>NW_020289979.1:80757-454847 GCF_003144245.1 Jaminaea rosea | reverse complement strand
TGGCTCAATCCCGCAGTTCACCTACTCCATCGCACGATTCGCAGTCTACGAAGAATCCAAGACCTGGTTTACAGAAGCCCCCTCCCTTGCACACCCGACGGGAAAGAAGCCAACGGGAGGAGAGCTCGCCATTTGCGCGGCTACGGCGGGAACCGTCGCTGGTGTCATTGGTAAGTCCCGCATACCACAAAGCTGCATTGCGGCTCCAGGACTTCTGCATCTCAATGTCTAACACGCCGATCCCTATGCGTCGTTCTCCCTCGCGACTAGGCAACCCCGCCGAACTCGTTCTTGTGCGCGTCTGCGGCGACCTCAACAAGCCCCCCGCAGAACGCTTCGCATACGGAAATTGCCTCAATGGTCTGGCCAGGATCGCAAAGGACGAAGGTGTAGGCAGACTCTTCCTCGGTCTGGGGCCTAATGTGGCGCGCTCAGTGGTCATGAACATTGGACAGTTGGGCGCCGTGAGTATCATCAATGAAAATGGTCATCGCGCCGGTATGGTGCCGATAAAACCGTAATCGACGGTTGAGTGTTTGGATGGAGATCTGACATGCTGCTGCACCCCCACATCCTTGCATATCGGGCTATCTCACGCCACAGTATGACCTTTTCAAGGGCGTTATCCAGTCTGGCCTCAAGATGGAGGACGGGCCGCGTCTGCAGTTCCTCGCCTCCTTTGCTGCAGGAACCACGGCTGTCACCCTCGTCTGCCCATTCGACGTCGTCAAGCAACGGTGAGTGTGCTTACGTGCACGCTATCTTTCGATTCAGCATTCTGACTCTTTCGCGTCCCCCTTTTTGTGGCACAGTGTCCAAAATTCCAAGAGCAGGGAAGGCGTGGCCACTGTCGTCCGCAACCTCCTCGCTAAGGAAGGCCCACGCACCCTCTTCCGCGGTTGGCTCCCCTCGTGGCTCAGGCTGCAGCCTCAGACTACCTTGCTCTTCTTGTTCTTTGAGCAGTACAAGAAGATCTACGATGACAACTTTAGGTCAGCTTGAGGGGCGCATAGGGAGCAGCAGGGATCACGCCAAGAGGACAGTGGGGCAACGGGTGCTGGACGCGTGCATCTTGTCTGCTGGCATTTATGTAGGCCTCAGCATGGTAGCTGGAATGACGATATCCTTGACTCAATTTGATGACGACGGACTGGGTCCAGGCTATTTTCTTCCTCGCAGGAGCGCATTTTGCTTCATTTACGGCCGAACGTGTTTTGACGACCGGAGAAGCATGCGGGCGTCGGCACAGGGAAGACAGGTAGAGCCTCGTCCTGCAAAATATTCGACGCCCCCGCACCGCGCCGCGGATCAGAATCCCTCGAACGGGTTTGGCAAATTGGTCCCTCCTCGCTGCGCAGACCCACACTCGGCACTGACCATGCGTACGCCTCCCGCGACGGTGACTTTGCTCATCGTCGCTGCGGCCGCTGCACTCCCTTGAAGCCCGAGCTCCTCACCTGCGCCAAGTAGAGCAGGCATCTCCTCCTTCTCCGGACTAGGGTATCGGGCAAAGTTAGCCAGGTACTCCTTCCCTTGCCCCGCGCCGGTAGCAATGTTCAGCGGCGCGACCTCATGCTCGGCGCCAGCAGGCCCGCCGTGCCCAGCAGGTCGGGCAGGCACGATGGGCGCCCTCACCTCTCGCCTGAGTAGCGCATCCCAGTCCACTCCCCTAAAGAACGGATGACGCATAATGTCCTGCGCTCCACCAGCCAAATTACCGAGCCGTTTCGTCAAGTCCGGCGTCAGCAGCGACCTGATCAGGTCTCTTGCTGACGCCCCGCCTTCTCCGGCCAACGGCCCCGATTCGGGGAAAGGGATCGTCTCAGGGCTTGCAGCCAGGATATTTTCGTACGTGGAGTACGGCGTGGTCCCGCAGAAAGGCGGGTACCCAACGAGGAGCTCGAACGCAAGGACGCCCAGCTGCCACCAATCGCTTGCCTTGCCATGGCCTGTGCCACGCACAGACTCCGGGGAAAGGAAGTCGGGTGTACCGCAGAGGGTGAAAGTGCGGTTGGCATTGCCGTCGCGTGAGGAATGGGCACCATTCTTGGTGGTATTGGTGTCGCTGCCGCCGCCAAGCTGCTTCGCGAAACCGAAATCGGTGACTTTCACATAGCCCTGCTGGTCCAATAAGATGTTCTCCGGCTTCAGATCACGGTAAACGATGTCTGATCCATGCAGATGCGCCAGCACGAGAACGATGCTCGCAAGATAAAACTTGGCCACCTCCAAAGGGAAGCGCTTAGCGCGTCGCAAATAGGTGAACACCTCCCCTCCCACGACAAAGTCCATGAGCAGGTAGATGCAGCGTGAGTCCTGATAGGTGGCATGGAGACCGACGATGAACGGGTGTTTGGTATGGAGCAAGATGTCCCGCTCTGAGGTGACGTGCTCTACCTGGCGCATACGGAGGAGGTGAGACTTGTTGAGGCATTTGAGCGCGAAAAGCCGGTCGTGCAAGCGATCGCGTACGAGGAGGACGCGGCCGAATGTTCCTGTGCCCAGGGTACCGATGACGCAAAAGTCTCGCAGGCGAGCAGGAACAGGGGGAGGCTGCAGAGTGGGGGCGCGTGGTATTGAGCCTGAATTCAGGGAGGCGTACGTAGGCGACGAGGCGCGATCAAGGCGTCGTCGCTTCTCGCTGTCGGTGCGGTGCATGCTGTGCTGCTCATAGACCGGAGATGACGAGGAAGAAGCTGCTTCGGCTTGTCTACGCAATTTCTCTTGATGATCTCGCGCTGCCTTCTCCTCTGCCAGGCGTCGCACCCTCGATGGCGCTGAGTGGGCCGGTCTCCAGCCCACATCATTCTGGGATCTGGCAACCGCCGCTGCCTGCGTCGACGTCGATGAAGAAGAGCTTGTCGTGCTTGTGGACGCGTCCGCCGAGGTCCCATGCTGCGACGTAGTCTGTCCCCATCCTTCCATGCTGATCGATGAGCTCGTCGGGGCAAGCGGCGGAGGAGCTACTGCGATAGGTCTTGACTGACCGCTGCCATTCGAGCCGCTCGGAGTCAAGAGACTAGGCCCCACGAGTGGGGTGCTGGTATTGACGAAGCTCATCTGAAGGCGGCTGACAAGTGGTCGGTCGTTGGCGGCTTCTACAAGTGCAGAAGGATGCTGGGGGGCGCCGTTGCTGGTCGGAGGCGAGGCGCTGCCGTTGATATCACCTCGCTCCAAGGCCATCCAAGGGGAGGGGAGAGGGATTGCGTCGGGGGACGCTGATGATGATGATGAGGAGGAGGAGGAGGACGATGTGTGAGAGGGGAGACAAGGGTCCGCGTCCACCTTCGGGGCCTTTTGTATGTGTCTGTCGTTGGCGTCGTCTTTGCAATCGTTTTTGGCTCCGGGCGCTGAAGTCGCAGCTTGGTCTTGGTCTCCTTCTGGCTCCCTTTGCGGGTAGCGAGGCGAAGACGGGAGCGAAAGTGATGCGTCGACAAGACTCGTCGACTCCTGAACTTGGCGATGATTAGCGAGAACAGAAGAGGGCGTAGTTTGCAATGGTATCGAAGATGAAGATGGAGATGGAGATGGAGAGGCTGGGAACAGATGCTTTTCTTTCAGCTCCGCCATGTATGCCTCTCTGTGCCCACGGTTCGGCCTTCACAATGTTGTCTTGCAAGCGAGGTCGATGGCAACGACGAGTGATGAGCGAGTCCCAAAGTGAGAGCTGGTTCCGTTTTGCAACAAGCGATCTCTGGGTAGCGTAGAGCAAGTCTGGCCTACCAAGGAGGCGACGACGCGAGCTGCGATGCAATGTGAGGTGATGCGACTTCGGACCTTGGTCCTTTCGGAACTAGTTCCAGCCGGCTTGAATTATTTGAAGTTGAATCTTCGCAGTGACCAGTCCACCCACTCTGCGATCTTGGAGTCGCTCTGTCGTCGCAGGTGGACCCTCTTTTCTTCTGTGCTGCGTGGGCTTGTCGAGTTTCGATGAGCCAGCGAGCGGAGTGGGAAATCGCTGCGAGATTTTCCCCGGCCCAAACACGTCAGCACCTTCAGCCACAGCCCACAAGAATGACTCCTCGCAGTGGATGCTGCGCGCGTGTCCAACAGAGACCGGCGGGCGAGAGGAGCTCGTCGATCGTGCTAGCGTTAAACCACGCCTTGTGAGGGGGGGCAGTCGTAATGAGAAGAAGCAGAAGTGACAAAACGCTGGCGCGCCCAAGCGCTAAGCCGAGAGCTAAGCCTCGACTCGAAGGCGTAGCTGCAGGGTTGATAATGTTGGCACGCACGAACGCACGCGCCAGAGTGGGGAAGCGAAGGCGCAGACGTCTGCCTGCGGGCGCCTGTCTGCTCGAGGATGCCGCCGGGCAGCAAGTGAAGAAGACTCGCGACAAGACCGGCGATGTTGCGCAACGTGATAGGGAACTCAGGAGTGCGAGGTGTGATGAGAAAGAGCACGCAGCCTGGACATGATGTACTCTCGTACGGACCGATTTCACCCAGTCGCCATCTCTCCGCATCTCTCAACGCCATCGTGTCATCTGCGTCCACACAGCAAAGAGAAGCGCGCGGGATTGCAGTCGTACCATGCCAAGGCCAGGCACAGCCGGGCTCAGATCCTCTTTCGGGCGACAGATCCGATGGATACGGCTGAATAGGGTGAATGGTCAATCGTTTGCCTCGATTGGGTGAGCTTAGAATGTCCGTAGCTATGAGAGGGTCCGCGGCAAGTCTGATGGTTGCTCAGACAACGTTCAGCCGTAGCCAACTGAAAGATTCTCGAGGAGGAGGCAATATGGATCGTCCCATCGACGTGCGATGTGCGAGGTCATCATCTCGCCGGGGCTGTATCCCTGGCCCACACTCGTGCCTGATCTAATGCGATACCGAGAGCAGGGACTTTGCACGGATCGCTGTCGCAACCACGACAAGGGCACGCGCCATTGTGATTGCCGAAAGCTATGTAGAGCCCTCAAGGATGACAATGACGACGACGGCGTCGAGGGAGGTTGCGCTCTCGCACCCGCTCACCCACTGTTCGCTCAAGCCTCAGCTGGCTGTACCTTTTCCTCAACCTCCAATGCCTTTACCCGTGCCGTCAGCTCTGTCAGCTCCGTCTTGAGCTGCAGCAACGCTGAGACTTCCTTATCCACATCGCCGCCGCCACCGCCCTGCTTCGCAGCTTCCTTCGCCTTCCTAACCGCAGCACCCTGCTCCTCCACCTTCTTCTCAAGCTCAATCATCTCCGGCGTCTTGACCTTAGGCATCGCTGCCTCCTTGGCGGCTTGAGCAGCCTTCTTCTTCTCCTTCTCCAGCTTAGCCATGGCCTTCTTGCTCAGACCCGACTGCCCATCTTGCTGCCCAGCCCCCGTCTTTCCTACTCCGCTGGGGGCTTTGCCAGGCGCATCGGCCAACGCAGCAGATTTGGCTGAGGACTCGCCCCCGAATTGGGAGCGCCACATGTCTCCTTGGGCCTCGTCAATACGCTTGAAGAGGTGAGCCGGCTTGCCAATCTTGTGACCAGGGAGGAGGTCGAGAGAGAAGACGGCGCGACCTTGAGCCGCTTTTGACGTTGAGGCGGCAGCTGCGGAGCCGTTGGCATCCTCGTCTGTCGCTGCCTCTACACCCTCTGCTGAAGCATCGTCGACGAAGGGCACCACTCTCGCGGGGGCATCGACCTGTGCGCAGATCTGGTCGGCTGTTTCTGGCATGAAAGGGTGGACGAGCGACGAGATGACCCAGATGAGGTTGATAGCTAGCAGCATGACCGCATCGCACTCTGAGCGCTTATTGTTGAAGAGGGCATTGTCCAGCCCGCTCTCGGTGAGGAACAGATTACCTCGCGCCGACAAGGCCATCATGGTCTGCAGGCCCAAACGGATGCGCACGGCCTCCATGGCCGAGACGTACTGGGCAATGATGCGGTTGACATCGCGAATGAAGCGGCCATTGACCGTCTCGTCGTCTCCCTCTAGCGGGGCCCCCACCTGCAGACCCTGACCTTCTGGCAGTTCAGGCAGGACGCCATCGTATTTCTTTGAGCAGAAAGTGAGAACACGGTTGACGAAGTTGCCCAAGTTGGCAAGCAGCTCCCCGTTATTTCTCGCGATGAAGTCCGTCCAGGCAAAGTGCGTGTCGTTGCCCTCCGGTCGGTTCGCGATGAGGTAGTAGCGCCAGACAGCGGGGGCTACGCCAATTGCTCCTGCCTTGTCGCCGAAGACACCAATGTTCCTCGACTTGGAGAACTTGCCCGACTCGTACTGCAAGTACTCTGTTGTGGAGATGTGATTGAGGAGGGTCCATGGCTGCTTGGTCCCGAGAAGGCACGAAGGGAAGATGACGGTGTGGAAGCGGACGTTATCCTTGCCCATGAATTGGAAGAGCTTGACGTCGTCCGGGTTCTGCCACCATTGTCTCCACTCATCGGTATAATTGGCCGTAATTGACGGGTAGCCGATGGGTGCATCGAACCACACGTAGAAGACTTTGCCATCCATGTCCTCTGTCCCCTTTACTTTCGGAACGTCGACGCCCCACTTGAGATCTCGTGTTACGCTGAATGGCCTCAAGCCCTCCTTGAACCAGCTCTCGGTAATGATCCTCCCATTGGAGCTCCACCCGCCCTCCACAGCAGCCTTCTTGGCCCATTCCTCCACCTGCGGCTGCAGCTCGTCGATGCGAATGAACATATGCGGCGACTCCTTGGGCACAGGCGGTGTCGAACAAATCTTGCATCGAGGCTTGATGAGCTCAATGGCGTCGAGGAGCTGACCGCACTTGTCACATTGGTCTCCACGAGCATCGTCGTAGCTACACCGCGGGCATTCTCCTTCGACGTAACGGTCAGCGAGGAAGCGATCGTCCTTGGGACAGTAGAGCTGAGTCATCACACGCTTCTCCATGTAACCGTTCTCAAGGAGTCGGAGGAAGATGTCCTGGCAGATTCTGCGGGAGAAGCGTAAGTGAGGTGAGATCGTAGGCATATAGAGTAGGGCACACGTCTCAGCGCTCGCTGCTCACTCTGTCTGCTTTGGGGTCGTCGTCCTGCCAAAGTGGTCGAAGCCGATCTGGAACCACTTGTATACGCTAGCATGAAGAGCATGGTACTTGTCGCACAATGCCTGCGGAGTCACATTGTCCTCGAGTGCCTTTGTCTCTGTAGCTGTACCGTACTCGTCAGTGCCACAGATGTAGAGGGTGTTGCGATTTCTTGACCTCGAGTATCGGGCAAAGACGTCTGCTGAGAGTGTTGATCCGATGATGTTGCCCAAGTGCGGGACATTGTTGACGTATGGCAATGCTGAAGTGACGAGTACGTTTGCCTCTCCCTTCCTTGGAAGGATCTTGACTCCAGCCTCAGCGTCTGCCTCCGTCGTCTTCATGAGCAGCTTCGACGAGGCCGTTGACAGCTTCCTCGTCTCGCTCGACGGCAGAGCAATTGGGAAGGGCGACGCCATTGTTGGCGATGAAGCTGAGAGATATATGAAGCTGATTGGAAGATGAATATAAGTTGAGTGAAGCTGCGTTAATCAGGCGAGCGGAGAGCAGGCAAGAGCCAATTGAAGTCGTCCGAGTCAAAAGTGGAGCCGCGGAGAAGTTTGAGCGCATCTCGACCCGCTCTCCTCTCTGGAGGGCGGTGGCCTTGGCGCGGCTTGAGGCTCAAGGAGGCGGGAGGAGGCTGCTGCGTTCGTGCATAGGACGCTTGAATCCAAAGTGTGGGCCACGAGGTTCGTTCATCATCATAACCACCACTCCTCTGTCGTCGTCAGAAGAAGAAGGACGGCCCGCTCAGATGGCTCATCTTTCCCAGCCCACATAGTAATCTGTAGCGTCACTCAGTCATCAGTGCGCACAACAATGTCAACCCCTCCCTCGCCGCGCAATCGCGCTGCTACCAATGCCTCGCTGCAGCCTCCTGGAGCTGGAGCCACTGAGGACTCGTCGGCGAGACGGCCATCGACAGCCAGCATAGCTTCAGCTTACCCTTCCCTACGAGACGATTACGTCGGCTCGTACTACTACGGAAGATATGACGGCGACTTTGCTTCGAGGCACAGTCAAGACGTAGCCCTCGCTGGCCCATCGAATACACCTTCCCCTCTTGGTACCCCGCGTCTGGCGCGACCGACGCCGCATAGCATCAACCTCAACGATGATACCCCACAGCATACAAGCTCGAGACTGGGCGACCCAACGACATCCCATCAAGTAGACAGACGCGTCCCGAGTGCAGACCTCGGCTCATGGCAACATCAGCTCGACCTCTCCTTTGGCAGCAGCGGAGGCGACGACGGCATCGGCGTTCAGCCTGCGGCGACCGATCTCATCCTCGCCAGTCCAGAGGAGCTGCAGCGCTCCGACTACTTCGCTACAGCGCCAAGGTCCATTGGTGGCGGCGGCGGCACTCCTGCGCCTAGCATTCGCAGCTTCGCGATGATGGGCAATGGCGCTTGGAATTCGAGCCAGTCAGACGTCGCTGGCCCATCACCGCCTGTCGGTCCGCATAGATTCGTCGCTCGAGGCAACTCTGAGACTGAAGTCTTGAGGCCACGACGGCAGGATTCAGATGGAGTCGATCTGACGCCAGGACCCGCTGTCGGTTTCACAGGCCATAGCCAAATGTTCTCCTCTCCTACTCAAGACATCGAGGACGAAGCCGAAGACTATGTTTCACCTCAGCTGCCTCGTCGATCGAGCGCTGAGATCATGGCTACTGCAGGCGGTGATACCCCAGCGATGAGAAATGCCAAAGCTGGTTTGAACCGTATCAGCAAGTCGATGCGTCGTATCAGTCGAAGAGTCGTCGACATGGGCAATTCGACAGCAGCAGCAGCTCAGAACGGAGGTGGTGCAGGTGGCGGCGCTCCTCCAGGTCATATTCGGCTCGTGGATGATCATAGCAGCGATGATGATGACGACGACCGCATAGTTGCAGCACCCACTCCGCCTCGGCCACCCCCCTCTGACCCAGACCCATTCAGCCTTCGTGGCAGGAGTCTCGGCTTCATGGGTCCCAACAACCGCTTCAGAAGATTCATGGCTAAGCTGCTTGGCTATTGGTGGGTCGAGCCGTTGTTGCTCGTGGTGATTGTGGCCAACCTGGTCATGCTGGTCATTCAGTCTAGCCGCAACGTCTTTGAGCATCCTCGCATGCCCGAGTACTACTACTGGGAGGACATGGCCCTCGTAGGCATCTTCGGCATCTACACGATTGAGGTTCTTGCACGCATCGTCGTCTCTGGCCTGATCATCAATCCACCCGCTCTGTACCAGCCGGCAGCAAATACGAGCAAGGTCGACATCGCGGAGGAAGTCGAAGCCAAAGACTCAGCTAGCGTACATCGCCGAAGGATGTCAAAGTCGAATACACTCGATGCGTGGACAGAGCTCGGAGGCAGCCTCAAGAACCGTGCACAGCAGGTGCTCAAACCGGGTGAGGCAGGCCATCGACGCATGCCCACGCGCCAGTCGACGATGGGCTCGACGACCAGGCTGAGTGCGTATGAGCCTAGCGGTCATCATCGCACAGGTACCATGGTGTCGGGAAAGATGAGCGTCCTGGACCCCATCAGGGAGACGGTGCCAGCCGCTCCCCAGCAGCCGTCAACGACAGCTGCGTCCAGTGAGCCCGCCTCACGCGAGTCGTCCAAGATTCTGCGCAGCATGAAAGAGAAGGCGATCCCATTCTCGTCGGCCATAATCGTACAGCGAGCGCAGACGAACAATTACGCCTACTTGCGCCACAGCTGGAATCGAGTCGACCTCATTGCCGTTGTGGCTTTTTGGATCTCCTTCGTCCTCGCCATCATTGGCCAGGAGAGCACGCCGAGCCATCACATCTACATCTTTAAGGCCCTCTCAGTGCTCCGCGTAGCGCGCCTCCTGACCGTCACATCGGGCACATCAACGATCTTGCAGAGCTTGAAGCTAGCAGCGCCGCTCCTCTCCAACGTGCTCTTTTTCACGCTCTTCGCCATGATTCTCTTCTCCATCATCGGCATCCAGTCATTCAAGGGGTCGTATCGTCGGTCTTGCGTGTGGGTCGGCGATCTCAACGAGGGCATCAACTCCGAGCCGGGCCAGAATTATACGCTGAGCCAGATATGTGGTGGCTGGTACGATGAAACCGCGACCAAGCGCAATCACATCCAAGCAGACGGACGACAGTCTCCAATCGGAGCAAAGGGCTTCATTTGCCCGCTCGGCCAGATGTGCATCGAAGCTGCCTCGAACCCGAACGAAAACAGCCAGTCCTTCGACAACATCTTCACGTCCCTCCTCGAGGTCGTCATCATCATCTCGTCCAACGGCTGGTCAGGCGTCATGTACGACATGATCGATGCCGACTTCTTCGTGTCATGCCTCTTCTTTATCTTCGGTCTCATCCTCCTCAATTTCTGGCTTGCCAATCTGTTCGTCGCGGTGATCACCAACTCATTCGCCACCATTTCGTCGCAGACTCATCAATCGGCCTTTTCCAACAAGAACATTGACGAGGCTGCGGCTGTACAGGCGAAGGAGGAGCAGAGTAGGTCGAGGCTACGTCGCAAGAAGGTTGCCAATGTCTACAAGCGCTTCTGGGGCTACACGTACTACATTTGGCTCCTAGCCATCATTGGCAGTCTTGGTCTTCAAGCGACGGGTGCGTCGTACAACACAGCCGAAGCGACACAAATGGTCGTGACCGCCGAGCTCTACTTCACAATCGCGTTTGACTGCGAGATTATCCTCCGCTTCCTCAGCTACCTTCTCGACGACGATTGGCGCTCCTTCTTCAATGGACACCGCAGCGGCCGTAACAAGGTCGATCTGGGTCTCTGCGTCATCACTTCAATTATCCAGATCCCCGCCATCAAGATGTCGGCCGTCTATCCGTGGCTCACCATCTTCCAGCTACAGCGCTTCTACCGCGTCATCATCGCCGTGCCTAGGATGGAGCGACTGCTGCTCCGTGTCTTCGGATCCCTCAGCGGCTTACTGAACATGATCGTCTTTCTCCTCCTCATGGTCGGTCTGGCATCATTGGTCGCCGTTCAGCTTTTCCGCGGAGACATTCAGGCAGAGAGCGACGGCGAATCGGTCCAGATGACTTTCAAGCAGATCTACAATGGCTACCTTGCCATGTATCAGATCTTCTCGAGCGAGAATTGGAACGATGTCCTGTTTGACGTCATCTCCGATGAGTCGCAGTTCAAGCAAGCCGTCATTGCTGGTCTCTTCATTGGTGGATGGTTCCTCTTCGCCAACTTCATCGTGCTGCAGATGTTCATTGCTGTCATCAATGAAGGCTTCTCCTTCTCTGAGGCGGAGCGAAGACGCCAACAGCTGGACCATTACCTCAAGCGTATCGAGCCAAAGTCGACGTCATTGACCGGGCGCCTGCTGCATAGCCTCTCGCCGTACCGCTACCTCAAGGCCCGCAATGCTGCCATCCTCAACCAGTCAGTGGCAAATGATTCTTCGGTCGACTCGCATACGGAGGCCATCGCTCGAAGTATGGACGGGCACGCTCCTTCTCGCGAACGAGCTCAGCGGTCCGCTGGCGCACGCGCTCGACTTGCCAAGAAGCAGATGGGAAAGCAGCTCACGGCTTTGGAGCGCTTCCTTGACCGTGGCGGTGAGATGCTCGTCACCGTGCGTCGCATTCTCCGCCTCGATGCTCCCGAGGATCGCTCGGTGCCCCTCGACACGGTTCGGCAGCGCGCCATTCGCGCCTCGTTACACGGCAATGAGATGCTTCAAGCTCGTCGCTCTGCTCGTCAGCCCTCGATGTACGAGGTAGCCGCAGATGACGATGCAGCCGCTCGCATCTTTGCGAGGGAGCGCCAGCTCAACAGGATGCGCTCCGATCTCGGCTTGCTCAGCGAAAAGCCCACGCAACGAGAGATCGACGCAGCTCACATCGCACACCACGAGGAGAATCCGCGCATAGCCATGGCGAAGGCGATCAATGAGCACCCGTCCTTCGACAAATCGCTTTGGCTTTTCAGCAACCACAGCCGCTTCCGGCGCTTCTGTCAGAGCATGGTGCCCGCAGCTCACGGCGAGCGTATCTTTGGTCGACAGCACAGTCGACGGCGTCTCTTCATTACGCAGATCATCATCTTCATGGCCATCGTCGCGTCCGTCATCGTTGCTGGCGTCGCCTCACCGCTTTACCGTAAGGAGTGGTACGCAAGGCACGGCTTCAAGCGCGATTCGTGGTTCTCGTTGGCGGAGCTTTTCCTTTCGCTCGTCTTCTTTGCCGAGTTCGCCATCAAGGTCGTGGCAGATGGATTTGCTTTCACGCCCAATGCGTACCTGCTCTCGCCCTGGAACTTGCTCGACCTGCTGGTCCTGGCCACCTTAGTCATCAACGTAACCACGGAGCTAGTCGTCATCGGCGGAGTGAGCCGCTTTACGCGAGCGATCCGAGCCTTCCGAGCTCTGCGCCTCATCAACTTGTCAGCCCGTATGCGGTCCACCTTCGAGAACCTCATCATTGGAGGCGGTCGCTTCGTCGATGCGTCCATCCTCGCCATTCTGTACATCATTCCCTTCGCCGTCTGGGGCCAGAACCTCTTCTCTGGCCTCCTCTATGGCTGCACAGACACGAGCAACGCGATCCTCTTCAAGAGCGATTGTGTTGGCGAGTACTATGCTTCGCCCTCCGAATGGACCTTTCTCGCTCCGCGAGTGTGGCAGAACCCTGTCGAGGGGTCGAGCTACTCGTTCGACGACTTCAAGTCTGCGCTGCTCATCTTGTTCGAGATTGTCAGTCTAGAAGGCTGGATAGACGTCATGACCGCAGCGATGGCTATCGTGGGAAGGAACCAGCAGCCCCAACAGGACGCGAGGCAGGTCAACGCCCTCTTCTTCGTCATCTACAACTTGATCGGCGCAATTTTTGTCCTCACGCTTTTCGTTAGCGTCATCATCGAGGGCTTCCAGTCGGCGACGGGCGCAGCATTCTTTTCCACGGAGCAGAGGCAGTGGATTGACCTCAAACGGCTCATCTCGAGGCAGAGGCCCTCCAAACGGCCAGCTGCAAGACCAACGGATCGACTGAGGCAATGGTGCTACGATCGCGCGACGCGCAAACATGATTGGTGGAGTAGGATGATGACGATGCTTTACATCCTGAACATCGTCACGCTCTGCACGCAGGCCTACGATCAGGATGCATCAGCCGAACGTATCCGTGACGGCATCTACCTCGTATTTGCCATCGTCTACGGCATCGACGTACTGATCCGCCTCGCAGGGCTAGGATGGAACTCCTTCCGTCGCAGCGCCTGGTGCATCTTCGACTCGATTGTCGTCGTAGGCATCGTGGCGAACAGCATACCGCTATTGAGCACCTCGCAGCCGGTGCAAGCGAACATCCAGCTGCAGAAAGTCTTCCTCACCGCTGCGACCCTCAAGTTGGTCGCTAAGCACAATGGTCTCAATCAGCTCCTCAAGACGGCCGTTTCCGGTCTTCCGGCCATCGTCTCCCTCCTGGGCCTCTGGTTGTGCTTCTTCTTCTTCTTCGCCATCATGTTCGTCGAGATCTTCGGCCTGACCAAGTGGGGGTACATCGGTCCGGAGTCGTACGCAAAGAACTTCTCCTCCCTACCGCTCACGCTCATCTTCCTCTCGATGATGAGTACGGGTGAAGGGTGGAATGGATACATGCACGACTACACGGTCGAACCACCAAGTTGTACCCCTTCGGCCAACTATCTTGAGACGGATTGTGGATCCACGGGATGGGCGTACTTCCTCTTCATTGCCTGGAACGTCACGTCGATGTATATCTTCTTGAACAGTGAGTGGCGCGATATCCACACTCGCTCACACCGAGCTGACTTCTCTTCCCCTGTTCTCCTTCCGTTGCGCAGTGTTCACTGGTACCGTCGTCGAAAACTTCTCGTACATCTTCCAGCTCGGTGGCAAGCCCATCCTCGGACGCGAAGACATGCGCGGCTTCAAGAAAGCCTGGTTCGATGTGGTTGGCACAAGCGCTTACCTGCCAAAGGACAAGCTCACGGCCTTCTTTGCTGCTCTGCCGGGCAAGTTTGAGCTACGCATGTACCCGGACGAGCTTGCCCTGCCGGTGCTCCGCGAAGCGGCTGTAGGCGACGAGCGGGCGTCCATGACGAGCTTGGCGAGTACGCAGAGAAAGGGCGGCATGATGAGTAGGCTACGCGCCGTCAGCCCAATAAAGGAGCCGGGTTCTGGCTCTGCCTTCCCTTGGCCGCCTGCTGGCTCGAAGGGAGGACTGGGAGCTGGCTATGACCATGCCCGGCGCATTGATGGCATTAATGTGAAGCGGCTACACCACCTCATCAACACGGTTGACGCCACAGACCTACACGAGCGTCGCGAGCGGTTCAATCGCATCTACCATGAGGCATGCATCCTTGCCGACACCAATGGCGGGGCATCGGCGGGATGCATCTCCTTCCAAGACATGCTGACGCTGATCGCTCACTACAAGCTCATCGACGATGATGTCGCGCTGGGGCCGCAGGAGTTGCTGGATCGACGGGTGATCAACGAGCGTATTGATGATCGAATCAATTTGGAGAGGGTGCGCGGCGTCATGGCGACGACGTATCTGCGCTACCGTTTCAACCTGCTCCGGGCGGAGAGGCAGAGGGCCAGCGCCGAGATGATGGCTGCGGCCAAGTCGTCGGTGGGTCACAATAGTGTCAGGTCAGAGAATGTGCCCATCATCACGGTCGACGATGATAATAACTACGACGACGACGACGATGACGACGAAAGGGACAGCACGGCTCGCTCAGCTGGTCAACCAGGCCTTAGGCTGGACACCTCCTCAGTAAGCGGCAACGGCAGTCTACCCTCCTCGCCCTCTCGCCATCGCCTGGGCGCCGAAGGTCCCACGGGAGCAGCGGGTATGGGCGGCTCGTCGACGAGTCTACTGTTCTCGCCTTCCTCATCCTCGCACGACAATCTCAACCTCAACGCTACCAGCTCCTCCCTGGCTGTGGGATCCGGTCCCTCCTTCGAGGAGCTGGAGCGTCGCGCTTCTCCCCAGCTGGAGCAGTTTGGCGACTCGGCGTGGGGCAAGATGATGCGCCGCGTCAGCGTCGTGGCGCGCAGCTCTGGTTCAGCAGCCTCGGCGTCTGGAAGGAGTGCAGCAGGGCAAGGGGGCTCCTCGTCTTCGTCCACGGGTCACTCGGTCACCGCCTCGCCGGGGCAGAGGCAGCGTCACTTCCTTGGTGGAGGCGGGCAGGCTTCTTCCTCTCCGTCTAGCTCTCCCTCGCGAGTACAAGGTAGCCCAAGCAGAGGCAGGGAAGGATTGGCGCCGACCAGATCCATCTCGCCCTCCCCGCTCCGGCCGATGGCGACTTCGTCCCTCTTTGAGAGGGGCGACCAACGAGACGCAAACGCTGAAGAGGACGAAGAAAAGCGATCCTTGAGTCCGGAGGATGACGGTAATGGCACGACGGGCGGTGATGCCGGTGGAAGCTGGTACGACCTGGGCTATATGACTCAACAGGGGCGTGGCGGATAAGACACCTGAACACGATTCAATGACGACCAAGAGTCGCAACGGACATTTATTCCCTTTTCTCACGACCGCAGCCTCACACGCGATCTCTAGATCACATTCTCGTCCCTTAGCCTCCTAATGCATTCCGGCCAATCTGTATCTCTTCTTCTCTCCGTGCCACAATTTGCAAAGCTAGACTAGACCACAAACGGATGCGAGGTGTTCGGTCGTTTGCGCGCGGAGAGAAGGATATGGATTGACATCGATGGCTGGGATGATGAGACTGTGTGTTGCTCAGACGCTCAAGGTGGACGAAAGAAAGAGAAGCTGTTATGCAGGATCGGTCATGTTGACCCCTACGCCAGTCGATGCGCTGCTCTACGGGCCAAAGACATCTGTGCAAATCAAGTCGAGGATCGAATGTCAGCGTCGTCTTTCCTTCCTACCATCCCTCCGCTCCTGTACTCACCTTCACCCTCATCATCGTCAAACCTTCCCATTCCGCCACCCATTCCCATTCCCGTCATCCCCATCATCCCGCCACCAGGCCCGTTGCCTCCCCTTCCCAAAGCAGCCCCACTTTGCATCTTCGCCACAAAGCCCTTGCTGCGCGCCAAATTGCGCTCCTTGTACTCGATGTGGGCATTGCAGCGCTGTAGATCTTCCATCTGGCGCTGCAGATTATCGAGAAAGGAGAGCGAGGAGTAGTAGTCGCTCTCACCTACAGGCGCGACGTTGAAGGAGAGAATAGCTTGGCCGTCCATGGCAGCTTCTCCATTGCCAGCCACGGAAGGCGGGTCCAGCTTGGCGCCCTTGAGCTGGAATTCTCCAATCCAATGCTCGATCATCTCCCTGACCCTCTTTGCCAGCGCCTCCTGCGTCTCGCTCTCCCGTGCCCCAATTTCCAGCATTTGCACCACATCCTTGACCTTCAGCCTAGTGAAAGTCTCGCCCAACCTGCTCACCCTCACGATAGGGTGCCTAGCCTCGACCAGCCATCGCACCAGACCCTGGGTTCCATCCCTCTCCCAAACCTGCGCATTGTTAACCACGTAGGTGCGCAGCTCGTTGACGGCAGCGGCGCTTCGCCTGCGTGAGGTGAAGAGGTCCTCGAGACCGGCGTAGGGCCCACTGTGACGTTTCCAGGCGCGCTGAACGGCGATACTCGTGTGCGCTGGGAGGGAAATATTACCGCCCACTCTGGGCTCGTCAGTGGTTCCCAGCACGAGTAACGTCCAGCGAGCGGCTGCTCGAATCTGCAGGTCGTGAGGTACTCGGTGGACGGGGGCCGTGAGGCATTGTTCGAACATTTGCTTGGACCTTTCCAGCAAGGCAGAGATGCGCGCAGGGGAGCCGCTGGCGAGTTGATGGCAGGCGTCTCCAGCTGCAAAGAAGTACTCGATGACGTCTAAGGGGCGAAGAGGGGTGATGCTGCGGTCGACTTTGGTGAGATTGAAATTGAGGACTTCTTCGTATGCAGAGGGCGAGTCGGCACCTCGGCGAATGGACTGCGTGTGCGCCATTGAGATTGCGTCAGTTCCCGTCGAAAAGGTGAGGGGAAGGGAGCGAACTTGACGACTTACCTGGATGAAGATAGGGTGCAGCGTCGTCAAGCAACCAACAGGCGCTGCTTGGAAAAGCCAAAGCGAGATGCTGCGAATCATGCCATAGGTGAATTGTGCAGTGAGGAGGCCATGATTCTCGGCGGACACGACTGCGCGAGCGAGGTCAGTCAGCTTGGCACCTCCAGCGCCACTGCCTCCAAGAAGGATGAGGTTGGCTGCTGGGCTCGGCATGAAGTTCTGAAGAGCGTGAACGATGGTTGATGAGAGGGAAGCTGGCGCTGCTGAGCCGGGAGCCGACGATGACGAGGAAGCCGCAGGTTGCCCAGCAGCAGCCTGCTGTGCTATGTAGACCTCGTGCTGTAATCGGGCAGTCCTATCACGAGAGGAAAAGAAAAGATGGTCAGCGAGCCTGTTTCATGTTTGGACTCGCACGCAAACTCCTCGTCATGCCCACAAGATGTAAAGATGGGCTACAGTATGCATCCTCGGGTCAAGCAGACTGAGCGGATCCTTACGATCGGCGCTTCCCTGCAGGAAGACTTGAAACCCTCCCTTGGTGTTCCAAAGATCCTCGAGAGCAGGCAGGAGCACATCGATCGTCTCATGACGAGGGTCGGCACTCGAGCTTGCTTGCACGGAGAGCTGGACGATGTCGTCCATCGTCTGGAGGGTCGGCATCGCAGGACGAGAGGAGGAGGAGGAGGAAGACTCTCCAGCCCCGTCGTTGCCACCGCTGGCTGGAGCGACGCTCGAGGGGTTCATTGCGGCCGCAACAGAGCAATCAGCTTTGGATGCGCTCAGCAAGAGGTGGGGGAATCGTTGCAAAGGGTCAATCGGACCAGCCAATCCCGAGTCCGCCTCGTCAGCTCGAGCGACATCGTCAGGCGCTCGGGCCACATCGCATTGCACCACGTGGTCGATGGCTACATCGCGCCTGTCTCCTGCGCAGGCAATGATGGTGACAAAGGATGCATGATTTCTCTCGACAGACACAGATGCGAAGGCTCAAGCTCGGACCATGTCTAGCAGACCCTTGCCAATCCATCCAACAATCTCTCCACCTCGTCCGCCTCAGCCCCAACCTTGCCTATACCATTCCCTTCCTCACCCTGGAGTACCCTCCTCCTGCCCTCATTGCCCAGCTCTGCTCCAACGTAACGCAGAAGCAGGTCTCCGTCCAGGAAGCCCGCCGGTGCGCTCGTACGATGATCTGTGCGAAGCGTGCGCCACTCCTCGTAGGGGATACCGCCCAAAGGGAGGGGAAGTACGCTGCGAAGGTTGCGCTCTACTTCTGTCAGAGTCTTGCCCACTGCGGGAGAAGGGACAGAGGAGATGATGCCTATGGCACCGGCACTAGTCGCGAAGATGAGGCGGGGATTGATGGGCGCTGGCAAGGCAGCTCCGCCTTCGTCTGATGCTGGAGCGCCGGCGGAGGAGGAGGAGGAGGCAGCGGCGGGCACAACCAGTGCTCCCTCCCTAAAGCGATTGATCATATCACCGTAGTGCCACCCACCCCTCCTCTCCATGACATGGCTCCAATCCCCCTCCTCGTCTACCAAATTAGGCAGAGGCGCCTGATTGGAGCTCGCGAGGCGCGCACTCGAGTCACCACGCTCAGCCCTCTCCCGTCGTTTCTCGGCCTCGCGCTCGATCCTTCTCTTCGTCTCGGCAGAAAGCTTGGCCCGTTGCGATGTAAAGAGGTTGAAGCTGATGTCCGCTCCAATGAAGGTCTGGGTTGCAGAATCGAGGGAGGAGGCGGCCGTGGTCCAGAAGGGATCACAGTCACGCGCCACCTCTGTCAGGCGGCCCGTAGCGCGGCGCTTGCTCGTGCCGGTAGAGGAAGCGGAGGAGCCTGCATCGACCTGCAACACGCAGAGGGAGCGCAACCCGTCGCCGACGACAATACGGTCCGGCTGGTCCCGAATCGGGGAGAGGGTACAGGCTACAAATGCGCAACCCCACTTGGAGAGCGGACGGAAGAGGCGCTCCGTGTACTCCTGCGCGTAGTCGTCCTCTTCATTGTCCGGCGCAGGGTCGATGAAGCCAAAGGTGACCACCTCCGAGTTGACGGCAACAACCAGCTTGCCGGCCGCGGACGCCAGCGCGTACACATTGCCATTGACGTTGTGCTCGAAACCCTTGCGCAGAACTGGAGCTTTGCCGCCGGAGCCGCGATCCAGTGTGAAACCGAGCACACGCCCATCGGTCGTCTCAGTCTCGTCCGGCTTGACGAAGCCCGTCCCCACGACGATGTACTCTTGGTCATCCAGCACAATAGATGAGACACAGTTGGCGCGCTCTTGCGGGTAAAGGGCATGTTCCGCGACACAATCGAGCTCGACGGCACCGTAGACAAGGAGCTTAGAGGCACGTTGCTCACGAGTGGCAGAGCCTTCCGGTTTGTAGGGGGTTGTCGTGACGGCAAAGTACTGTGCAACACCGCGCTCATCCAGTTGAACGCCAGCGACTCCATTGGGATTGTCAAGGCCGAGCTGTACCTTGCTGATATCCAGCTGGTCGATCTCGCTGACCGAGCTGATTTGCAGGCCAGTAGGCAGGGAGAGCACCAGAGCGGCTGCCTCTGCGTTTGCTCGACTAGCATTCAGCGGTGCAGCTGCGAGAACATTCGGATATGCAAGCGCCGACATGGACATCCTTCCGCCCTCCCCGGCCCAGAGGACAGTCGAAGACTCGCCATTCGTCGCCAACACGGCGTCCTTGCCCAGTGTCGTCTGGAAGGGAGTGAGGTAGAGAGGGCGTCGCCCCAGTGCGGAGGTCTTGCGGTCGAAGAGGCCGATGGTCTTAGAGAAGGAGTCGGGCGTGGGGAGAGACATGATGTAGGAGAGGACGGCGCCAGTCGAGAGGCCGATGAGAAGATGAAGTGGGGCTGTGGATGCCGTCGACTCGTCACTGGAGGCAAAGCGGTGTATGAGACAGCTACGAGGCAGAGCTCCCAGTCCCGACTCGCTATTCATGCTGCTTGGCGTCACGTCCTGGAAGTTGGGCAGAGAGAAGAGACGCACGGTGTTCGTGTTCCATTGCCCGATGGCAGCGAGGCCGTGGACCATGTGAAGGCACGAGACCTCGTTTGGCAGGGTTAGCGAGCCGACGACTTGGACTGCTCCGCCTTCGACGGTGAGCAGTACGACACGCCCGCCGTTGAGTCCGACGAGGACACCGTCTCGCTCGACGCTTACGGCCAGGATGGCAGCGGAGCCAGCGTCCGTCGTCGCTGACGGGTCCCACTCCGTCACCTGCTGCCCAGATGCGGCATCAATGACAGCCAGGCGTTTGTCAGAGACGTGAATCCATCTGTCGCCTCCGCTCAGTGCGTATGCGCCAACCGTGCGACTCTGTGCCAAGCTGCCGTCCCCGATTTTGTCCGTCACATCCTCAACGCCACTTCCACCCATTGCAAGCACCCCTGTATGTTCGGCAAAACCGCAGACGAGCGCAAAGCTTCCATCAGCGAGAGGAGCAGCCCACACGCGCCTGGCGTCGGGCACATCGAGTGAGCCAACTTCATTTAGCGTGACGCCATTCTTGACGATTGCGAGCGCACCGTCCGGCCCAGTGCCACAGGCTGCAACAATGCGACCTTGCGCTCCTCCTCCAGCACCGGCGTCGAGGGCATTGCCGTCGATGATAAAGTCGAGAATGGGCGCCAGAGACGTGAAGGTGCGCACAGTTTGGATCGTGTGAGGGGACAGGGGGAGGTCCGGCGAAGACGCGGCTCGGCTGGAAGCGGCGGCAGCAGCGCTAGCTGATCCGAGGGAGGTATTGGCGGCGCCCGATGCCTTGCGACGCGGTGTTGCGACAGGAGATGTTGGCAGGGGGATCATCTCGACATCAGCTCCTGCTGACTCGGTCTCGTCGGACGTTGGAGCTGCGAGCTGGACCACAACGGAGTCACCGCTGGCGCTTGCGACGTGGATGATGCCTTCTCCGAGATAGGCAAGCGAGTTGGGACCCTGAGGCCTAGGAATATCGCCAACACGAGTGACGCGCATGTTGCTGGGCGACCAGGGCTTGCTGGTAGAGTCGCGGGCGAGACTGACCTCGAGATTGTTGAGATGTCCCGCCGATGTGCCGAAGATGACGTTGATAGAGGCGCCCATGCCAGCCTCGTCGACTTGAAGCGCGCTGGAAGCAGCTGGCTCTTGGACGATAGCGGCTGCTGCTACCTGAACAGGTCGTGGCAGGCTAAGTCGCAGAATCTTCAGCCCGGAGAAGCCAGACTTGGCCGACTTGGACGGGGCAGCATCGTCGACGTCCATGCTCGAGGGATCTTCTTGACTGGCGCCAGAAGTCTTGGTTGAGCCGCGACGGCGCTTGCCGTATTCGTTGGCGGTGGAAGTGGGCGAGGTGGCGAGCATCGATGCGTCTGTCGATCCTGCTCCGTTGTCTGCCTGCTTCCCGCTCGAGATAGAAGCCTTGCGAGACGATGCGGACGCTGCTGAAGCCCCTGCTGCCGCTGTGCTCATCGAGCCTTTGCGTCTTTTACCCGATGAGACGGGTGACTTGGACGATGTAACACGGTTGGCTTCTTCGTCGTCGTCATCGTCGTCCAAGGACGGTGGAGGCGAGACGATCAGCACACTCGTCTCGCTCCAGACGAGTACGTAGCTCCCAGCTTCTTTCGGCAAGGCGGTGATGAGATGGGCGCCAAGCGCATCAGCGTACGGCAGAGTAACGTGGGCTCGGGTGAGTTTTGACTTGGCGAGAGACTGCTCGCGGGCTTTGGCCTGCTCGACGGTCAAGGTGCGACCCATTGCTTGTGGTCCACCTTTGCCTGAGCGAGAGGAGCTTTGAGGCTGCTGCTGCTGCTGCTGCTGCTGAGATGACGATGATCGCCTACGAGGCGAGGTGGTGGACGACTCGCCCGTTGCCTCCTCAACCATTGGTGGCACCTTGCGCTCTGGTCCCCAAGGAAGCGGGATGAGCTGCTGCTGCTTTTGATCGACGGCGTGGAAGGACAAGACAGGGAGGCATTGAGTTCCCAAGCCTGGAAGTCGCGAGGGTGTAGAGTTGATGGACAAGAGGGCTATTCCGAGGCGATCGTCATCCAAAGACAAGGGGGTCGCAGACAGGAGTGTGGGGTGAGGCAGTCTGGCGTAGAGCGCAATAGCGAGTCAGCACGTGTTCAAATCATCTTCAGGCTTCAGGACGCATAATCACCTTGTCGTGAAAGTGTTGAGCGCCATCTGCGAGGATGCTGCCTTCGACTTAGCCTTTCCTACCGGGAGCACTTTGAGGACGCCCGAGTGGACATGCGTCACAATCACTTCATCATTGGGCGCAGAGATGGTCCAAACCCCCAAGCCGAGCTCTGCAGGCGGGCGAGTCATCTCATCGAGGAGGATGGAGCGGTCACAAACGATGTTGAAGCGGGGCGTTGACGACGATGATGATGATGAGGCCGCCTGCTCAGCGGCATCTCCCGCTTGGAGGACGATGAGTCTGGGATTGTGATGATCTGTCAGTACAGCAAGGCGGGTGCCATTGCTGAAAGGCGAAATCTGGAGTACTCGAGCATTGAAGTTGGCCTGAGCGACCTTGGCCAGTAGAGGTGCTTCATCCTCTCCACCGGGAGAAGGGAGTGCTAGAAATTCGAGCGTGGAGTGCTTGACGATGCAGAGAGTTGGCAGCGGCAGAAAGCTGGGCAACGACAGCGACCCTAGCTGAGCCGAAGGTTGATGAAGGTGTGTGATGACCTGCATCGCGGCGAGGGCTCGAGGGATGGCGACGATGAGAAGGAGGAGAAGCACAAGACGACATCGTCAGCCGCCGCCGCCAGTCGACCCTCCGTCTCCCGCTGCGTCTCTGCCGCCTCTCCGGACGCGGCCATCTGAGCCACGCGTTCGATCATTTGTGGCCCGTGCAGCAATTGTCTCGCTCAGGCTGACATGACTGCGAAGCTTCGTCATCAAGGGCGGGAGCAGAGCAGCAAAAGGGTCCACCTTCGCGTCGCCCTTCGCGCGTCTTTCGCGTCTCTCTCTCTCTTCTTCCTCAACTTACTTTGATCACTTTCATCATGGCAAACACACGTAGCTCAAAGAATGGCACCAGCGAGAAGCAGACCAAGCTGGAAGTCGACGCCGGCTCGCAAGGGGAGGGCAAGGTGACCGCGAAGAGGAAGCAGGACGACAGCAAGAAGGAAGAACAAGGCAGCCAAGTGGAGGAGGACGACGCGAAGGAGCAGCCTCCTGCTAAGGCGGCTAAGCAGGATGACAGCGAGGACAAGAAGAATGGGGGCGATGAGAACGAGCAGGCGGCGAAAGATGACAAGCCCAAGAACGGCACTCAAGAAACAAAGTCAGACTCGAAGCCGGCCCCTCCTTCTTCGCAAGCAGAAAAGAAGGCCGCCGGCGAGGATACTGGCCCTGTAGGCTCCAACCAGGACGACATCAAGTGGAACGTCCTCGAGCGCGGGCAGTGAGTCCTACGGGTCTATGAATCCTTTCACGCATTGAATCTTCTCTGACCTGGCTCTCCCCCCTCCCCCCCTCCGGCCTCCCGTCGCGCAGCATCTATTTCTTCTACCGTCCCAAAGTCCAACCAGCCCCAAAAGACGGCAAGGAGGACACCTCAAATCCTTCGGTCCAATCGATTGACGATGCTCAGAACTTCCACCTGCTCCTCCTCCCCCGCAGCTCCTCGAGCTCTACCGCGCCCGCCAAGCCCGAGTCGCAGCGACCGAGCGACGTAGAGAACAAGTCGGAGCAGACGGGGGAGAAGGCCAAACAGGGTGGTGTTGGTGCGCGCATGATTCGACTGGGCAAAAAGAGAATGCCAGAGCCTAAAGCTGCGATCGAACGCGGAGACCAGCCAGGAGGCATTGGAGGCGATGCGGCTGAGACGATCTGGTCAGTCATTTCGGACGTAGCGTGAGTACAAGCTTACATTGGTCGACGGTACGGGTACATGAACAAGACGAGATTCAAGAGACTGAACAGATAAGGACCTTTCCACTTTTCCGCCTCAGCCCAAGCTTTGACTCTCTCAAAGATTCTCTGGCCTCGCGCCGCTACACGACGAAAACAGCAGGGGAGCGTCTAGTCGGAGGCGCCCGCCCTGTCGGGCGAGGGTGGTACATCCTCACCCTCTCTGAGACCGAGCCACCTTCGTCGCGTGAGGTGCGCCTCTCCTACGTCCTCTCTCACCCACACGACGAGGCCGGCTTTGGCGATGTCCAGAAGGAGTTTGGCCTGAACAAGGAGAGTAGCGTGAGACTGCAGATGCGCAACCCTACGCTTCCCTCTACCGGGGCTGGAGCCCCGCCTGCTGGTCTCGAGCCTTCCGAGAGGGTGCAGATGAGCGATGAAGAGATCCAGAAAACCTTCGGAGGGGAGGCTGATGCTGAAGGAACACGCTACGCGCGTCCAGAGAACATCGAGCTGCTAGACCGGGCTGGTGTGGAGTTGTTGATGATCAAGAAGCAGGAGCAGGAGAAGGAGGGAGACTTAGGAATGGGCGAGACGCACAAGGTCGCGCTGGAGAAGCTGGCAAAGGATGATGCGGGCAGGTTGTCCAATGAGGATGTGCTGAAGGAGGTGAGGTTGAGCAGTGCGGAGAACCCGCCTGATGCCTTGGATGGAGAGTGGATCTGAGCCATGAGGATCAAGAGCTTGTGACAAAGATGCTGAAATTGAAGCTTGGAAAGTGAAGATGGTTTACTCGAGGCCGATTACTACGAGAAGGGGAGGCTTTGGCTTGAATTGGGCGCGGGTGCGGAAGTCGCCGAGAAGGCATCGAACGCTGCATTGGCAGCACGTTGAAGATGACTCGCTCCATCTGTCCTCTGGTGATTTGGAGGAGGAGGTTGAACAAGGCCAGCTGGGAAGAAAACTTGGGTAGACAAGTCGGGCAGATGTTGCTGACGCCGGCCAGGATCCTTGGCGCGGGCATCGCTCGTGGCACTGACACCAGCGCCCAGCGACGCTGCTGCAGTCGCTGCTTCCTCCTGCTCAGCCGCAGCCGCCACCGCAGCCGCAGCGACCGTCTTTGCCTGTGCACTAGCTGCCTTGTCCGCCTTGGCTCTCGCGCGTTTCTCCTTCTCGATGACCCTCTTGCTCATGGAGGGTTGCCCCTTCTTGGCCCTGACGAAGGACCTGGTAGCCAGACCCAAGTGCTTCCTGGTCCTGGATAAAGTCGACTTGTCGATGGTGCCGTAACCCTGTGCGTGCATACTGTCCTGCATATCTTGCAGTGGCATGTTCTTGTCTTGCTGACATATGGTGCGCAACGCATCCAATGCTTTAGAACTGAGCTTGCGTGGCCTACCTTGCCTGCGGGGCTCCGCGAGGGAGTGGTTGCCTGCTATCCAGAGGGAGCGGAGGTGACGGGCTGTGCGAAGGGACATTGGCCCGCCTTTTGCTACGCCTTTGAGGTCGAGGAGACCATCATCCACTAGGCGCATGAGGAGTCGTTTGCAGTCGAGAGAGATGGGAGGGTAGGCGTGGCGCTTGATGCGACTCTCGCCGTCGTCTGCGTCTGTCGCTTCATCTTGTGTTGCATCCAGGGGCTCACCGTCCTCCACTGCCGCCTCAGATGACGATGACGCCGAGCCAGAACGTCCAGATGAATTCTCGACCGGGTCGACTGATCGTCGCGATGGTCCTGCGACGGCGCCTACGTCTGACATGGTCGCATTGAGGTTGTCAAGGGGAACAAGGGAAGCAAGATGTGAGGGAAGCGGCACTCTGCGCTTCTCGATTCCTTGAAAGTGTTGCTCTCCGTCCGCTCTCAAGTCGAGTTGGGTCTGATCCCTTTCCGCCGGTGCCTGGCTGCGCCCATTGTCATCCTTCTCGACATCACTTGACAAGGGGCCAATGTCAGCGCCAGGCTCGCCGAGATTGCAAGCCTCGACGGGCTCAACATCGTCACCGCATGCTCCGCGCTTCCTCTCGACGCTGTCGCCACAGAAGTCGGCGCTATCGACGACGACGGTTAGCGTTACAGCTGCATCACGAGGACCTCAAGAGCAAAATGACGATGCCATGACTGCGGGCGCAGCTATGTCTCGTTCCTCTTCTGCGGGGACTCACGGCAGTCGAGGCCGTCGCTCTCATTCTTCAGCATCGTCGTCCGCAAACCACGACGAGAGCATGTCCCTAAGCACGAGGATCGGTTCCGCAATGAATGCAAACTTCCCCACGTTGGCATCTCTCGAGACCGCATCGACAACTGTATCAGCATCGGACACACACGCGCAAGGCTCGGTATCAAGAGCAGGCAGCGATCGTGGCGAGGAGCAAATGCCAAATGTGGCCTCTTCAGATACGGTCCATGGTCCAGTGGCGGCTCCTCCCGCAGAGTCAGAGGCAACAGGGTCAGAGGAGCCGTCCTCACCCATTGCTGCCCCTTCTGGCTTCGGAGAATGGACATCACGCGCGGCTACAGGCTCCATGTCTTTCTTCAGACAAGGCGTAGACGCAACTGCCGCCGGGCTGGGCACCGCTTTACGTACCAGCGCTGTTCCCTTTCGCAGCATCAGTGGAGCGTTCGCGGGCGAGAGCGAGGCGCCAAATGCCGGGTCGTCGACATCAGCATCGGGCTCCCCAAAACCAGCATCAAACTCTTCGTCTCGACCGAATGCCTCACGAAGTACCAGTCAGGCTCGTGTGTCCGTCGGCAAAGATGATGACGATGACGATGATGATGCCACGCTGGTACGCTCCGCGGCCGACTCGCTGCGGCTTGGGGCCAAGAATGAAGAGAAGCGCAGACGGCAAGTACAAGAGCAGACTCGTGCGCAGACACAACAGCAGCAGAGGCAGCACCCAAAAGCAACCGCAGCCCCGCCAGATCGAAGTGCCGGCAGCGGAGGTGGAAGCTTCTTCGCCTCTGCAGGCTCCTTCCTCCTTCCATCCAGGAAGCCCTCTCCAACAACATCACGCTCCGCCTCACCGGCGCCGCGCTCTAGCAGCAGTACCAATCAGAAGCAACCTCCAGCTCCCTCAATACCACCGGACATGAATTGCTTCGACTTTCCTGCCGACTGGCCAGACGCGGAGAGATCGCCAGAGGGAGGAGCCTTGCCCTCGAGACGGTATTACGTCCTCACGCAGGCGGGCAAGCCCGTCTTTCTCTCCCATTTGGCGAAACGTCGCCTCGCCCGAGAAGATGCCGCTCGTACACGGCTGCGCCAGGCTCGGGAGACTCAGCGTGAAAGGGATGAGAAGCTGGCTTCTTTAGGTACGAGCACGGCGGACGAGGAGGAGCGCAAACGCTTGACGTCCGAAGGCGAAGAGGCACGCAAAGCGGAGGAGGAAGCGCGCCGCCTCGAGTCACTCGCCTCTGATCAAGACGAAGAGCAGTCAGCAGTCCAAGTCGGCGTGCTTCAAGCTCTGGTGTCCAACTTTGCCTCACACGGCAACGAGACTCTCGAATCCAAGTCAATCGAGATTCTCAAGCTCCCAGCCCGCTCCAGTCGCGTGGTGTACCTGCTTCGCGAGCCTCTCTACCTCGCAGTCACCTCTACCTGGCATGGGGCTGGCTACCTGTACTCAGACTCGGCCACGACCCTAAAGGCACACCTGGAGGTGCTGTATTCGGGTATTGTCTCGCTCATCTCGGAGGCGCAGCTGCATCGCCTCTTTGCTCGGGGGCACAACTTCGACCTCAGGCGGATGTTGGAGGGAACGGATGGTATTGTCGAGAGCCTCGTCGCTAGGATGCAGGCCGACTTCGGCCTCAGCCTCGGTGCTGGAGGTGGTGGGGTCTGCCTTCGGCCGATGAGGGTCGATCTGAAGTTGAGGGAGGACTTGACTGCATGTCTCAGCTTGGAGAGATGGGAGAGACGGCCACTGGGGAAGGCGCTTGCAGCTGCGAGTGCCGCAGAAGGTGATGAGGCGACAAAACGTTCTTCGTCGCCATCGTCTTCTGGGCAGAGCAGATCCTCCTCCAAGCCCCTCGATCCTCAGCAGCTCCTCTCTCAACGAATGCCGGCAAGGCCAAAAGACCTCATCTACGTGCTACTTGTCACGCCAGAGCTGGAGCTCGTCACGCTCGTCAGACCGCGACGTCTTTCCGCCTACCCGCTGGATCTGCACCTCCTCATCAACACCGTTGCAGGCATGAGCCGACGTGGCCAACGGGAAGCAGGAACCGTCAACTGGGTGCCCATCTGCCTGCCTCGCTTTGCCCCGCAGGGAATGGTGCAGGCGCACATTTCCTGGCTTGGCGCCGCGGTGCCGAGCGGCAATGGAGGAGCTCATGATGCGACCCTGTCAACCACACATACACGGACGCCTTCGACCTCATCAACCCTGTCTAGCCGGAGTAATGGTGCAGCACCCTGCGCCCTAGTCATCGTCACCGCAGATCGCGAATCCTTTGAGGAAGTCTCGCGGTACAGGGACTGTATCCTCTCGCTCCTTTCCCTGCCCCTCGCCCCCACCCCTCGGGCACCGACTCCCGTCACTCCGCTCAACCAACTTCTCACCTCCACAAGGAGCACCAACTCTCGTATTATCCCCGATTCCCTACACTTGCCTGGACTTTGGCATTTTGTGCTCAAGAAAAAGGATGACCTGCAGATTGTGTGGAGCGAGTGGCTGCAAGAGGGGTATGCCGGAGAGGAGAGGGAAGCGATATTGGCTAGAGAGCGGGTGAAGAGGGGATATGAGAGAGCCAGGGAGCTGTGTGTACTAAGGGCCAAGTGGGCGCAGGGAGAGAGGAGGAGGAGGAAGAAGAAGAAGGGGAGGGAGGAGAAGGATGGCGGAGAGAAGGAGGAGAAGGAGCAAAGCGCGGTGATACCTGAGCAGGATGGGCAGGCGGACAAACCCAGTGCAAGTGGTGAATCGCCCACAGTCGTCGTGAGCGGCGCAGATAGCGAAGAGACAGCATCAGAAGCCCCGGTGACCGCCGAGGCTGACGAGCAGGATGATCAAGACGGCGATCACGCAGACGAAGGTGAAGATGGAGCTGCTCCTGGCTCTGCGCCGTCGGCACCTACAGACCTCCTCCCACCGCCGCCTCCCGAGGCACTGCGTCCACCCAGCCTCTCTGCCTCCAGCTCGGCGATCACCTCCTCGTCACCTTCCATCTATACGCACTACCTCCGGACATCTCACGAAGCGATCTACGTGGAGTGCCCACCCACCTCCTCTTCCGCCTCCAACAGCTCGGCGGTCCAGTCCCCGTACGAGGTCTACCTAACGCTCAGCCCGCATGTGCCGCCCGCTACGGCCAAGAGGATCGCGAGGGCTGTCCTACTTTGGGGTCTCGGGGATGGGGGAAGCGCCATGATGGACAGGACCCTAGCGACGGAGGGTGGTACCATTCCTCGTGGAGAGAAGTGGCGGCTCTGGCTAGGCAGAGGAGGAAGCGTCATTTAAGATACCATGGTCTCAGACCCAACGCGGACGGAGGCGCATAACGACCGATTGTTCATGATGATAATGAAGACAGATTTGTCTATGCTGCTTGTGTCTTGTTACAGAGAGAATAGAGGGGCACCCCAGCACCGAAAAAAACAACAAAATCGACAGACGCGACAACCTATTGGCCCGTCTGCCCACCGCAACGCCCACTCTACGCAACGCCCAACCTCTTCTTGGAATTCTCATAGCAGACGTACGAAATACTGACCGCGGGCACCACCTTGGCAAGCGTAGGCACCAAACCGCGGTAGAATCCTACGATTCCTTCCTTGACGTACGTCTTCTTGACCGCGTCCATGAATCCGTTGTACACCTGCGGATGCGCAGGCGTCCCCGCAGCCTGGAGGCGCGTACGAATGAGATTGAGCGGATAGACGGTTGAGGCGCCTACAGAGCCGGAGATGGATCCGAATGCGAGTAGGGCGAGCGTCTCTGGCTCATCCTTGTCCATGTAGCTCATGTAGGCTAGCTTGATGCCCTCGAAGGTAGACATGTCGATCGCTGAGTAAGGGAAGACACCGACCAGCCCGGCGGTAAGACCACGATAGTAGACTCGCAAGCCTCCGGCTTGCCACATGTTCTTCGCAGTCGCTGCAAGAAGCTCGTTGCCCACCAGTCTCTGCCCTGTGGTCTTGCTGATCGGAGCATTCTCGCCCTGCGAAGACATGAGGCGAGTCTTTAGCGTCTCGACGGGGTAAATGGCCAGCTGGCTGGTGATACCACCAATTCCTCCGCTGATGAAGCGCGACGTTCCGCTGATGTCACGAGAGTCCGAGACGTTGTCCACGTACTTGGCGAACGCACGTTTCGACGTCTCGTACGAGAGGAACTTGATGGCGCTCTCCGGGAAGATCTTGATGCAATTTAAGCCATTGCCCAGCCAGAAGGCCTTCAGCCCTCCCCCTTCGCGGTAGAGGTTTTGCATCGCTGTTGCCATGACGCCGACTCCCTTGGTGGCAATTCGTCCGGCGTCCTTTGCTGCAGTTGTGGCGCCCTCTTTGCGGACCGTATCCGCTACAGCAGCGGAAGCAGTCTCACTTGAGCGGGAGGCTGTGATGAGGTAGATCTTGAGACGGTCGAAGGGGGCGGTAGCTGTACGGGAAACCGCGCCTGCTATCCCTCCCGCGAGGAGGAACTTGAGCGCGACGTCCAGGTGGATCATATCGTTGTCGTCTTCCTCTTCTTCGTGCTCAGCGGAGTGATCATCATGCATCGTGGCTGAGCTGGATGATGAGGAGTCGCTTGAGGTACTTGAGTTAGCGCCCACGACGTTGGCCGACGCTGATGATGACGCCGCCGACGCCGCCGCCGAGCTCCCGGCCTCGGCGCCGCCCTCTCCTCCTTCACCCTCTACCAATGTCTCCCTAGTCGCCTTCTTTTTCTCATCAATCGCAGCAGAAGCCGGCGCTCCCCCTTTGCGTCTTTTCTCCTCCCCCGCCATACTGACATCACCATCACTCGTGATAGCAGTGGCTCCATGTCGATCTCCACTTCCCCAGTTGCTCCCGAACTCAGAAAAGACTCCGCCAACGCCAAACAGCCCAAAAGCCTTGCGCACCTGGTAGAAGCGGAAGATCTCGTTCACAGAGGGCTTACGCGGTAGCAGAAGGAGGTAGTCCCTGAATTCAGGCCAGGTGACATAGTCTGCCGTTGGCGGGTCGATAGAGTACCAAGTCGTTGTGCCGTGCGCGTGAGGGTCGGAGATGCGCGTCGAGGAAGAGAGGGAAGCAATGAAGTCTTCGAGAGAGGCGGGAGGGAGATCTATGCCTGCCCGATCGAGGGCAAGACGAATCTCTTGGACGTCTAGGCGCATGTCACCATTACGGTCTAGCTCGGTGAAGATTTTGTAGAGTTCTTAAGGGGGAATGGAAGGGAAGATAGATTAGCTCTTGATACGGCTGAGGTTCTGACGTCTCCTTCGTGGCACACACACCTCGTTCTTTCGTCTCGGCATACTTCAGAAAGCCCTCCCACTCAATCATCATCCTCTTGTCGCCCTCCTCTTCCTGATTCGCGGCTTCTTGCCGGGCGGTTGGCGGCGGTGACGGCGATGAAGAAGCCTTGATGCCCGATGCTTGCTCATTGGACTGCTCTTGCTCCTGTTGAAGCCGTTGCCTTTGCCTGTCCCGCGAGCCATGCTTGACGGCGCTCAGTCCCCAGACTCCAGAGCCTGCATATCCGGACTCGCCGTCGTAGTCTGCTGCGAAGGAGAGCTGTTGCTGCGAGGTGGACGGCGAGGAATCTTGGCTTTGTGACGAGGACGACGAGGACGACGATGACGACGAGGATCCCGATACGCTATTCCATATTGAGCTCAGAGTCGATTCCTTCTGTTCCTCTTTACTACTGGTTTCCTCCTCTTTTGAACCGAAGGGCCAAGAGAGGCTCATCCAAGAGCTCGCTCCGGTGTCCGTCCCGTCCTGCATGGCCTTTTCATGCTTTTCTCGCTCTTTGTCGAGCTCCTGCCTGCACTGTCTACATTGGGCGAGTAGCTCATTTGCATAGCCTTGCCTGGGCGGTGAAGGAGTTGGCGGCTCTTCAGACTGGTCCGACAAGGATGAAGAGGAGGAGACTTTGCCCGCCACCGTATCCGCATCGAGCTCCTTCTCTTTTGTGTTCATGGTCTTCTCCCTCTGTTCAGCTTTGACCAAGCTTCCCCGCGCAAGCCGACCTCCAGCGCCATACCGTGCTCGGCCGGCTGTTGCCTGCCACGCCTCCTTTGCACGCCCACCGGCAAGGGCCTCCTGCTGGTCCTTGTCCATCAACACATCAAAGAGCCCCCTCAGCCTGATCAATCTAGCCTGCGGAGGCTCTTGCGCGCGAGATTCTTCGAAGCTCGGTCGTCGTTTGCGATTCGAGGCCGCTGCGGTGGAAGCGGCTGATGGGCCTACGCTGCCCGGCCCTTCTGCGCCCGCGGACGAAGCAGAGCCGTCTCCGTCTTTGATGGGCCGCGACTCGAACCATGAGGTGGTGAAGAAGGAGGTGGATCCCGAGGGTGAGAGGAAAGTATTGTAGAGGGTACGCTTCCTCTTGAAGGTGGACGCGTCCGGCGTGGGCTGTGTATGCGCTTGTTGAGCTTGATCGTCTGGTTCTGCAGCTGCAGCGGCTGATGATGTTGAGGAAGAGGAAGCTGATGATGATGCCATCTTTTCAAGTGAGTGTATGGGTGGTACTCGATGGCCTCTATCGCCGATTCTAGCTCAATGTTCAATGTGGGGAGTTGGTTGAGTTGGCTTGAGAGACTGAGCGGCCTTTGCCTTGGCTCCCTCGTCGTCGAGCCGTTTGCTCCGTTTCGCAGCCCTCGCCAGCAGGCCGGACCGGAGACGACGACCGACGAGCAACTCAGACGCGGAGAAGAAAGGGAGTGGAGAAACGCGGAAGCAGCTCAAAGCAGACACTTTGCTCGGCTTGATTTCGAATCCTACTTGACATCCCTCGACAGCAAGCGCAGCATAGCATACATTCAGCCGTCAGCTATCAGCATGGCCGACGACAATGCTGCAGCAGCCAGTCCTGTCGCGAGTGGCAGTGAAAGCCCTCAAGAACAACAGCAGCAGCAGCAGCAATTCCTCGGTGACGGCACGCCCATCCCCATTGGCATGACCAAGTCCGCATTCAAGAAGCAACGTCGCAAGGAAGCCTGGGAAGCAGGCAAGGCGGACCGCCGTGCTGCTTCCAAGGAGAAGCGCAAAGCTAAAGAGCGCTCGAAAAAGGAGGATCGTGCAGCCATGAGCCCCGAGCAGCGCCAAGCTCTTAGGGAGGCTAGCGCGAAGGAACGACTAGAGCACATCAACGCGAGAAGGCAGAGCAAGGGTCCCTTCGGCGCCAATGTGGTCATCGACTGTGCCTTTGACGAGTTGATGACGGATAAGGAAATCCTCTCAATATGTTCGCAGTTGAGCTTTTGCTACTCATCGCAGAAGCGGTCTCCTGCCCCTTTTGCCAGGCTCATCTTGGCGGGTCCGTCAAAGCAGCCGGCCCTCCCGCTGCTGGAGGGGAATGAGGAGGGCAAGGAGTACACAATTAACCCGACGGCGGTACAGGATGGGTACAAAGCGAGGCTTGATCAGGCTACGAAAGAAGGAAAAAGTATTCCCTTCGCCAAGAGTAGACTGGGTCAAGCGATGGACAATATTGGAGACAAGCAGTGGAGGCGATGGAAGAAGGTTGATATCATTGAGAAGGATGGCTTAGAGGCCCTTTGGCAAGAGAAGTCGGAGCAAAATCAAGAGGATGCTGCGGTTGATGGTCAAGACGAAGCTGCCGCCGCTGTGCACGAGAGAAGGGAAGGTGCAGACGCCGAGGAACGACAAGACGATGACTCCGCAGCGCCCGACTCCGCGTCAACTTCCGCTCCTCGTCTCCCACGACCCCCACCACACGTCTCACGCAGCGACGTCATCTACCTGACGGCGGACACAGGCCACACGATCCACTCCCTCGACCCCACCAAGACCTACGTCATCGGCGGCCTCGTAGACCGAAACAGATACAAGAATCTCTGCCTTCGCAAGGCCGAATCTCTAGGTATCACTGCCGCTCGTCTTCCCATTGATGCAGCCTTTCTGCCGCAGGGCAAGGCAATGAGCAGTAGGAAGGTGCTGACCGTCAATCAGGTACTGGATATTCTGCTTGGTTGGACGGAGCAGAAGCAAGTTAAAACGCCTGAGGGAGAGGAGGAGAAGGAACCGAGTTGGAGTGAGGCTCTTGCGAGGGGTTTGCCAGGGAGGAAGTTTCATGATACGACGGAGGGTGGGAAGAGGAAGGCAGGGGATGAGGGTGGTGAGGGTGAGCACGATGAAGATGAGGAAGAGGAAGAGGACGAGGATGGGAAGGCCAATGAGATCCAGCGGGCCGAGGCTGCGGCCGCAGTGGCCCAAGCGTAGGAAGCGGCAGAATAGAGGAGCGCTCGACCATACACAATGCCACACCTACTTAAGTCATCGTAACCACGCGGCGTCACACAGTCGAGCACCATGCGTTCAGTGAGAATGGAAAGAGGGGTAAATGAGGATTGCAAAGCTGATCATATAGACAAACGAGCGCGAGTCATTGCACTAGATTACTCAAACACCACGAGCAAGCGGTACCTCCTCCCCGCCTACACCAGCGACGCTCCTCCTAGGCATCTTCTGGTCCCTATGCCTCGAGGGCGAAGCAGTCGTGCTCGACCTGCTCAGGCCCTCCGCAGCACTGGTACCGGTCTGCTGAGGGACGACAGCAGCCGAAACGTGCCGCCTACCTTGCTGTCCACCAGCACGGGCTTGCGACTGAGCGAGGCGCATCTCCTTGAGACGGTCACGTCCGGCAGGAGGTGGGCCAGCGTTAGCGAGATTGGCCAGACCCTGAGGGGCCGATGCGGAGGAGGACATGCCCATAGTAGCAGAGCGCTGAACCGCGTCACGGTCGCGCGAGCTGGTGGTAGAAGAGGCCATACTCGCATGCCTGCTCGCCCGGCGTGTGGTGCCTGTGGTCCTCTTCAGTTGCGATGAGGCGGATGAGGAGGAAGAAACGCTGCTTGCCGTAGGGTGGCGACGGAGGAATACCGCCTCCTCATCATCATCCTTACTGTCCAGCTTGGTCTTGCTGGCGAAGGCGACGTGCGGGGTCGAGACGGCGCGCTGGTGACGAGATTGCTGCTTGGTCAGGTCCGTGATGGGGGCAGGGGCCTGGGCGGGGGCGCCAGCGGGCTGCTGTTGTTGCTCTTGGACGGTAGGAATGTCACGAGGCAGGACGGGGTCTTGCGGGAGGGGCTTGCGCTGCACAGCGAATGGGGCAGGCGCCGCCGATGGAGCAGAGTTGATGGGGGCAGGCGGCAAGGCGGAGCGACGCTTGTTCTCCGTGACACGGGCGCGAGCAGCAGGGCTGGGGGCATCCTCGAGGGAAAATCCGCCACGAGCATTAGGTGCAGTGTTCATGGCGGCGGGAACGGGGCGACGGCCTTGGTCTTGTGACCTGGCGTTGAAGGCAGCAATGGGAGCAGAGCGAGGCGTAGAGACGATGCTGTTGCGTGCGGGCTGGTAGTCCGTGGCGGCCGGTCGAGGCATCGTAATGCTGTCATCCGCGTCCTGGTGCACCTGGATGCCCCAGCCTGCCGTGTTGGCGCCGTGGTTGTTGCTGCCGTTCAAGAAGTTAGTCAAGTCCGTCGTGCGCGTAGGCTCGCCCAGTCGGTCATCCTTTTCGATCTCGTCTTCGCTGCTGCCTTGCGTGCGGAGGGAGCGGATCGATTCGGCAATGCGAGCACTAAGGCCGCGCTTGGGTTTCTGGCTGTCGGTGCGGCTCAAGCCCATGTAGGCCTCGTAGGCTGATTTTTCTTTGTCTTCGTCGTCGTGGCCTATGAGGGTAGATCCGAGCGAAGAGCGAGACCATCCACGAGTATCGTTACCCCCGTCGTTCTGGGCGCCAATGAGACGAGAGGGCATGGGCGGGACACCGTTGCGCTGGTTCTCATGTCGCACGAGGCACTGCGCGAGATAGGCCTTGCCGTTCCACTTGGTAGCATCATTGACTCCGTTCCTGGGTGCAAACATGCGCTTGGCCTCGTTGTACTCCTCTGCGACTTTCGGTGGCACCGCGAAGACCTCGTCTCCGACCTCGAGGAGCACGCTCCCCTCTTGTTGACGACGGACGAAGGAGCTGCCGGCCAGCTTGCGCCTGGTGAGAGCCTTGCGGAGCGACTTGGCACCATTGCGGAGCGTCGACTTGCGACTCATCGCACCAGCGCTGCTTCCAGTAAGGACAGAGTCGAGGTCTTCGCGCTCATGGGGCTTGAAGAAGCAGCAGCGGATGCAGATGAGGATGAAGAAGAGGGCAAACAGGACACCACAGACCACAACGCTGACCCAGAGCGGGTAGAGCTTGTTGTTGACGTCGGTGAGGGTGAAGCCCGTTGACGGCGAAGAGGTGGGAGACTTGGACGATGAAGAAGAACTGGCTGACTTGCTGCTGCTGCTAGCAGGACGGCTAGCAGAGCTGCTGGGCGCCGTGCTTGCTGCGCTCGTCGTTGGCTTAGCAATCGTCGTTGCGGGTGTGCTGGCAGCCGCTACGAGGTTGGACGTGGCGGCGACGGCTGGTGACGCTGCGACGGCGGCTGTAGTAGCAGCGGCTGGGCTGGTAACGGCGGCAGCAGCCAAAGGACCGGCTACCGCAGAGGAAGCAGCTGCAGCCTGAGCAACAGGCGAGGAAGCTGCGGCAGCCAGAGGGCCAGCGGCAGGGAAAGCCTGTCGCTTGCCCAAGTAGGAACGTCCTCCGTCGCCCTTCTCGGGAGCGTCAAGACGAGCTTCTGGCGTCGACGAGGACGGCACAGGCAGCAGCAGAGCATCGACCGAGTCGTCGGCGGAGTGAGGCGCTCCTACAAGCCTGTACCGTCCGGTGTCATGGAGCCGGCTGGCACGACGGTTGAGCGGGTGCGCAGTGCCGTCTTGTCCTGCGAAGTTACGAGTCCAGTCGGCCAGATCCTCCGAGGGCTGTTGTTGAAGTGGGGCAGCATGGGCGGCTACGGCCAAGATGGCGAGCCCGGCAAGTGTGCGGCGAAGAGTCGGCATTGTGGTGGGTATGAATGGGGTGATGATGAATGCGCTTGCCTGAAGCGATTTCAGCTTTGTGGGAGTGATGGATTCGAGACCTCTTGTCCAACCAGTGGAGCAAGGATGTAGACGAAGTCTGGTAGATAGCGAGCGCACTTGTCGTTCCTAGCCGTCAAGGCTGAGGAAGCGCGATGGGGACAAGAAGCACGATACGGGAGAGACAGACGTCGATCTCGAGGCAGTCAGTCGTCTCTCACAGAGAAGGCGACGACGCGGAGGGATGGGGGGATCGGGGGGAACGGGGAGGAGTAGGTGGCGGTGACGAATGGTAAGGAGGAGAGAAGTGAGCCCCGCTCGACTCTCATTGATCTCAGTCATCGCCGCTCAACGTCGTCTTCATCGCTGCTTGCCCTCTCAGGCATTGTTCAGTGATAATCTCTCAGTTCGCGCGTCGAGAAGTCGCCGTTGTCGATATGTCTCAATGGGCGGGCAGGCGGGGCGCGATTGACGCCCAATGTTGCGGGACGGCGCGAGACACCCAAGAAAGAGCGCGTCCATACCCACAGCGAGCTTTCAAGGCCCAGAACAGCGACTTGAGAATCAGATGGCTGGACTATGCCATGGTGGACGGCGATGAGAGAGGCGTGGGTGCTGGCGGCCGGCGGCAATTTGTCAAGAGCGCGTCGGATCGCGACGCGAGCGCGGCTGACTCAAGCAGGTTGCAGGACGAGCAACGGCGGAGAGAGATTGACTCTTCTCCACCCGGTCAACCTTGAACGCATTGCTACCACCTTTCACCGCCACCATCACCCTTGGGCCCTTCGAAGCGCCCAACATGAGCGCCACGCCCGACTTTTCAGGTGACTCGGGTGACGAGTACGAAGAGAACGTCCGCAAGCAGCGAGCGGAGAATGCTGCTCTGTTGCGTTCCCTCGACCTCCAATCAGGCGGATCTTCCATCGTCGATCCCACGGGCGCTCGCAACAAGAAGCTCGATGCCGCAGCTCAGGAGCGTCAGAAGAAGCGCGCAGCCGCTTCAAGAGCAAAAGCTGCAGAAGAGAGGAAGCGAAGGAAGGTGGACGAGGTAGCAGCTGGGCCGCAGAGGACGAGTGCGAGGTTGGCGGGAAGGACGCCAGCTGGGATGGAGGAGGATAACAAGAGGGCAGAGGAGGAGAGGCAGGAGGCAATACAGAAGAGGGAAGAGGCCAAGGCACTACTTCACAAGGACCACGACTTCCGTGGGCTGCTCACTGGAGGCGGCAGTGCCCAAGAGGAGGAAAGCAGGGAAAAGGCAGAGCAGCTTGAAGCGGCTCTGCGCGTCATTGCGGCCAACAAGGGCAGCGAAGAAGCAAAGAAGGCACGTAGTGGCCTTGGCGAGGCAGAGGAGACTGAAACGTCGAAGAAGTCCGGCCAGGCAACCAAGGAGCTTACGTCAATGCTTAACAAAATGGAGCTCCTTGCGGTCAAGAAGGTCACGCCCAAGCGCATCTACACCGCTGCTTTCCACCCTACGACGGCCAAAACGCTCGTCCTGACGGGAGACAAGGAAGGCCATCTCAGTGTGTGGGAACCCCTCGCTCCTCGCCCAGCAACAGGCGGTGATGAGGGCGACGACGAGAATGGGGCTGCAGACGAGGGTGATCGCGGAATCACAGGCGACGATGGCATCTCTTTCAACCTGCGCGTCCCGCAAGACTCGTCGCCCATCTCGTGCGTAAAGGTCCCGCCTCTCGACCACAGCACAGTATACTACTCGTCGTACAACTCGACACTCCGCAAGGTCGACCTGGAGAAGGGTGTCTCAGAGCGCATTTTTGCCTTCTCCGGCGAGGATGATGACGGAGATGGAGCGCTGCTGTCTGTGTTTGACTTCCAGCGAGGTGCGGAGGACGGCAGAGTGGTTTGGTGCGGAGACCATCGTGGTGGTGTCGTGAGGATAGACACGCGCGAGAAGCCAGGCTGGAAGGCGGGATGGAATCGTTGGCAGCTGTGCGAGAAGAAGGTGCGTGCGCGAGCGGGACGATGCCCTAGTAAGGACGGCTCTGACTGATCATTTCTTGATGCCGTGTACAGATCGGTGGCCTCTCCCTCAATCCCTTGATACCCTCTGCCCTCGCCGTAGCCTCCCTCGACCAATCCGTTCGCCTCTTCGACGTTCGTCGCCTGTCCTCTGGCATCAAGCCGACGCTCGCCGTTCCCGCCAACTACAAGATGGTCGACGTTGACCTCCTTGCCGATGTCCAATCAACAATCGACGAGGGTGGCGCACAGCTAGGGTGGCAACAGAGCAAGCAGGCTAGCACGAGCGTAGACTTTGCGCCTGATGGCCGACATCTAGCGAGCGTAAGCTACGACAATGTGGTCAAGGTCTGGGATGTCGAGCGTGGCTGGTTACGCGCAGATGACGAGGTGCCGACCACATCGGCGAGGGGAGCAAAGAGGAAGAGCAACGGTGCGGCCGCGGCGCCCAAGAAGGAGGTCAACGGAGCAAGTCAGCGCAAAGGCGGCCTGATGCAGTACTTCAAGAAGGAGGAGACCAAGGATCAGCCCCTCTCTGCTACGATTCCAGCGGACATCCTCTCCTCGCCTCTGGTCATACCTCATAACAATCAGACGGGAAAATGGCTCACGCTCCTCCGCGCTCGCTGGAGTCAGAATGACTCACTTGCTCCGCACTTCACCATTGGATCCATGAGCCGCAGTGCAGAGGTGTGGAGCGCCGATGGGAAGCTGCTCAGATCCTTGTACGATGAAGAGCACGTTAGCGCAGTGCCCGCTGTCACGGCTCTTCATCCTACGAGGGGAGCGACGCTTGTCACAGGAAATGCCAGTGGTAAGAGTACTTTCTGGGGTCTCAGGGAGGAGTGAAGGGTCAGCTGGGGGAATGGCGAATAGTACATCGCGGGACTTCAATCGAGTGCCTCTACTCCGAGCTGAATGATCGGCCTGAGCACAGCTCTTTGCCGTCCTTTTGTCGATCGATCCCCTTTCATGTTGTTCATTCTGTCGTGTAGATCCTCTCGCTTCGGCAATATCATCCAAATACCCACAACGAGGTCATGACAGCCCCTTGTTTCGATTCGGCTCTCGTCATCACCGTCCCACTTGCCGTCGAGGGCCCGAGACATGAGATGGGGGATGCTGTCGTTCGAGACAGGGGAGGAACATCGAGCGCCGAGTGTCGCGCGTCTCAGGTCCGTGCATGTGCCCAGAGTGCGGGGCTCCGCTCCACGGCCGTGCCGTCTGTTTTACAAGCGTTGTGCCGGATTCACGCATAATGGACGGCGACTCAGTCAGCCGAGCAGCCTACTCCTCTTTGTCCTTCTCCCCGTACCATACCCTACCATCAAGATAGTCGTCGTCAAGATGAGCTCGAACAGAGGAAGCAGCGGTGGCAGCGGCAGCGGCAGCCACCATGACCATCACGACGAATCCACACGACATCGCATCTCACGCATCGCTGGCGCCCTCGGCGCGAGCATGACTCCAAAGTACTATCGCGTAGGCGCTCCGACGTCTTCTACCCCTTCGCAGGCTACTTCATCCTCTCCTTCCTCCTCTCACGCCTCCTCTCCAGCCGACCGTCTGCTAAGTATCTCCCGCCAGCTAGGCGGCGCAGTCGGATCTCCGACGTCGATCCGACAACACTCGTCGCAGAACAACTACAGCGGGCAACACTCCCACCCTCACGCCGAAGCCAAACAGTGGGAGCGTCTCCCTCGCTTTCGTGACCTCCCCTCCGAAGGAGGCTTCCCTGGCTGTGCCTGGTCAGTCTGGGGCCAGGGGGACCAGCTGGGCACTTTAAACATGCTGACAGCACCTGTGCGCGCGAGAGCCGCAAAGGAGGAGATTCGCACAGGTGTCTGTGTGACCTTGAGCTGGCCGATGCACTTGCCTCTTCATGCTGCTTTCGGCCGCAAGGGCGTGGAGCATACAGCGAGGGGGAAGCAGGGTCCGCAGTACGCCGAGAGGAGGGAGGCGGCATTACACGAGCGCCGCGTGGCGGGGGAAGCCGTCGAGGATCGTAGTGATCAGGAGGGCATGCCTTTGGCGGACGATGAGATCGCGCTAAACCTGCAAGCAGGATCTCAGTGGGATGGTTTGAGCCACTTTGGTCATCTGTCACTCAATTGCTACTATGGTGGGCGGAGCCGCAAGGAGATTCACGATTCCTTTGCTAACCCGGATCGCCCGGTCGATCCTCGAGGAGAGAGAGGACCTGACTTGGGGATCCAGGCATGGGCGCAGAAGGGCATCGCGGGGAGAGGGGTGCTCCTGGATGTTTGGGGCTATCTGTGTAGGAATAATGAGGGGAAGCCGCCCTATGATCCTGCAACTACGAACGCCATCACGCTGGATCAGCTGAGGGATTGCGCGAGGGCGCAGGGCGTAAGGTTCAGGCAAGGGTGAGTGCGCGAGACGACTTGTTGACGAGACGATCCCGTCCTGCGGCGCTGACGAGGCCTCATCTTCTCCGGCGCCCGCAGCGACATCCTGATCATCCGCACTGGCTGGACGTACCGCTACTACAACTCCTCAGACGCGGAGCGTCGCGATGGTGCCACGGGCAAGAAGGGGTACGTCGGCATCGAGCAAGGCGATGCGATGCTCGAGTGGCTGTGGGACAATCATTTTGCTGCTGTGGCGAGTGACGCGCCTGCTTTGGAAAGATGGCCTTGCCCACTGGGCCAGACCCATTTACACGAGACGCTCCTGTGAGTGAGGCGGCCTCGGGCGCCGATTCGATGAAGAAGAATGAAAAGGCTGATCTTCTGATCCTCCTTCGCCGCCACAGCGCAATGTGGGGAATGCCCATCGGTGAGATGTTCGATCTCGAGGATCTGACGCATCATTGCTTGAGCAACCGACGCTGGACGTTCTACTTCTCGTCTTGGCCGCTCAACTTGTGGGGTGGTGTCGCGAGCACGGCTAACGCGGGGGCGACGTTCTAAGGCGCTAGTGTGGCGAACCACAGCCTGTCTTGATTTGATCTTTGGGCTCTATGTCTGCTCCTCAACGCTATATTACCTCTTCCTGCGGTCACGTTGAACAGCATTGATGATCTCAGGTCTTGCCTTGACCTTGATGAGCCAGGCTAGGCGTCGGTGAACGATTTCGCGCTGCCTGCTCGCGGGCGGAATCGCGTAGCATGGAAGCTGGCCCAGAGCAGCCACAGCCGCATCCAGGGCGGGCGGCAGCGAGGCTGTGTTGCTTTGCCCGCTGCATGACAGAAAGTCAAGGCTTCTTCGTCCCGGCTGCAGCGAGACAGAGCGACCGACTGCTTCCCAGAGGGGCGGAGGAGACGATTGATTGAGGTTCAGCCGTGCGCCAACTTCTTCCTCTCGTCGATACCAATTTATTCCCTTCTCCTCTTCCCTCGAACCCGCACGCTCCCTACCAACACTGTGAGTACGACAAGACAAAGCTTGGTAGAGGCAGTCTCTAGAAGGATGAAAAAACACAAAGGTCTGCAAACCGTTTTGCCTGACCAGGAGGAGGGGTGCGATCCTCTTGCCCTTTCGGGGGTGAAGGGGGTCGCGCTTCTCCCTTCGTGGAGGCCAATATCCCATTCAAGTCCCTGATCAAAGAGCGGGAGCGAGAGCGAGAGGAAGCGACGAGCAAAGCAGGATAAAAGCAAGCGTCAATCAGAATAGGCTGGCTCACACGCCCGGCCCCGCCCCCTTCCCCCCTCACTCTGTACCCGCAGCCCCACTCCTTCACAATGGCTCCCACCGCCACCGGCACCAGCTCCTCGGTGAACACCAATGGCTCCACCGTCGCTGGCAAGCGCAACCTCAAGGGTATCGAGGACTACTCCAAGTTCTGGAAGAAGGATTCCAAGGACGACGGCGAGAGTGAAATGGCCAAGCGCCTCAACCAGTACAAGGACGTCGTCAACGGCTACTACGATGGTGCCACGAGCCTCTACATGTACGGATGGGGCACCAGCTTCCACTTCTGCAAGTTCTTCAAGGGCGAGCCCTTCAGGCAGGCCCTTGCGAGGCATGAGCACTACCTCGCCCTTTCGATGCAGCTCAAGCCTGGTATGAAGGTGCTGGATGTCGGGTGAGCACCACAAACGCGCCGAGGGGCATCGTCAAAGACTTTTCGCTGACCTCTCTCTTCTTCTCTACGCCCACAGATGTGGCGTTGGCGGCCCTGCCCGCGAGATTGCCCGCTTCGCCGGTGTCCAAGTTGTGGGTCTCAACAACAATGAGTACCAGGTCTCCCTCGCTCAAAAGATGACCAAGGACGCTGGCCTCGAGAATCAAGTCTCCTTCGTCAAGGGCGACTTCATGAAGCTCGAGGAGCAGTTCGGCCCCAACGCTTTCGACGCAGTCTACGCCATCGAGGCCACTTGCCACGCCCCCTCTGCCGCTGGCATCTACGGCGAGATCAAGAAGGTCCTCAAGCCCCAGGGTGTCTTTGGCGTGTACGAGTGGTGCATGACCGACAGCTACGACAAGACGAACGCGGAGCACCGCAGGATCGCTCACGGTATCGAGGTGGGAGATGGAATTCCTGAGATGCGAGACATCAAGGTCACTCGTGCGGCGCTCAAGGAGGTTGGATTTAAAGTCGAGCGCGACGAGGACCTGGCGGCGGGCGACGACCCGCTCCCGTGGTACTACCCTCTCCAAGGTGACTTGCGCCAATGCCAGTCCCTTTGGGACGTCTTCACGGCTTGGAGGATGACGCGCGCAGGCACCTGGGTGACGCAAACCGCCGTCAGCGTCTTTGAGCGCATCGGCTTGGCTCCCAAGGGTACGCACGACGTTGGGGAGCAGCTGAAGATTGCTGGTGCGGCGCTCGTAGAGGGAGGCAAGTCCGGACTCTTCACCCCTATGATGCTCTTTGTCTGTCGCAAGTAGTCGCGTCATCGAGACATCTAAGGTCGAAGAGCTTGAGAGAGCATTATTGATGATCATCGTGATGATGGATGAGCAGCGCAGGTAGTACCAGGCAATACCATCACCTCCGCACTGCAGCAGAAGACGCGCAAGGTCGCCCCACGGACTCATGCGCGCAATGATGTACAAGTACATTGTCAATATTATTGAATGATCTCTGCTACTGCTACGTGACCAACGGCTAACGTGTGCGTCCCCCCTTCTGAGGTGCTGCTACTGCGTGGACGCCCTTTGCGAGAGCGAAGAGATGAGTATAATCTATTGATACAGGACAATGGAGAGGAAAGAACGAGATATGATCAGGCGGCACCCCCTGTGCCTAGCGCCGTGGTAATGAGTACAAAGCCGTCACACAGGACGATCAAGGTGAAGATGGCTGCCGTGACCGCAACGAGGGGCCAGCTGCTCGCGTAGTGGACTACCGTGATCATGCGAGACGGGGCACCGGTGACGGCGGCAGCGGGTAGTGCTTCCCGCCCTTCGCGCTCGTCCTCAGATGAAGAGGACGAGAGTGACGAGGAGGAGCGGGTATGTTCAGGTCGCAGCGAGAAGGAGAGACGACGGCGCTGCTGAGGCTTACCGCGGCCGCGCGTGAGGCGAGTCCACCACGAGCTTGCGCTCTGCCGCACACCTGCACCATCTGTCGTCTGCGTAGCTTGAGGAGCAGCCTCCTCGTGCTGCCCAGTTGCGTCATCTTCCTCGCCCGCCTCGCCCGCATCCCGGATTTTCACCACCATCCACTTCTCCTGCGCCGTGATCACAAGCAACGGCGCAAGCACAAAGGGCAGCGCCATACTCAATGCCACCTGGCTAGCCACCAACATCCTATCGAGTCCACCTCGCCCCACTGCCGCCGCAACGACAAAGCTGGGGATGAGTGTGATACCCCTCGTCAAGCAGCGCCTCAAGAATGGGTTCGTCCGCCACTTGATCATTCCCTCGGAGATGACCTGCCCTGCAAGCGTGACGGTGATAGATGCAGACTGGCCTGCTGCGAGGAGGGCGACGGCAAAGAGGATGGCGGAGGCGTGGTTGAGGCGCGAGGAGAGGAGATCGAAGGCTTCGAATAGGTCGCCAACTACCACGTTGCCGTGCGTCTCGTTGGCAGGTGAGCCGTCCAGCCCAAAGTAGAAGGCTTGGGCTGCCACGATGAGGAGGGCGGAATTAGTCGTGAGGGCAAAGAGAATCATCGAGGCGGTGACGTCTATGGTGGAGTGGAGGAGGCGCCTATTGAGGGAACGAAGAGTCGGAGGAGGGCGAGGTGGGGGTGGCGTGGCACCTCTGGCTTTGGCAGCCGCCTGCTCCTCCTCCGGCGTAGTGATCCCTAATACTGAAGGGTCGACTCCAGGAATACGACGCGCAAGGCGATGCATGGTGCTGCGGAGGCGACGTGCCCTTGTCCCCTTGTCCGCCACCGTAGACGTTGAGGATGGGACAGGGAGGACGTGCTGGGCCTCTCGCTGTGCCTCGCAGTTGCTCGCAGTGTCATGGTCATGACGACGCTCCCTGCGCTCTTGCGCGGCAGTGACTTCGGCCTCCCTGTCTGTGTGCTCCTCTCGCTCGAACATGGCAAAGTGACTACCCAAAAACAAGCCATGCGGCATACACGTAGCTCCCAAGATACCGATGCCCACGTACAGTGCCTGCGGTCCCACAACGGCGGCCGAGGGCAGATAGCCGTGGAAGACGTCGGGCCAGTGCGGCTCGACCTTGACCACCAACGCCACCAAGCAGCTGATGACGATAAGCACCAGCACTCCGATGCAGAACTCAAAGGCTCGGAGTCCCTTGGTGTCTGGGCGGTAGATGAAGAGGATGAGGAAGACGTCCGCCGAGGTGATGAGGACGCCTCCCCAGAGAGGCAGCTTGGGGAAGAGGAGCGTGAGAGCGATGGCCGAGCCGACTAGCTCGGCCAGCTCTGTGCAGATGATAGCTCCCTCTGCTACGAGGTAGAGGGTCCACAGTAGCCCTACTCGGCTCCTGTGCGCCCACACTGAGTGACGTGTCGAAGTGGATGTGCTAGGGTCCTCAACGGTCATCGGCGAGGGTGAGGGGGACTGAGAGCGGTCACGATTGATGGCTACGGGCTTCTTGCTCTTGCCAATGCTCATGACCCAGCGACGCGTGAGGACAGCGAGATCCTCGTTGCAGACGATTCCCATTCGGAGCGAGAGGACTTGGAGGATGATACCGAAGATGCCCGTGAGGAGGATGACGAAGAGGAGCGGGTACCCGAATTGACTGCCGGCTTGTAGGTCAGTCGACCAGTTGCCGCTGCGAAGCGCGAGCCAGAGGGCAGATAATCAGCATGCTGCGCTGCTAGCAGTCATCGTGTATGCTGGTATGGCGCCTACTCACGGATCACAGTATGCGACGCTCATGGTAATACCAGGCCCGAGATACTTGAGCTGCATCTTGAGGAACCACTTGAACTTGTCCCATCGTCCCTTTGGCGGGCGATCGGCTAAGTACCGAGCAGAATCTCCTTGCCGCTGCTGCTGACCTCCCCCTCGGCCTCGACGAAGCACGGTGGCTATGCCGCTATCGCTGCCTGCTCCTGGCGGTTGTCCTCCTCCTCCATCCTGAGGATCGTCTGCAGTCTTCGTTTTGACATCGATCGCATCGTCCTCGTCTCCAGGTCTCGAGGGCCGCCTGAGCATCTGAATACCATCCTGGTCGCTGCGCCAAGATGACTCTGCGCGATTGAGGACAGGCAAGGGCCCGCGAAGGGGCGTCGTCGAGAAGGGCGAGGCGTAGTTCATGGTGGTGCGCGCCGATGTCGATGTCAGAAGGGGGTTGGTGCAAGAGGGAGAAAGGAGAAGCCACAACCTGCCTTCCTTGTATGCTATGCGCTACGGCGAGGGAGACGAGGACCAGTGTTCTGCCCTGTCCTGATAGGCTGCTTTCTTTGACGGAATGGTCTGATTGCCAAGGAGTGATATTGGACTCATTGACGGCGAGGGTCTCCGACTCTGCCCGGTCAATTTCCAAGCCAAGCGTCCTGCGTGACCCCGCTCTCCGCCCTCACTCACTCCGCGACTCTCCCTGCTCCGCGCCTCCTCAGCGGCCAGGCGGCGATTGACCAAGGGCCACATCTCTGCATTCCGCGCTCACTGACGTGGACAGAGGTATGGCATGGCTTAAGGGGAAAAGCTTCCTCTGGCCGCGATCAATGCATCTTCGGCCTGGCTCATCAAACAATTGTGACGACGAGGATGCCGCGAAGCCGTCCGTTTGGGCCCGAGGTCCCCTCTCGTGCCCCCCGTATCGATGAATAGAGAAAAGTGTCCGAAAACGAGAACCACGAGGCTGGCTTCGAAGACGGCCTTTGACAAGCGAGGTTGCTCGGCCGCCCTCGTCCCAGTAAATGCTGTCGGACGGCCGGGGAAGGGTCGCAGGGCGAGGGCTAGCGGGCGAGAGAGATTGCGGGCGCGTGCGAGGGTGCGCGTGCTTGCTCGTACGCGAAGCACGCAAGAGGGCCGGCTCTGGCGATCATCACGTATGGGCGATGGCGAGGATGTCGAGCGAGTAGCAATGGATGCGACGACGTCACGGGAAGACGATGTCAGCGTGGTCGAGAGAGCTATGGCAACGCACAAGCCATCAAGAGAAAAATAGACATCTTCATACCCATCATTGATCGTCTGACCCCTTCACTGCCCTCACGCGACAATGGCTCACGCCGAAGCATCTCCAGCGTCCAGCTGGCAGCCCAGAACTGCTGGCACCGCTAAGCACACCCATTCGTACGACTTCCCAGTCGACCTCATGCCGGCCAGCGGCGGGCATATTTCCTTCGGTTGGGAGCCAGAAGATGTGGAAGTCGATCCACTCGTTTCTTCATCGTCAGCACCTGGCAGCAGTAGCTCTAGCAGCGCAAGGAGCAGCGTCAGCGAGACAGCAACCTCTTCACCTTTGGGCGAGCTTCCATACACCAAGGAAGACGTCACTGCTTCCTCTTCCTCCTTCTCACCGCCTGCTCCACCAACTCAAACGGCTCTTCTCATCCCCACCCTCTCTTCAGGCTGGGCGCATTGCTTCTCCCTCTCTCGCAACCATGCGCGCCCCACCATCACATCGTCAGACGAGGTCCTCATCCGCAATGTATGCGTCGGCCTCAATCACGTGGACTTCAAGTCTCTGCTCTACCGATTCGGCATCGGCAGGCTGCCCTGGGTGCTGGGCAGGGATGTCTGCGGAGTCGTAGAGGAGTTGGGTGGGGAGGTGGCAAGGGATACAGGGCTCAAGGTGGGGGATAGGGTGTGGACGTGCACAGATTCGGCGAGGGACTGGAGGGCAGGGGCATATCAGGAGTACAGTGTCTGCAAGGCCTTCACTGTGGGGAGATTGCCCGATGCTCAAGGAGACATCGCAGCTACGGTGAGCGACGAGCAGGCGGCCACGATAGGCACAGGATTGGTGACTGCAGGCGTGGCCTTGCACTGGTTCTTCGACCTGCCTCGAGCAGCAGAGCTCGGCGGCGGGCTCTACCCTCGAAGCGAGGTAAGAGTACCGTCTCCACCGCCTCGCCGCTCCTCTCGTCTGCGTAGCAGCAGCAAGCAACCCTGGCTGCTCATCTACGGGGGCGCAACCGTGACGGGCATCTATGCTGCCCAGCTTGCCCGTCTCTCCGGTCTTAAGGTAGTCAGTGTAGCCTCACCTGCCAGCTTTGAGTATTTGCGCGGAGTCGTGAGGGTGGATGCGTGCGTGGACCGGTTCGGATCCACGGAGCAGGTGCTGGAGGATATCTGGACGGCGACGTGCGGAGGTGTTGGGGAGATGAATGAGGAAGAAGAGGGTGATCTCAAATACGGCCTAGACTGCGTGGGCAGCGCGACGGCTTCACTTTGTGCTCGCGCACTGGCTGAGGGCGAGGCGTGGAGGCGTAATCGTCACGGTACACACGATGAGCTTCGACGGGAGCCTGCACAACTCATCTGCCTGGCAGGCAACCCCAAGCGACCGCGCGAAGAGGAGGATGACTCGGCCACGAAGTATGGCCACCGAGATGTCATCACACCCCGCATCTCCTTCAGCACCACCTTCTACCAGGATCGCCTGTGGACCGCCTCCTTCCTATCCTCCATCTACGAGCTCCTCGCCTCAGGCTCCCTACGACCCGTGGAGGCAGAAGTGGTGCCAGATGGCTTGGCTGGGGTGAGGAGGGGATTAGAGATGCTCAAGGATGGGAGGGCGGGTCCCGCTTCTTCTGCCGGTGGCGGCAGCGGTGGTGGAGGTGGAAGGAAGCTCGTGGTGCGTGTGGCGGATACGCCACCCGTTGAGGTGACGCACCTGGGGCAGAGGCATGAGTTGGGATGGAACGGATGCGTGTAACAGGGTCAAGGTTGCTCAATGAATTCAATCTCTTCATCTGACAAGTCCTGTGTAGCTTGGCAGCGACGAAGAAGGGCTGCCTGCTAGAAACGGGGGCGAGAGGTGATGTCAGCGTCAAGAGAGAGCTTCCAGTCAGTGGGCGATCCTGGGAAAAGCTCGTCAAGAGACACATGAGCACCAAGGCCCAGCAGTCGCCCGCACGTCGCCCTGTCGAAGTTGCTTAGCAGATTTTGATTGCGTAGCAAAGCGAGAAGGTCAGGTAATTGCCGCAGGAGGATAGAGAAGACAAGGTTGATGGATGTAGAGGGAGAGTAGGAGAAACGAGACCCAAGTACTGAGGCGACTGACGATTCGATTGTTTGCGGATCTTGGAGAGGCGACGAGTCGAGACGCGCGCCCCCTTTGTTTTTGAAAGAATGAGCTGATGGGGTGTTTGGCTGTTTGGTCGGTGCTTGTTAGGGAGTGAAAAGAAGGGTGACGTGCTGACGTGCTGCGGAAGCCGATCCTGCCTATCCGACCCTCTCTCGGCCTCGACACATTGCTTGTGAGCTTGCTTGGGCTCGCCTCTTACGAGAGCGAGGGGAAAGCGCGAGTGTCCTCGAGGTTGACCTTGGGGCCGGCGTTTCCACCACGAGCGCCACGGGGGGCACCACGGGCACCACGTCCACGGCCCTCACCACGTCCACGCCCACCGAAGTCACCGCCGCGTCCACCGCGGGCACCACCACGTCCACCGCGCGAGGCGACGGGGGGAGTGTTGAACGTCTGCTCAATGTCGAGGGTCTGCTTCTCCTTCCTCTCGCGCTGCTTGCGCTCGTTGGCCGCCTTGGTGGCAGCGTAGAACTCGTCGCCGCCCGATTGTGACTTGACGACCTTGTTGCCGAAGCCCTCCCACTGGCCTCCCTCTACGGTGCGGGGAGTGACGGCCTTGCCGCCGAGCGTAGCCTTCTTGGCAGCCATGTCAGCGAGGTACTCGTCGAGCGTCTTGGTGTTGTCGACCTCCTCAGCGGGGACGGCCTCAGCAGCGGGGGCAGCCTCGTCTCCCTCGACGGTAGCGGGGGTAGCAGCGCCGTTGGCGGGGGTGGCCTCGGCGTTGGCGTCTGCGACAGCGTCCTCCTCGTTCTTGAGCTCGCGCTTGCCATCGTCACCGCCCCATCCCTGGTGAATGTTCTTCTCCGAGTCGCTGTTGGCGGAAATAGAGTGTGAAGTTGGTCAGCGTGTACTCTCAAAAGAAGCGTTGGGGCACGGCAACTCACACTCGGTCGGTCTGAGAGTGACGGTCAAGTCGGCCACCCTTGGCACCGCGGCCACCGCGGCCACGGCCACGGCCGTCACCACCACGTCCCTTGCGAGGCTCTGCAAGCGAGAGTAGGACACAGGTTGAGGTCAGTATGATGAGCATTCGATGCGGTCCTCTCGCAGCATTAGCCGGCCAACTTGTCACATCCGCAGCTTGGCCGCATACGGGCACGAGCTGCGCAGCTTGGCTGCCCTCTGTGCTGCAACTCACCACGAGCATCACGGGTCTGTTGACCGTCCTCAGCGCCGCCAGCAGCAGCAGCATCGGCGTTCCTTGGCGCACGCTGACCACCACGGGGGCCAGCAGCGGCAGCACCACCACGGGGAGCACCTCGTCCCGAACCAACGACGTTGCGGGGGGCGGCCGCGGGGGCAGCAGGGGCGGCAGCCTTGGGAGCAGCGGCAACGGGCGCCGGTCCGTCGTCGTCTGAGCGTAGAAAGGGGAGGGAGGAGAGGGACCTTCATGTGAGTGACCAAACAGACGCAGGCTTGACTTGCAGCAGCTGCGCCCTACTCACCACCCAGAAGGGCAAAGGCGTTCTTGCTCGAGAAGGCCATCTTTGGCTGTGAGACCTCTTGAAGAGGTCGGGCTACAAGAGCTTGCGAGATGTGAGAGGTTTTGAGCTCGAATGTGAAGCTATTCGAGCTTTTCTTGTGTGAGAGGCTCCCCGAAGAAGGAAGAAGCCGCCAACGAAGAGGACGAGATTGCGAAAGTGAGGAAGAAGGGAAAAAGCGAAGGAGCAGCTGGGAGCTGACTTCTTCTTCTGCCTTTGGATGATAGTAGTGCGAGATGTGGTAGGGAGTCGAAGCTCTCTCTCTTTCTCACTGTTAGAAGGTGGGAGTGTAGAGAAGTCGGACAGGACAGAGCTGGCAGCGAAAGGGCAGGCAGGCAGTCAGGAAGGTGCGGGTGCGAGCAGTCGAGCGAGGGAGCGGGCGGCGAGCCAAAGAGCCATGCGACGACGTCGAGTGCAAGTGCAAGTGCAAGCCAAGCTCAGAGCGCTCAATGCGTGGGCTGCTGGGCCCGGTTGACGCGGGCAGTTCGGGCTGAGGAAGGCGAGCACAGAGCCGCGCCGCGCAGAGAAGAAGCCAGCCAAGCCAGCCTTCTGCAATGAGAGCAAAATTGGGAGCGACTGCAGCGCCGCAGAAGAAAAGAGACGACGCAGCCATACGGTACGGCTAGAACACCATCTGGAGCGATCGACATTTCGAGCCCGCCACGCAGTCGATCCTTAATCGAAATGGATGATCTCGTTCCCACCACGAGCGTGCTTCGCTTTCACTTAAGATTCGCTCCCTCGTTCGCATTCTGAGGGCAGCGCTGAGGGCAGACGGTGCAGGGGCGCGTGGATAGATCGTGTGATGCGACGACGATCGCAGGCGTGAACATTGAAAAGGAGAAAGGAGAAGAAAGTACAAGGCTAGAGAAGTAATGACACTGCTAGCGCATCGCCGTCGTCATCATGCTAGTGCAACACGTGCCGCTTGGCCGCTTAGTAGGCAGCGCCGGGGGCACCGGCCTGGAGACCAGGTGCCTCAGCAGCGACAGCAGGGGCGACGTTGTCCTGACCAGGGAAAGCCTGGCCGGGGACAACCTCGGAGGCGGCAGGCTGACGAGACTCGGAGATGGGGGCGGTGATGGGTGCCTCCTCCTTGGGCTCGAGGATGGTGACGGCGTCGGGGAGAGGGAAGGGCTTGCCAGCCTGGCCAGTCGGGTCCCAGCCGGACATGATCTTGACCTTGATACCAAGGACACCCTGCTTCATGAGAACGTGGCGGACAGCCTCGTCAACAAAGTCACGGACGGGCTGACCAGAGTGGATCATGAAGCCGTCGGTGAACTTCATCGACTTGGCACGGGCGGCACGGAGCTTGCCCGAAATGATGACCTCGCAACCCTTGGCGCCGGACTCCATGACGAAGCGGAGGACACCGTAGGCGGCACGGCGGACGGCGAGACCACCGAGGAGCTTGTAGCGGAGCGACTCGCACTGGGCGACGGCGTGAAGACCACGGTTCTGGACCTTCTCGGCGTAGAGCTCGAGGGATCCCTCAGGGAAGCGGAAGCGCTTCTGGACGAGAGCAGTGAGTTCGCGAATGCGACGGCCCTTGTCACCGAGGACGTCCTGGGTGTGGGTAGCACGGATGATGATCTCGGTGCGGGCGTGGGTGACACGAACCTCACAGCCGGAGTATCCCTCCTCGGAGAGCTCGCGGGTGAAGAACTCGTTGAGCTCGGCGGCGAAGACACCGTCAGCCACGAACTGTGAGCGGAGGGGTGGAGAGAGAAGAAAGATTTGGCTGTGTGAGTGCGTGCTCGATAGGTATGATGGATATATATGCTGCCTCCCTCCCTGCTATGCTAGCTGCGCATCGATCCCTTTGTCATCCTTCGCCACTCCGAAGATGCTGCTGCACACGGTCTGCAGCTTTCTGCTCGTCTTCTACCCTGACTACGACAGCCTTCTCATCTTCGCTGCGACGCTCACCTTCCTCTTCTTGGAGATTTGAGTCGACATGATGTGTGGTGATGAGGGTGAAAGGAGGGGTGGGGTGGACTTGAGCTCAGAAGGTCGAGCAGCAGACAAGCCCTGGCCCGCATCGACAGGCCGTCGTCGTCGTCCGCCCTGCCGTCGATTCCCGTCACGTGATTTGACGATTCGCAGCAGACGGCGGGCGGAGGGAGAGTGAGAAGGCAGGCCCGTCAGGCAGGCGGGCGGGCGGGCGAGAGAGCGAGTGGGTCAACGGGCTAATTCGTCTCGACCACGCTGCCATCCTCGACGTCTGCCTGCTTCTTCCTCACGAATCCCCTTCCACCTCTCCCTCATCACATCACCACACAGGTAAGCATCAGTCATGCGATCCTGTGACACTACGGACACGCAGAGAAGCTACGCAGCATCGTCGTCGCCGTCGTCGTCCAATCACGGACATACATCATCATCTGCAAGTGCAGGCAACTTGGAGCCATGTCGATGATCGAAGGACCAGCCAGGCTGGACTCGAAGGAGGGAAAAGTGCAATCCGGTAGTCGATGGGCATCAGCAAAAGCAGTCGCATATAAGTTGCGCATCTGTGGCGATGCGAGAGCTCCAGCGAGAAGAGAATCGTAGGAGGGGAGGAAGGAGCGAGTCGAGATGGCATAGCTGGATTGGTTTGCAACGACTCGAGGTTGCAGGCCCCCGAGGTGGGGTCGCTTTGAATGAGGAGCACCCTTCGACGACGACGACGACGACGACGACTGCTGCACGGCTCTCTACGTTGCCCCTACGCCTATCGTTCACCATTTCGGAAGCAGCTCAGAGCTGACACCTCTGTCCTCCCAACCCACTCTCTCTCACAGCATGTCGGCGCCTCAATCCGTGTCGACCTTCGGCAAGAAGAAGACGGCCACTGCTGTCGCCCACGCCAAGGAGGGCAAGGGTCTCCTCCGTGTCAACGGCCAGCCCATCTCCCTCGTTGAGCCTCAGATCCTCCGCTGGAAGGTCTACGAGCCCATCCTCGTTGTCGGCGAGGACAAGTTCTCGTGAGTCTACTTTGCCATGCTTGGCACCCACGTCTCCCTCATCGACTCTGACTTCTCTTCTTCTGCCTTCACTCATAGGACCGTCGACATCCGCGTCAAGGTCTCCGGTGGTGGACACACCTCGCAAACCTACGCCATCCGTCAGGCGATCGCCAAGGCCCTCGTCGCTTACTACGCCAAGTACTACGACGCCGCCTCTGCTCTTGAGCTCCGTCAGCTCTTCATCGCCTACGACCGCACGCTCCTCATCGCCGACCCTCGCCGCATGGAGCCCAAGAAGTTCGGTGGTCAGGGTGCGCGTGCTCGTCGCCAGAAGTCGTACCGTTAAGCGGTTCGCTGCGTCATTGTCTTTCGTCCTTTCTTGGTTGGAGAGGGCAAGACATGGTGCAACAACGCTTGGCTGCCTCTCTTACTCATGTACTACTCTTCTGTTTCGAGCTCACACACACACATCACCACATAAAGCAATTCGACCGTCGACCTCACCCCACGCCGTCGAGCTGGGAAGGCGAGTTGTGAAGGCTACATTGGCGTGTGCGAGGCTGCACGATTGATGGAGAGACGCGACGGTCGATAGGACAGGTGAGATGTTCTGGTGGGGCCCGAAGGGATAGCTGCGCATGCCACCTAGTGGGATGGCGATGGCAGCATCTTGCCTCGTAGCTGTCTTGTGTGCGTGGTGCTGGTCATCACCCGTCGAGGCGATCATCAATGGCGGTGAGCTCGTCCCAGACATCAGCGTCTGCCTCGCTCTGCTCTTTGCCGTGCATCTGACGCTCCGTCTCATTAGCCTCCTCAGCTGCCTCAGCCCCTTCGTCCGCCTCCTGTTCATCATCAACAGCTTCCTCCTTGGCCGCCGCCTGCTTCCCTTTGCCTTTGCTGCTTGAGTTTTGCTTACGCTTCGCCTTAGAGCTGGAGCTAGTAGCAGGAGTAGACGGGCCAGCCTCCTCGTTGTCGCCATCATCAGCCATATTGGCGCCTTGCTCCTCGCCGTGATCGAGCTTGGCCTTCTTGTGTGGAGTGGACGGGCCCACACCTCCATCATCATCCTTACTGTCATGACCGCCCTTGCCTGCTCCCTTTGCCGTACGCATGAGCTGGCGTACTTTGGGCTGAAGGCGTCCTTTGGGCTTCCATGGGGCCTGATGCGAGTGATGTGGCCAGCGTGTATGGTCAGACCCCTCTTATGCTCGAGCTCAGCATCACCACCGCCGTCCCAGCTCAACTTACCAGGTCCGGGTGAGACTCGACGATCTGGGCGACGTGATCGACCGCGATCTGCTCGATGGCTTTGTTGAGCATATTCCAGTGAGCCTCCGTCCAATCCTGTGCAGCAACGGGAGAGGTGCAATGTAAGTAGACTTCATTCCTGCTAGCCGCTAGTACCGTCAGAGTCGCCTGCTCGCCTTGCTCGACGCAGGCTGCTGGCCGCCCGACTTCCTTGGCGACTTGGGCGAGTCACCGGTGTCCTTCTTCGAGGCGCTGCTACCCTCGTCACTTCCCTCTGACTGAGCCTTGCGCTGTGACGAGAGGCATATGGTGACAATTAGCATGCTGCCCTCCATCTCTGAACGAGCCAGGTGCTCCTCACCTTGGCCTTGGGCATTGTAGCAAGGTCGCGGTTGGGATGGTCAGTTGATGGCGATGACGAGACGAGTGGTGCAAGTGCCTCTCTGCTCGATGTTCCCTTAGCCTGAGCCCTGCTCGAGCAAGACGATCGCCACCTTTCTATTCTCTCATTACCATCACATTGCCATCTAGAGCCGCACACCGCAATGAGGTACCACCTAGCCACGTCGGACCGCAAACGCCACTGCGGCAAGAGGCACGGGCAACCAGTGTCCGATCACACGTGGCTGCTTTCGTTCGTCATCGCGTCCTTTCTAGTCAAGCCAGAGAGACCCAAGGCGGAATCAAGGCATTCGTAGGCTCCATCAGACGGCGGGGTCGCGTCGACCAGAGAAGGTGGAGCGGGACAATCGGCGACGTCGACTCGCAAGAAGCGAGGTCAGGTCCGCCTCCTTTCCCCGCCTTCGATTGACGTCAAGGACTGAGATGGCCACGAATGGCATCGACTCCGCTTGAATTTCGATCCTCGAAGACACACACATCGTGTTGGGAGCAAATCCAAACCGGCTGTAGCCATATGGCAGGTCCATTGTCACAGAGAGGCTCGACCACGACGCGATTGAGCATCGCGACTCCGCGGGCGGCGAAAGTCATTAGACCCAGTCGCAGTCGAGACAGACCTGCGTGATGGCCAAACCTGTACCTTGCCTTACTGCATTCTACATCAGAGGCTATAAGAGGTCCATCTTTCCACCAACTTTTCCTTCTTCCCACATCAGCCCATCATAGCACACTCGACTTGCTCCACCTCTCACACCTCAAGCTTCCTCTCAGCATGTCTCTTCTCAACAAGGTTCCCTTCCTCGCCGTGCTCGGCCTGCTTCTAGCCCTCGCGCCCTACCTCGCATCCTCAGCACCAGCACCCGTCACTTCCCCTGCGAACAAGGCGGTCGGCTCGCTCAAGTGCAGCTTGGCGGCCTCGGGCACCCTCAAGCTCGTACCCGCCCGTGCCGGTAGCAACAGTACCGCACTGGGCCTCTCGAACGCCGGAACAAGTGACGTTCGTCTGCTCAACCGCTTCAACAACAAGGAGGCACACGCATCCGTCGAGTTCTTGCAATGCAGCGACAGCTCCTTCTTGGGCTACAAGAGCACGGACAAGAAGAAGTACGGTCACATTCAGGTCAAGGCCAATGGGGAGTGTCTGGTCGGTCAGGACGGAGGTGAGTGGCCCCAAGATGTCAAAGCGATCGCCCATTGATTTCCCTCTGACCCCTTCTCACCCCCCCCCCCCCCTTCCTCCGGTTAGACAACGCCTCGAGTACCTTCCTCACGCACCCTGGAAGGCGTTGCTCCCTCAGTGACGACTCCGGCCAGCTCTTCCAGACCTGGTCTTTCGAGCGTGGCGCACACGGCAGTCCAGTCATCAAGTACGTGCGCCACCGCAAGGGGGACTCTTTTGCTGGTAACCAGTTCAGCTACAGCTTTACACCTCATGGCTCCGTGATTGGACAGCAGAGGGGAAACGATGGTAGCCATCTGAGCTTCTAGAGAGGCTATGTTGGCGACGAAGCTTTGTGCTGTACTCTATGGCCGTCGCGTTCTCCTCAGACACCATGAAATGGACTCTACTGCGCTGTCTCAAATTCAATCCCACGATCATCATCCCATCCAATCAATCGCCAACTTTTATCATTGGAGAGTGAAAAAAGGGAAAGCCGAAAGCAGATCAGGGGGCCGCGACCTCGCGAGGTCGAAGAAGAAGAGTGAAGTGTTACCCTTCATGCTCCCTCACCCTCGACGTCCCCAGACGGTAGGAGACTTACGTCAGCCCCTTCCTCGCCGTCGTCCTTGCCGTAGTGGTACCCGTGTACCATCAGCCTTCCGCCTCCCTCTCACATCCCCTCCTTCTCACACAAGAGCGTGGCTAGCCACTGGCAAGCTCGCACCGCCTGCGGCGCAACGCCCGCTCACTCTCTCCACTTCCTTCTTCCCTCGGCTACTCACTCCTCCTCGTCCTCCACTCGCGCAACCTTCACCCTATTCACTCCCTGGCCAGCAGGGGAAGGCTCAGCGCCCTCTACATTCTTGCTGCTCGTCTCGCACATCTCGATCTGCTTGCTATCAGGTTCTTCTGCCGACGTGGCGGCATCGCCGCCGTTTGCCTTGCTGATGCCGTTTTCGCTGCTGCTATCCTTGCCGGTCCTCGCCTCCAAGCCGCAGAGGACGTCGAGGAGAGCTTGCGCATGCTTGTGTCCAGGCTGAATCTTGACCAGTCTCTCGAGATCAAGGCTGGCCAGGCGGACGAGCTCGCTGCTGCTGCTATCCATACTATTGGCGCCGCCGACTTTGCCATTGGCGAGTGACGAGGCAGGCGCAAAAGCTTTGTCGGCGGGCTGTTCGACGCTGCTTGCGAGGGTAGTGACGCTCTCGCACGTCGAGACAGTGTCGTTGACACTGCCCTCGTCGTGATTGCTGCTGCTGCTGCTGCTGCTGCGGATGCCATTGGTCGCCTCATCGCCCACGCGAGCTGATGACCCGCGGAGATTGCTGTTGCTGCTAGTGATGACAGACTCGGGGATTGAGACGGTGCCGCTGCTGCTGACGCCTCCAGCCTGATCGTCATGAGCGATGCTTAGCAGGCGCACACGAGCCAGTGCCCTCAGGAGCAGAGCCGCTCGGAAAATGACATGAGCGAGCCGCCTCTCCTCCTTTGAGATGGCTTGCGCGGGAATGCTGTAACCGGTGGCCTTATGTTCACCATTTTCCTCAACCTCGTCGTCGCTGGTGGATTCGTCGTCATCATGACTGATTGTGAGCTGAGCAATGAGCTCATCGAGGGTAACATCGCGACTGCGCGAGAGTGGCTCAGTGTAGCTGCTGCTGTCGCTGAGCGAGGCTTGCTGTTGTCCGCAAGTCGTGATGGCGATGCTGAAGGCTTGAATCGCTTCTTCATTTCTGTACGGGTTCAAGAACGCATAGGTAGTCAGCACGAAAGCTTGCTTGGACCAGTCCTCTGGTAGGCTCACCGATCGAGACTGAGTAGGGCTGCGCCCCAGGCAAGTGCCCACTCGCTCTTTATCCCGACAGCTTGAAGGAGCGCATGCCACAAACGCTCATCTTCACCGCTTGCTTCATGAGGTGTGTGGCCATTGCCATTCCTCGTGGTTGCTGTGGCGGTGGTGCCGTTGACGGTGCCTAAAGTGCGAATATTCTTGTCATTGATGGTGCTGCGTAAGCAGCCCTCTTCAATCGTGGAGATACTAATGCTGCTATGGGCCTCTGCTCTCTCCAACAGAGTGCGTACGAGCGCTTGACGGACGACACGGCCATGAGCAGCTAGGGTCTTGTCGCTGACGCCGAGTAAATCAGGAGCAGCGGCGGCCTTGCTGGGTAGGCTGGGACCGGCAACTACCTGAGCGGTGCCACTGTTGTTCACGATGCTGAGGGCGTCGCTGGGCTGAGCTGCTTGGAGAATGAGCGTGACATTGAGACCTGCTTGCTTCCAGTCGAGGGCAGCAACGGCATCATTGAAGCGCAAGTTCATGTCTTTGATGGTATGCGAGAGGCGGGCGTCCCAACGGTCCTTGGCTTTGCGGCCATCCGCCCAAGCAGGGTCCTCGAACAAGACGCCCTGATGATAGCGAAGGGGAGCGTCAGATCACGAGCTGGTCAACTAGAGCACCGCGTCCTGCTCACCTCAACTCGCTGGTAATCGACAAATTGAATCAGAGGGGCGTAGTCAATCACTTCGTCGGCAGGCTGGTAAGGCGCTGGCTTGGTCTTGCGTGCCTCGTCGATGGTCTTGAGGATGATCTCGATGGTCTGCTTGGGGCTGTTATTGCTGGTGGCAATAGCGGCCTTGAGCTGGCTTGACGTCGTCGATATGGCGTAGCCCAGGGCGAAGTTCCCTACGAGGTCTGGTAGCTTGGCTTGAATCTGCTCTCGCATCACACTGCTCTGAGCGAGGCAGTACTTGATGGCTTCAGGAGAGTGGCCGGCGAGGATGAGATTCTGGATCGCTGGTGGTGACATGGGAGGAGAGAAGTAGTCAGGAGCCGCTCGATGATGCTGTGGATGCAACAACGCACCTTCAACGCCGAGGATGTCATTGCGGAGCCTACGGAGGGCTGAGGCGCCGGCAATGAGCAGCCCTCTCTCCATGTTGACGGCGGAGAGCAATTTGATGGCCGTAGCGAGATCGACGACGGGAGATTGGGCAGCGGCGGCGGTGGCTGGGTCGGAGCCATTGACTTGACGAGCAGAAGATGGTGCCATGGGCGACGCGAATTGGCCTGCGTCGTTGGCTACCATGATGGCGGGCTAAGGGTCAGTCAGTCGATGCTGACCTCGACTTTGAGCGTGATGAGCGAGATGGTGACGAAGGAAAGAAGGACAAAAAGTCATTGAGGCCACAACCGACGCTCTTCGTTTGGCTGCTCGGCCGCTAGACGGGCCATGAGCTGTCGACCGCTCAGCCGGCCGCCCCTGCCGGTCCTTGTGTGATATCTACGAGGTCATTGGCACGCAGTGGCCGCCGCGTCCCGCCTCACGTCCGCCATCCATGAGCATTGCTTGTACCTGATCGCTGTGCTGCCTCTTACGGACCGTCGATGTGCTTGCGTCTTCTCAGGTCGCGGCTTCGAATGAGCGAACATCGACGAGTGATTGGCATCCCGGGTGCGTGCATCGCGGTCGAAATTGCCTGGCCTGAGCACATGCAGGCGGCTCGCGTGGCGGCACACGGAGACGACGACGGCGATGGTCTTGGCTGCGAGAGCTTCTTGCCTTCATTTCCCTGCATCCTCTTCATCGTCACGGATTCACTGATCGAGCAAGCCTCAGAGCAGCCTCGATCTCCAAGATGAGCGCCATAGGGAGGCCATTGATCATCCTTGGCACCAGTGAGTGCGCAAAGTTGAAGAGGCGAAGAGTCGTGGCCAAAGGCTGACCTCGAGGTCCCCATCTTCTTGTGCCCTTAGTCCTCCTGCTGCACTCGGCCTACTCCACCTATGAGCACTCTTCGATCTCCAAGAGTGTAGGGATCAGCCATCCCAAGGTGCCGCTTGATGTGAGCTCATGACCACTGCACGGAAGAGACGTGACCGGCAATTGAGCTCACCATCGCCCTCTCTCTTCCTTTCGTCTACTCCTCCCATCGACAATCCTCTCATTGACGTCCATCTACCGGTGCAGATCACCATCGAATCCATACTGTCGCTGGTGCTGCTCGTTTTGGGTCTCATCAGGTCCGCTCAACCGCTAAAGGAGATCACGTGGGCAGCAGAGATGCGCAAGCGGTCCATCGATGAGGTCGATGCCAGGACGAACTTTGCCGTCTTCAATCACAGGGGGCCGTACTTGTTTGGCAATGGGTTAGAGTGAGGAAGCATCAGGTCGCTCTTCAGCGAGGAGGTACGGCGAAAATGCATCGTCAGGCCGCAAAGATTGGCTACGAGCAAAGTCGCACGGCATAGCCCCTTCTCCTGCCGACAAGGAGATGGGAGGCTGGGCAACGGGCGAGGGCGACAGGCATCGGCGACACGCGATCATTGCTAGCAAGTGGTATGAATGCGCAAGATGACAAAGGGATGAGAACAATCAAAATACCTACGCGATACGATATGCAATGTCGCGAGAAGCGCGCAGAGAAAGCGAAGAGGGAAAAGCACCGCTGCCGTACTAACAAAATCCACAAGCTAAGCACTGAGGGTCCCTGCTCATTTACCTCACAGTTGCCTAGCCACGATACTGCCGCTGCTAGCATCTCGCCTGGGCGCAAAGAGCCGCCCAGAAGTCGCACTACCGCTGGTTGAGGGCAGTCTGAATTGCAGGCTACTGCTGCCTTCTTCCGCAGACTGGTCGAAGCTGTTCTCCTTCTGCTCCTCCTGAGCACGCCTTCTGCTCAAAAAGGAAGGTGAAGCACAACTACCTCTCGCCCTACGCTCAGCCGCTTTCGCCGCGACAGCAGCAGCGATTGGGTCTACACCCTTCGCACTTTGCTTCCTGCCGGCCGCTTGAGCTTCAAGCTGTTCCGCTCTTCTGCGCTTAGCAAGGGGGCTCAACCATGTGCGGTCTTCTCTGGCTTTCGCAAGAGCTTGAGCCTTCAAGCGCGCAGAGACATGACTGTCGTCTCCCAGTCCCGCGAGAACGGTGGGTCGCACGAAGGAGGACCCTCCGCGACTTCCCCCTCCGCTCGTGCCGAGGTTGCGACTGGGGAAGGAGACGGGGGCTGAGGCGCGCTTGGCTGGGCTGTTTGCGGAGAGCACCGCAGTAGGTCGGACGAACGAGCTGGAGCGATGCGCGAGTGAGAGGGAGCTGCGCGCCCGAGGAGGGGAGAGGAGCGATGTTGAGGCGCGCGAGGTATTGTACCTGTCCACCGCGGCTGTCACGATTGTCCTCTTTGCCAGTGGGCTCCTTGCCCCTTCGCCACCAGCTTGGCTGGCCCTGGCCTTGCGCAGCACGCGCGGCGAGATCCAGGTGCTCGTACTATTGCTGATGATGAAGCTGTTGTTGCCGCCTTTTGTTTTCGGCGACTCCGTGACAAGCCCCGTAGTCCGGCTGACTCGGTTGAGCTGACGCTTCTGAAGCATGACGGCCGCGGCTGCCGCTGCTTCTTGCGCGAGGAGCGAGCTGTTAGAGTCGTCGGCTGAGCTGCTTGTCGTGGAGCTGATGCTGCTGCGGCCACGAGGACGCGCTGATACGGAGGATGCGGACAATTCGCGAGCGCTTGCTGATGAGAGGTCGGCGGCTGTTGGCTCGGGTGGCGGAGGTGGTGGCATGGCGGACGAGAGCATGGGCGAGGTTGGAACAGCAGGGTAGATGGATCGAGGAGAGAAATGTGGAGAAGGCAGGGCTTCTTCGACGTCGGCTGTGACGACTTCCTCTTCCGACGGTGAAGAAGAAGCCTCACTCTCAACTACTACTTCTGTCGATTCCTCTGCCGGTTGGCCCTCTTGCTCTTGTGCCTGCTTTTGCGGCGGGTCCTGCTCCTGCTCCTTCTCAGCCTCCTCTCCCCGTCTGAAGAGCTGCGAAACCCTCTTCTTGAGCGACCAAGAGCGCTGCATGAAGCTACCCTCCGTGCTGGATTCGCGTTGCTGCTGGACTGGTGTCGCAGCGACGTCGTGCGCCTCAGCAGGTGCAGGCGACGGGAAAGGCTGACTAGGTGTTGCGAGTGGAGTAGGTGGGTCCAGAGGAACAGCGCGTGCCGCAGAGTTGGCTCGGCTTGCGGCAATGTTCGACCCGCTGCGAGGATCAAGCGGCGTCGAATGCGAAGCGGTGGCAGCCCGCATCAAAGGCGAGGGCTCGGCACCAGACAGGACAGCCCTACTGAGACTAGCCATGGGCGTCTGCAAATGCGAGCTCGTCATATCGACCGGCGCAGTGATCTGTCCAATCGTTGTGCTCTCACTCCCCAACGGTCGCTCGGCCAGGAGTGCCTCCTCTTCCGTCAAGCAGCCAAAATTACGCCTCTCAAGCTTGCAGAAGTACTGACGCTGCAAGGCGAGCACTGAGCGTTCTAGGCTTCTACGACTCCACCTGTCGCGCAGTTGAGAGGCGTCGATGTCGTGTGCGGCGATGAAGCGATCCACAGCGGTGGAGAGCGAGAGGGTACGCCATGCGGCACGTTGCGCCTTGTCTTTGTCCCCGCCTTGAGCTTCGCCGACAGCCTCGCGTACCATTCCCTTCACAGTACCCTCCAGCGCTTTCCAAGCCGAGCGAGGGAAGGACGTTGAATCAGCCTGCAGCGCCTGGGAGAGAGCGTTGCCATTTAGCGGCGTTGGCTCGCGAGAAGGAGCGCGAGAGGAGGCCGTTGACAGTGAAGGCGCGAGGAAGGAGAGGTTGAGGGGTGACCACGACCAAGCGCCAGGCACGCGAGGCGTCGGGGCACTAAGCGTTTGGTTGGCGAGGGGGGTTGCAGCCGTTGCGGCGGGATAGTTGGCCTCCGGCGTTGTGTCGGCGACAGCATCGGGAGTCTTGGAGCGAGCCTGATTCCGCTCTGCAACACCCAATCTCGCCAGCTCAGCCTCCGCGTCCTTGAGCAGCTGCGGGAGCTCATTGTCACCAGGCGCTGTCGTATCGTCATGGCCACCAGTGAGAACGCTGCCTACGAAGGTCTTCTCGGCACCATCATGACCAGCCGTGGTAGTCAGCGTGCCTTCATGAATCCAGTTGTGGTGAAGGCGCAAGATGGCTGCCGCACGGGCTGCGGCTTGAGCGTCAGAGCTCATGACCTCGACGATTGGTGTGGGACGATGCAGGGAGTGCATCATCGAGCGCATTGAATCGGACTCGAGGTGGGAATGAGAGCGCTGCGCCATGCCCGTGGTCGAGGGCGAGGGGAGTATGACGGACTGAGAGAAGAGGCTGGGCTGAGCCGTGGCCGCTGTCGGTGCTCGAGCTGGCGTGGACTCAATTGGCGCCCCGGTGACTTGCTTGAAGAGGCTCTCTGCAGCCTTGACATCATGCTCTTCTTCGTCCTCGCCCTCGTCTTGCGTGACGCTCATATTTGCGAAGCCATTGAGCGTCTCCTCTGCCTCGGCTGCATCGCGCTCGTCGTCGACGACTGCCCTAATCGCAGAAGATGGTGCGAGTGGCGCTGGCTCATGCAGGTCCGAGCCCACCTCCTCGTCAACCGACTGCACAGCCTCGTCCTCACTGACTGGTTGCTCAGGAGCGAGATCTTCGTCCTGTCTGATGTCTGCCTCGGCGGAGCGGCTCGGTGACCCCTGAATTGCAGCGATATGAGCCTCTTCGTCTCGGTAATTGGCCGCCGGCTCGGTCACGCGGGTGTCGTCCTGCTCGTCTGGCCAGGTCGCATCAGAGACGTCCTCACTGACTCTCGACTCCATGAAGTCGACTTTCTGGTCCTCTGATGTCTCGAGATTTTGCATTGAGCCGCTGACGTGTTGCGCTTGCGCTTGCTCTTGCTCTTGCAAGGCGCTGTAGCCGCCGTCATCGCTATCGCTGTCAGCGCCTGCAGCCGCATCCATGTAGAAGCCGCCATCGTCGTGATGATTATCGGCGCCGAAAGCAAAGTCGAGGCCGTCGTGACCCGCATCATGCATCTCGACCGAGTATTCCTCGGGTTCCTCCTGCTCCATCTCCTCGGCAGCGGCATTTTCTTCCGTGCCAAGGTCAGCCCGCATCTCTGCTGCGAGGCGCGAGAAGTCGCTGCTGAAAGAGTGGGCTCCCTGTGGCTCCTGCTCCATCGCAGCACCATCGTCATCGGCACCTTCATCCTCGTCCTCGCTGCTGTCGGCTTGCCCGCAGGAGTACTCATGCTCTGACAGGGCGGGATCAAGCAGCGAGACTCGCTCACTTGTAGCTGACGAGGAAGACTGTTCTTTGTCCGCCGGCGCGGCTCGCCTACCCTGCCTTCCCACCGCCGCAAAGGTATCATTGACCTCGCCATCTTCGTAGTCCTGCTCCTGCTCCTCCGCCCGCCTACCGTACCCGTCACGTCCCTTGAGCAGTAACGGATCATCACTTGGGCTCGCTGGTCGCGGGACAAAGGGGCTCAGCTTTTCCCTAGGTCCAATAGGTGGGGGCCGCTTGACGGTCGTCGCTGCTTTCTTCTTGCTGCCATGCGGAGTCTTGCCCCCGTTGGCGGGCGTCTTGGCCGTACCGAGCTGGGCAGATTTGGCGCGACGACGCTGCGGAGGAGGAACAGAACGTCGTCCTCCGCTGCTGGACTTGCCGGAGGAAGATGGAAGAGGCTGAGAGTTGGAGACACGACCGCGAGAGCCAGAAATGCGCTTGGCAACGGGCTTGAGGATAGGCTGAGAGTGGTACTGCGCTTCGTTCTCGTCCTCGTCGCTGGACGAGAACAGTTCGTTTGGGTCGGACGTCTCTGCTTCGGATTCTATGGCTGCTGGAGGAGCAGGAGAACTGACGAAGGCGGGAGACGCTGAGTTGGCTTGACGAGGAGTAGCTGAGCGCTGCCGACCGGTTGAGAAAGAGGCTCCTGGGGACGCGCGATCGCCAGCTCGGGATGGAGCAGGAGCCAAAGCGGCTGCGATACCCTTGCCAGGCGCTTGAGTTCGTGCTCGTCCTGATCGACGAATGCTGCTGTCGAAGGAGGCCGAAATGTTGGCAGCAGTCGTCTCGCTAGGAATAGGATCTGAGCGGATGGACATAAGATCGAGGACGCGAGAACCTCCTGATGAAGCTTTGCTGCGTCTTGGACTGTTCCCTGCATTTTGCGCCTCATCATCATCGTCTGCGTCGCTGTCAGCGCTGTACCGAGGCTGCGCAGTCGCTGGTCTCCTATTCGGCGTAGGTCGCTCATCGGTTCTCTTCTTCATGCGAGGATTCGGCGAATCGTCCTTGAGCTGCGTTCTTGCTGCTATGACAGGGCTGGTGATCTCTCGATCTCTCTTGTAGCTGTCCTTTGCCTTGCTCGCTGGGGTCAGCGGGCTTGGAGAAGCAGATGCAGAGTACCTTGATGATGTCTGCGATCGAGCGGGCGACTGACTGGAGGGAGGTGGAGTAGGGTAGTCGACTTGTTGGAGCATCCTTGACTTGACATTCTCCCGAGCTCTGATGGCATTGACTTTTGCCATGAGGAGCGAAGATGAGGGCGACGAAGCACGATGGTTCTTGGTATTGGATCCGTCTTGAGTGAGCCTTTCGTGGTGAGTGTTGAGGTTGCGGGCCCCTAGCGGAGCCCTTGTTGAGGTAGTGGGTCTTGCCTGCTCCATGCTTGGCGTGATCCTAGTAGACCACTGATCTGATCACTGTACAGGAGGGAGAATGATGACTGACGTAGGAGGGTGAGAAAAGGGGATAGTGAGTGGAGATGGAAGGTGACGCAGCAGCGGCCGCCGTCGCCGCAACCAACACCTCGAACCAGTCGTAGGCGGGAGGGCGGGCGGGCGGATAAACACTCGGACTCCTCTCGACGCGGAGGCCACGCGTGAAGTCAGGCGGACAGGCGGGCGGACGACACTCGAAATTTGGTCCGTCGAGAAGGCATCGGAGAAGGCAAGGCGGACTGGGCTCACTCGCTCGTTGCCTCGACCACCATCAATTAACCCAATCCAGCAAGCAACGTCGATTTCATGTTCAAGCGCCTGGCCAAATTCAAGCGACAGAGGGAGAGGGATGAGGAGAAGGGCATCGATATTAGCCAAGATGCTGCACCGGAGACCATGATGGACGAGGACGAGGATAGTGAGAGCGAGAGCGAGAGTGGGAGCGAGGATGATGACGAGGAGGAGCTCGAAGTCGAGGCCGAAGAGGAAGATGAGGAAGATGAAGAAGACGGCGATGACGACGAAGACGCCGCATCCGATGCCTCTTCTGGCCTCTCAGTCCCGCCAATCAGCATCAGCACCTCCCTCACCTCCCCTTTCTACACATCCCCCGACTCACCCCTCAAAGCCGGTCAACCCTGGACATCATGCGTTTGCTGCCCACTCGCACAACTCAAGTCAACCCAGCAAGTCGACGTACATGCAGGGAGCAAAGCACATAAGCGTCGACTAGACCGTTACAGGACCTTTGTGAGGGAGAAGCTCACCAGGACGGAGAGGGAAAATGACTTCGAGACTGGAGGGGCAGATCCGAGAGCTATTGTGAGGGAGATGGAAGCGGAGCAGATGAGGAGAGAGGAAAAGGAGAAGGCTACGAGGGTGAAGGTAAAGCCAGCCTCAAAGCCAGCATCTTCGAAGAATGGGTCAGCGCCGTCTGAGTGCGCAGAGGCTGGGCGATCAGAGAAGGCAAAGGCCAGGCAGGAGCGCAAGAGGGCCAACAAAATGGCATGGAAGCAGGCAAAGGAGGAGCGCCGTAAGGCCAACAAGGAGGCGAAGCAGCAACAGCAGGATAAGAAGGACGAGGCTGCAAATGGTGACGATGCAGAGCCAGCGGCTGAACAGAACGGTGCAGACATTCAGACTGCCGCCGCATCGCCAGCAGAGTCAACGAAGAAGGACAACAAGAAGAAGGACAAGAAGCGCAGCCGCGAAGAGGAAGGTGCAAATGGCGCAGCAGCCGAGCAGCAAGGGCCCATCGAGGCAAAGATCTCCTCTACGGCCCGCAATGATGAGGCGTCGCCGGGCAAGAAGAAGCAGAAGAAGAAGAAGAAGCAAAAGATAGCGGCTACGCCTGTAGCGGCTTGAGCGCAGGCTATCGGACGAGCAGCGGGCGTCCTCTTCATTGTACTTGTATCGTTACTATGCAATCATTCGTCTCCTTTGGCTTTGCCTCAGACGTTGGCCCCCTGGTCGGGTTGGTGGGAACGACACGACGGCCGGCTCAGATAGGACAACCCGTGCAGCACACTCGAGTACGCTGCGTCACGCCGCACTGGTTGTGGTTTTGTTGATGTTGAGATTGTGTGTGGATCGTAATGCACAAGATGCTCGCGAACTCGTAGCGAGAACATCGACCGAGGCTAATCAGGAATACAGGATGATGGGCTCGCAACTCTGTTCAATCATATTGAAGGCTGTGAGAGAGAGACAAGCTTAGACCCTGACAGTGGGCGCGGGGGCACCACCAGCCTGAGGACCGACGCCGGAGTTCTGGACCTGAGCCACGGCAGGGTTGACTGAGAGTGCGAGGAAGAGAAAGATGGGTCAGTATCAGCTGATCATGTCGATGGTGATCGTGCGTGATCCATCGCATCCCTTCCCCTCCTTGCCCTGCTGCTCCTCTTCGTCGCCGTGTCTCATTCGAAAGATGGTGATTTGGTTTTTGCCTCGTCATCCCGAAAAGGGGTCGGCAGTCTAACATGTTTTTTGGAACTTGCCTAATCCCAGACGCCCATCGATGACCCACACCATTGCTGCCCTCCATCGCCTTCTTGGTCTTGCCGCTGCTGCAGACGCTGCGGTACTCACTCTTCTTGCCATCCCTGTTGTAGCGCACGCGAACGGGGGGCGTACGGATCCTGCGGCCCTCGGCGGATCGGACACGGACGACGTGCGCGTGGATGGCGCACGAGACGCAGTATGCGATCTTGATGTAGAGCTTGGGCAGGGCGTACTCGGCGTAGACGCTGGCGTCGGAAAGGTCACGGACGGCAGCGGCCTCTACGATGTTGCGGACGGTGAAGCGCTTGATGGCCTTGTCCTTGGGGACGGCACGGGCGCAGTTGGAGCAGCGAACGAAGCCGACGTGGCCACGGCCGTGCTTGTTGCGGCCACCATTCCTTCTCTTCTTGGTCATCTCTGCGAGTGGCGAAGAAGGAAGAGTGTGCAGCGTGTGAGCATGGGATGCCGCAAGAGGGAGTTGGAGAAGGTGCGATCCACGATTCCTCCCAGGCCTAGCCGCAGCGACCCTGCCCAAAGAGCGGGCGTGCAAGATGGACAAAGCTCCATCGCCCCCAGCTTCCCCGTTGAGCCGAATAGCTCAACCTCGAAGGCGAAGACCCAATGTCTCACCGCCACTTCTTCCCCTTCCCTGCCATGATGACCTTCCTGTCCCTCTCCAATCGACCACGGTGCTGCAACTTCTCTCTCCGTCCATGCCTCCCTCTCGTGTCTTCATATCCTCCCTGACTCCTGTTCGCATTGCCGCCGCTGATACTCACTGTCTGTTTGTCGATTGGGGTGAAAGGACGAGAAAGATGGAGGAAACGAAAGCAGTCGGAGCGCTTGCTTGCTTGCCTTTGGCTCTCGTCGTCGAGGTCGTCCGTCGCCTGCCCTGCCTGCCCTGCCCGCTCGCCCGCTCGCCTCTGTCGAATCAACTTGGGCCGCCCTGCCCCCGCTCCGTTCCAAAGAGACCAGCGCGCGCTCCTCTTGGTCCTGCCGCGGTTCCGGGCTCGACTCAATTAGAGAGGGCAACTTGCCACGCGAGCGACGAATGGACCGCGAGACAAGCAAAAGGGTGTCACGGGCGAAGGATGGCGAGATGATGGCGGGCACAGAGCGGGCCATTGTCGCCGCTGTGATGCGGGCAGGGATCACATGGTCTTCACAAAGAAGCTGTAGCAGAGTCTCAAGCTGAAGTGATCACTATTGGGCTGCTTCACGCTGGTATGCTTTTTACCCAGCCCGAGAGGCGGGCATGTTGGTCTTTTTGCACCATCAGAGAAGCGAGAATGCAGCACACACGTCGATCATGAAGCAAGTGTTGGTGAATGTAGACTGTCTCCAAGCTGGTGAACGTCGAGAGCACCGTGCTCATCGCGCCTGGCTGACCAAGCTGTGTGAGGCTCCACGGGCGGAGAAGGCCTTCTCAATCCAGGCTCAAGCGAGAAGATCTCGGACTTGGACGGGAGGCGGGAGGCGGGAGGGCGGCGGCGGCGGCGGCGGCTTGACCTGACAAAACCTCATCGCACGACCACGACCATCACAGCGACGACCCTCAGCATCACCACCAGCATGACACGAGGCAACGCCAGCAGTCTCGTCAAGAGGCTGGGTAAGCTTTCGGTCGCCAATGGCAGCAGCCAGCCACATTGCTCGGCAGCCGCCTCTTCTTCATCCTCCTTGTATGCACCCTCGACCTCGCGCTCCTTCTCTTCTTCCTCGCCTCGCGGCAATGATGCTGCGAACAGTGAGGCATCGTCCTCAGCTTCGACTTCACAAAAGAGCACCGGGTCCGAAGTATCCTCAGCGTCATCAGCAAAATCAGCATCGCAGCGGCCCACTCGTGGCCGACGAGCCAGGCCGTCCGCAGCCGGCGGCGGACGTGCCGGTGCCGTTAATGGCAGAATGTTCACCAGGATGCCGCCCTTCAAGCAGTGGGTGACTGGGCAGGGGCAGCAGCTTTTTGGAGAGCCTCCGAAGGGGCATGGGCCGCATTGGATTGGTGAGACGGTGAGCAGCTCGCGATACCAGGCTGCAAGTCATTCTCAGTCGCTGACCTGCTCTCATCCACCCCTGGCTACGCAGCCCTTCCCACTCAACCCGTATTTCAGGCCTCCTCCACCAGTATCGCAGAGCATTCGTGATCGAATGTGGTCGCTGCACAGTGCAGACCCGAAGAAGAACTCGATTCGCGTGCTGTCGGGTACCTTTGGGCTGACGATGGAGAGGACTTTGGCTATCCTGAGACTCAAGGCGCTGGAGGGTGAAATGCAACAGCAGGTGAGCATCAGGCGCGAGCGTACACCGAAGCTTCAAAGGACGAGATACAACAAAATATTCGATTAGTCTTGAAGACTGGGCTGCAAGGCCTGCTGGTTACAACTCACTACGATTTCTGATCAGCGCAACCAACACCACCACCAGCTCTCAGCGAACTCCTACTGACACTCTTCCTCCCTTTCCCCTCTGTGCCCCTCTAGCGCGTACCCCTCCAAACCGAGTTTCAGTCAGAAATGGAACGCCTGCTTGGGTCTCCAACTTCTCTACCCTCCTCGCCTCTTCCCCGCACGGGCATTACCCCACCTCCTCCGCCTCCAGCAACAGCGCATGATCCGCACCCCGCCGACTCCAAGACGAAGCCGTCGGCAACTTCCCTTGGCCGCATAGTGGAGATTGACGAGCGGACAAAGAAGCAGCTAGATGAAGAAGCGGCTGCTGCGGGGGCTGACTCTGCTTCGAAGATGGATGAGAGCCCCTTGACCAAAGCACTGGAGGAGGAACGTGCAGTCCAGAGAGAGCGCAGAGCTTCCGTTCCCGTAGGAGGGCCGGCTCCCTCCCAGCTGCGGGATGCGACTGCAGCGCGAGCCCTGCGGGAGCGCGAATTTGAGCGCAAGGGCTCAGGCTCTATCCCTCCTTCCAAGGGTGGAGCTCGCGTCAGTAGCGTAGCCGGAAGGGCGGGCTTCTCAGTTCTAGACTTGGCGAGAGCGCCTGCGAGCAAGAAGGACGCCACGGCGGGCAAGGGGCAGATGGAGAGCTACAAGGGCGCAGGGACTCTGGAGCGTAATCTGAAGAAGAGGGAGAAGAGGGCAAAGAGGAAGGAGGCGAAAAGGGGAGGGGAGGAGGTTCAGACTGCGAAGACGGCTGGGGTGCAGTAGATCTGAAGAAGCGGGGCCGGCATGAGAAGGGTCGGATAGCAGACGTCAATCAGCATGTCTTAAGAAGTGCAGTGCAGTACGAGTGAGGATTGCATGACTCGTGGCGAGACTTTGTATTCGACTGCGGCAGCTAGTCATCGTCTCCATCGTCGTCCTCATCATCCTCCCCGTCCTCCCCATCGTCATCATCGTCGTCATCATCATCGTCCACCTGCATACTGCCATCCTGCTCGTCAGCCTCGCCGCCTTCCTCAGCACCAGCACCAGCTCTTGCATCTTTCCACTCATCGTCGTCGTCGTCGTCATCCAAGTCGGACAGGCCGGAAGAGCGACGACGCTTCTTCCTCTCTCCACCAGACCCATCGAATGAGTTGTCTCCGATCTTCTCGTCGTCGCCTTGGGAGATGGGCTTGACTGCCGTAGGGACAGCAGGCGTGTGGCTCCTGCTCGTCCTTGAGTTGGAGCGCGACGTGGGATTCGCGGATGGGTCACCGCCAACGATGGCTGACGCGCGAGGAGTAGCGCTGCGTCTGTTAGTGCCGCTTGACCCAGCGCCTCCTGATGCCGTCGCCGAAGCCGTCGCAGCCTGCGAAACACCGGCTTGGCCCTGCGCCTGCTGCTTGCCCAACCTCGCCTCCTGCAGAGATGCCAAGCGACTCTTCGCAATCCTCAACTCGCTTTCTACCCTATCTGTCATCTTCTTCATTTCCAGGCCACTCGTCACAGCGCCCAGCAAGCCTTCCCACTTCTCGCAGTTGGTCCTATTGGGGAACACCAGCCTAGGTCCGATGGGTGGATTCAGTTCGCTGAGCGTCTGCATGGTGCGATTGAGCTGCGGCTGGCGTGGGGTGAGGAGACGGGTGGAACGGAGGTAAACTCCGTGAGATGATGTGGGATTTTGAGGGGAAGGAGCGACGGGCGGGACAGTTGAGGGGGTGCCGAGCAAGAAGGGGTAAGGGGGCCGCAGGAGCGGCTGCGAGTCCGGGTCGAAGCGGGTGATGCATTGCAGCTCATCCGAGTGGGCTTGCTTGAGCTCGGCTTTCTGTTTTGATGTGAGGGTGGTAGTCGAGGAGGAAGCGCCAGCGTCCTTGGTCGCGGAGGTGATAGCCATGGCGCTACTGCTAGCAAGGGCAGGTGTCTTCCCCTCTCCCTCTTCCACGCCGGCACCAGCCTCGCCGGCAGCACGTTTCCTCCTCTTCTTATCCCTCTCACCAGCAGCAGCCTCCTCCAACGCTGCCCCAGGTGTACCAGGCAGAGGTCCCGCACTGCCAACCCCAAAGCCAGCCCCCGCCTCAGCAATGAGCCTCGGCGAGCTGTCCGGAACCCTCTCCCACCCACCGAGCAGCTTCATCAGATCTTCCCGATCTGCGGCAAACTTTGCCTCATTCTGCTCCAACCTTCTTGCCTCGACATACAGGGCCTCCTCCTCTGCCAATTGGGCCGGAGTGCGAGTGAAGAGCTTCTGCACTAGGCGCTTGCGCTCTACTTCCCTCTGCTTGTCGAAGGAGTACGTAGCAAGCAACTGTTGCCTGGAATCCATATCCTCGACTGAGATCCTCGACCGAATCAAACGACGACAGATCGCGTAGTACCTCGCCTTCAAGTCCTCGATACTGCGCGGCCTTTTCGCTTCCCACCTATCTGCAATGACTACGAAGCGCAAGTCGTAAGCCTGGCAAAGATCGATGAGATGATCGGTGTCCTCTTTGGTCCAGTCATCGTCCTTGAGATGCTGTTGGTACTCGTCATTCGAGTAGGAGTAGATGCCAGAGGAGGTGTTGAAGGCAGCGAAAGGGTACGGCGTGGAATCGTCATCGTTCTGCTGCGGCGCCCAGTGGCTGAGCTTGAGCCCATCCGATCGTGCTTGATTCTCGAATGGCTGCCACTTCCACGACTGAGGCTTTCTCTCTTTTCGCCTGAACTTGGGTCGTAGGGGACCCCCTGCCGCGGCGCCACCATGTGCCGCTTCTTGGCTGGCGAGCATGGCCCTCGCCTCGGTATGCGCTATCGCTAGACTGGGGGCATTGTCGCCGAGCAAGGCCTGTAACTCCTTGTGTATGCCATCGTGACGCTGTCGTGACTTTGACTTGTGCGAAGTCTTCTTGAGGATAGGTGGGCCAGTGGGCGGGCGAGGAGGTGCAGGGGCCGAAGTTGACACGGATGACGACGATGCTTCTCCTGTTCGCTGCTGAGGGACTCCGAGGATGTCCCTGGCATCTCTTCCTGATGCCTGAGCCATGCTGAAGGGGCTGGGGTGACGATGAAGCGAGGCGAGTGGATGTGAGAGCGAAGTCAAGAAGCGCGTCGCCCTCGATTGGACTGATTGCCTTCCCGTCCGTCCGCCCGCCCGCCTGTGGCCGCCAATTGGCACTTTTGGCAGCTTTGGCTTTGGCTTTGGCTTCTTGTTCCCACAAAGCTGCCTGCCATGGCGGCGGCATCGTCCTCGCGGCAGCAGCAACAGCAGCCTTCACCCCTCGTCGCCATCCTCTTTGTGGCCTCGACAGCATCTCGTGGACCTCAAGTCGTGTTTCGTTACCCTCGCAAGCCCCAGCTGCTGCGTCGCCTCTCTCGAATCCGATATTATACCCCACACAAACAAGGCGGTCGAGGTGATCAACACGATGCTGCTGAGCAGCTCAGGGATCGAGCACAGTGGGACGAGGAAGGAGAAGACTCGGATGAGAACGCAGCAAAGAATGTCAATCGGGCAGGTGACGGAGACGACGACGAAGAGGATGACAGCAGCCTGGGCAGCGGGTCATCGACGGACAGCTCCTACTATCAAGGCGACGATGACTATGGCGATACCAGTCAAGGCAGCGATTCGGCAGTCACAGATGCAGAGAGCGCATCAGAAGCAATGTCGACTACACACACCGCCCGCTCGTCCAACGGCAGCAGAGCCAGGTCGAGTCGATTAGGCCGGCTTACTACCAGGGAAATTGAGCCGTTATCGTCCTCGAGGCATGGTTCGCGCAATCAGCCGTCCTCCCCTACAGCTTCGCGACCTCGCAGAAGCCCATCAAGAGGTCCAAAGAGAACGATGGCCTCATCGTCGCTCCGAGATTTAGACTCGCCCGAACCATCGATGAGACGAGGGACAGTCGCCAACCTGCAGCAGCAGCATAGATCAAACGACTCGCCAGCCAGAAGAGCTCGAAACGCAAAGGCCTTCTCACACTACTTGGGGTATCCGGTTGAGTTTCTTGCAGAAATGATCGCCCCCAAGAGCGAGATGTGCAATCAACGCTTTGAGCTAGTCGTCGACGATCTGGCCTTTGTCGGCCATCCGGTCTACCAACGCGCTCGTGATCCTGATCAACAGCCCAAGGATGAAGCAGGTAGAGGTCGCCCGCCAAGAAGTCATGACGGTGGCACACCCCAAGATAGCAGCGGAAGCTCAGATACCACGCCTCCCACGTCAGCATCGGCATCAGCCACCCCTCCGGCCCCGCCAGTCGAGATGCTACACCTCGTTCTCGTCATCCAACCCCCGGACCCATCTTACGCTACGCCCACCCTCGACTTGACGACCTGGCTGGGTCTGTGGTACGACAATGTTACCTTTAAAATGACGGCAGCCCTCTGGGCAGAAGAGCAGCGCTGCGGTTACGTCTCGCAGCAAGTGGCCCTTCTTTCCCGTCTTTGGGGAGCAGTCGAAGGGGGCACGGCCGGAGGTGGAGCCAGTCCATCTTACGCACATCACCTCTCCGATGTGCTCCTCACCTCGTCCCTCGCCCGAAGCTTGCGGCAAATGTTCCGCTCCCTCACTCGGCCAACGACGCACCGCTCTGCCCCCTTTGTGGTGCTGAATGACTCGCTTGAGGTGCACCTTCAGCTGCCGCCACTCCTAACCGACCCGGCGCGCATGGTCAAAAGCATACTGGAGATTGGTCCAAGCATTGAGGCTGATGATCCGGATGTGTGGGCGGACGATGCAGTTGGAAACCCGCTGGATGAGTGGACGAGAGCTACGGGGCCGCCACTGTTTCCCTGGAAGACGCTCCTGCTGCTTCACGAGCAGGAAGGCGAGAGAGATGCAAGAGAGAAGGCGCGACGTTATCGCTCCATCGGCGGGGAAGTTGTGGAAGTGGACGACGAGGCCAGCGAAGTCAGCGAGCAGGTCAGCGCCCGCGACGCAATGGAACAGCAAGGCGATGCAGGTATAGAGGTGTGGTCACGCAAGTTCACGTCGCACCTCGTTCCCACCAACTTGACTGGAATACCTACTTTCGCCCAGCTTGCCACGTTGCTCGACTGGGACCTACAGCGGGATGTGTACCCCATGGCTCGACATCTCGTCTACTACAAGCAAGCAAAAGTGGCTGATGTGCCGCGCATTCAGAACACGTACGCCGTCAGCCCTCTGTTCGATATGGAGGGAGACCTACCTCGCTTTGCGTTGAGCTTCGCATTGCGCTTCCCTGACCAGCCGCCGCTGATTCGCTTGCTGGCCATACTGGGCGCAAGCCTCCAGCCATTCATCCAACATTGGACAACACTCCAGCCCAACCTGACAAAGCAGGGCGAGGCGTCCAGTCGTAGCATCAATGCCCAAGCAAGGGAACGACGCTGTCTCTCCGTCCTCATCTGGCTGCTCAGACACGACGTTCTCCTCCAGCAGCACCTGCGCTTCCGCCTCATTGCAACGGAAGCAGTCAAGCGCAAAGCGAAGAAGATGCACGAGCAACGTCGGCTGGAGAGGGACGAGGCTAGGAGAAGACGGGAAGAGAGGAGAGAGTGGAAAAGGGAGAGGAAAGCTTTGAAGCGTGGGGTTGATCCCAGGAGACGTGAGGGAGCATTAGTCCCTCTGGTGGCACAGAGTGCGCCTGATGGGCCTGGGGATGGGACTGCTGCTGCCGCTGCTGCTGCGGCCAATGTGAGGGCGCGAGCGCCTTGGATCTCACAGGTAGGAGTGGACGAGCAAGGGAGGGGCAGGCAAAGGCAGCGATCCCGGTCCGCAGAAGCTCGACACCGTCAAGAGCAGCAGCTCGGTCAGCCGCAGCCGGATAGCGACAACCACGCACGTCGTGCGGCCTCACGCATTTCATCTCATTCGCGATCACGATCACGCAACCCACCCCCTCTGGGGCGTATAGCTGCCTCAGGCCACCTCTTGAGGACCAGTGGCAGCAGCTCAAGGCCGGGCTCGTCCTCGGGTCTCCGCGTCGAGGCCTCACATCCAGAGGTTGCGGATACCCTTCAATTCCACCGGAGGCACGTCTCAAGGTCGCGAAGCCCTAATTCAGCAGCAGTCGAGCTGCCGATCGTACCCAGTGCAGACGGAGGAGCGTCTGACGAAGCAGTCGCTTCTGTTGCAGCTGCCGTCGCTGCGTCATCGACTAGCGCTGCAGGTAGCAAAGGATCCGGTGGCGGTTTGAGCGTCGCATCTACTCAAAGTGGCGGCGTTCAGGCAAGCTCGTCGAGGGAGAAGGCCAACCAGATCCTCGCTGCCGAGCATCATCAGGTGGGACAACATAGACGCGGGCCCAGCCTGACGAGCAGTGGCACCTCCCCTTCACAAGGGAGCAGCGCTCCGCAAGCGACAGACCACCCACCGATCGCCTCTTCATCAGGTGCGACTCGCGGCAGGCGACGACGCGGAGACAGTGGAGCTACGAGCGATGGGAGTACTCGAGCGGGAAGGTCAGCCACCATTTCCCATTTCGAAGCGGCAAAACCCTCCCCTAGCTTCGCCCTTCGTACCTTCTCGCGTAGTCCATCGCAAGCCCGTATGAGGGTGAGTGGATTTGGAGGCGAGGACGAGAAGGTTTGGGTTGATGGGTTGGAGGTTACTGCTGAGACCGAGGTCGCGAAGACGCTGAGCAGCGCTGTTGCTCGGGCGGAGGGTCAAGAGCCGGCGCAGGATGCACTGGACCACGACGAAGAGGCAGGAGAAGGGATGGGAGCAGCTGCGGGGAACGAGGAGGGTGAGGACGACGAGGCCACAGCTCCCCCACGTCGGCTGAGTTTGGTAGGTGAGGAGAGCCCGCAGCCACCTTCGCCCCTTGGAGGGAGTGGGGATGAGGCCGCGAAGCCGGTCGAGCAAGTCTCTGCTGCTTTGGCTTCTCCCACTCAGCCAGCGCAGCCCCGCCCTACACTCGACATTGACGAGGACTCGAGCGAAGACGACTCAAACGGGTACACATCATCCTCGTCGTCAAGCTCAACAGACCCACGCAATTGGGACCTTCATCGCCCGTCTCTCATATCCGACCCTTCACGCGCTTCGAGAGTGGAAAATGCTTGGATAGATGCGATGCTCTCCCTCCACGCTGGTGTCTCCACGCGCGCCCACGCTTCGTCGCCTTCAGGAGACGATGACAGTGGCTCGTCAGACGGTGAAGGTGAGGACGATGAGATGGGGGAAGCGACTCGTCAATCCTTCTTTCGTCTCCTGCCCTATCTCAACGGCCGACACACTATCGATGAAGTGGTGTGCAGAGAGGGGATCAGCAGGCGAGAGGTACGAAAGTTGCTTAGGAGGTTCAGTGAGGAGGTGCTGACTTTTGTCCACCCTTGAGCGAGTTGGCGCGAAGGGAGGAATTCAATAGACTGTTTCGCACTTCACTTGCTCTCATTGCGTCGCTGCAGCTCGACGACCACGACGATTGCATTCGTGCTTGTGTATCAACATTGTGTCTGCGGCACGCCGCAGTGCCCATCTAAGTCCTCAGCTCATGGCGCAAAGGCTCCTCCAATCCCACTCGACGAGCTGCCCTGCGCACTGTGGTGGTAACCCATCGAAGACCGACTACGTGGTGTTGTCCTCCCATTCCCATTACCAACAGGCGTAGTGGCTCTTGATCCATCTCTTGCCCCAAGATTACGCACCGCACCATCGTCTTCCTCATCCAACGGCCCCGAAAAGATTTCCGCATCGGGCTCCCTCGCAGCAGCTTCTGCCTCCCACAACGCAGCTGTGCCTCCTTCACCTGTTCCTCCCTCCTCTCCTTCGCCCTGCTCTTGGCTCTGCTGCCAAGATCGGCTCGCCGCCCGTGCGCTCCGTCTCTCCTCATGCTTGCGAGAGGCAACCGCGTTCGAAAAGTACGGCTTGAGGTACCGATCATCGATGCGTTGGAACCATTGCCCGTCGCGCATGATGAGAGCGCCACGCTCCAAGAGAGCACGGGCGCTTCCTGACGCTCGGTTGGAGCCTAGGAAGGAGGTGGCATCTAGGACGGTGCCCGGTGGGGCTGTCGACGGAATGCCGTCGTCGTCGTCCTCCTCTTCCGGGCTGAACTCGTAGCTCTGTCTCGAGCCTTGCCCACTCATGGGCATCATCGCACTCCTGCTGCCGCCATTAGCGCCCCTACGATCCGGCGGTGAGAACTCGTTGGTCTCTGACGCGTCTTCGTCGTACGAGTAGCGCGATGCCTGCCCTCCACCAGAGCGAGACTTGTTCGTTGCACCGGAGAGGAAGCCCTGCTCGTCATCTCTGTATGCTGACGAGGAGCCGCGTCCGCCACCACGCTTGGCTTGTCGCCTTCCCTGCCCTCTACCAGCAGAGCGTCGATGAGCGCCCATGCCAAAATGATCGGCGTCCACTCCCTCTTCATCGCTCGACTCGCCCTCATCGTCCTGCACACCAGTCCTGATGCCCAGCACGTCCAACATTTGGCCCGTCGTGCCCCCGAAGGCGATCAAGGTAAGCACGATAGTGACCAGCACTGTCGTCTGGAGTGCTGGGGCATTCTTGCCCTCAATACCTGCAGAGAGCGCAAAGCCGACGGCCCCTCGCAGTCCAGCCCAGAAGAGCATGATCTGATACTCGCGGCTGAGCTCGTCTTCCCTTCCTGTTCGGGGCACTGAGCCTCCGCCTGTGCGGCGCGCCCTTCGTTGGTTGCGGACACGGCGCAGAAGGTTGATGAGGCTCGCGATGGGGAACACGGCGGCGTAGCGGGAGAAGACGACGCTTGCCACCGTAACGACGATGAAGAGTGGCTTGAAGACCAGATTCTCCTGCGTGAACAAGCTGAGCCCCAGGTAGATGAAGATGAAATTCTCCGAAAGGCTGGCCAGGGTCTGAAAGGTGTAGCGCGTGGCCCGCTGCGTGCGACGCGACATGTTATGGTAGGCGTAGTGCTTGAGTGTGATACCGCAGAAGAGGAGCGAGACGATCCCACTCATGGTGACTGCATTGCTGAAGAAGTAGCTCGTGTAGGCAATCAAGGCCACCAAGCTCGACTCGAGTTGAGGGTAAATGGCCAGCCTGCTGTGCTTGAGCATGAGGGAGCATGCCAGGCCAAAGGCTACGCCTAGTGCCATAGAGACGGAGAAGACGACGAGGAAGAGCCCAAATCCATGAAATATGGAGTAGACTCCGATGCTCTGACCGCGAAAGGTGGAGAGGGTGTCGAACATGACGATGGAGACGGCATCGTTGAGGAGCGACTCGCCGAAGATGATGCTGTAAAGCGTTGGGTCCACCTTCTTCGAGTTGAAGATGGACAAGATCGTCACTGGATCGGTAGCGCTCAGCGTAGAGCCGAAGATGAGGCACTCTAAGATGCTCAGTGAGATGGTGAAGTCTGCGAGGGACCACAGGTAGACGAGGACGCCGATGACGATTGCTGATATGAAGGTGCCCGCAAAGGCGAAGGCGAGGATGATGCCAAAGTTGCGGAAGAAGGACTCCTGCCTCAGATCATAGCCGCTGGCCAGGATGATGGGTGGGAGGAGTACGTTGAGCATGATCGTGTTGCTGAAGCTGAGCATCTGCTGCACCTGCTGGCCTGGTCCGATACGCAGCACGGCGCCGATGAGCATGCCGGCGAAGAGGCCCACAATGGTCTCGTGAATAGCGGTAATGCGCTTGACACGCAGGTAGTAGCTGGCGAAGAAGGAGAAGATGAGGAGGGACAGAACGAGGAAGAGGGCTAGGGATGAGAAGCGTTCCTGTTCTTCTGCTGGTGGTGGTGGGGCTGGCGCGGGGGATGGCGAGGGATCAGAGGGTGGAGCACCTCCCTGCGCCATAGCCGACAGGGCCGACATGGTTGACACCATCAAGGTGGCCACGAGGGCGACCATTTGGTGGGTATCTGGTTAGGGATGTGAAGGAGAGAAGGCAAGGCGGAGCGTGCGAGCTTTCTGTCCTGGTCCGTCGCCCGTTGGCTCGAGCGCCGAGCGGTCCGCTCGACTGCAGATCCGCGTCGCGCTGGACGGCAAAGGCGCCGAAAGAAGCACTGGACATCCGTGCCATCTCTCGTATGACACGCAAGCTGCAGATCAAGAAGCTACGCAGGCAGATAGACAAATGGAAGCATTCGACGACCACTCGAGTCCATTACAATACACTCGCCCCGTCACGCAGCCCCAGCCAAGCCAGGCGCTACGCTATGCTGACCCTTGGGCACATCACCCTGCACACCCTCCGTGGCCTTGAAAGCCTGCTCGAAGTCCGCCACAATGTCATCGATGTACTCAATCCCCACAGAGACACGGATCAAGTCAGGCGTAACGCCCGAGTCCAATTGCTCCTGTGCCGTCAGCTGCTGGTGAGTAGTCGCCGTGGGCGAGATAACCAGCGTCTTTGCGTCTCCTACGTTGGCGAGGTTGGAGGCCAGCTTGAGCTGGTCAACGAACTGGGCACCAGCGGCCGCCTCGCCCTTGATACCGAAGGAGAGAACACCACCCGAGCCACGGGGCATGAGCTTCTTCGCTACCTGGTGGGAAGCGTGGCTGGCGAGACCGGGGTAAGAGACCCATGCGACGCGCGGGTGCTTCTCAAGGTATTGCGCCAGTGCAAGGGCATTGTCAGCATGGCGTTGAGCTCGCAGTGAGAGGGTCTCGAGTCCCTGAAGAAGGAGGAAAGAGCCGAACGGGTTGAGAGCCGGTCCCAGATCGCGGAGAATGACCACGCGCAGGTAGATAGCAAATGTGATAGGGCCAAAGGTGTCCCAGAACTTGAGGCCATGGTACCCCTCTGAAGGCTCAGTGAATTGCGGGAACTTGCCAGATGCGGCCCAGTCGAACTTGCCTGAGTCGACGATGACGCCTGCAATGGTGGTGCCGTGCCCACCGATCCACTTGGTCGCACTGTGCACTACAATGTCAGCGCCATGGTCGATGGGACGGATGAAGTAGCCCCCGGCGCCAAAGGTGTTGTCGACGATGAGCGGAATCTTGTTGTCGTGCGCCACTTTCGCGATTGCAGCCATGTCCAGCACCTCGTACTTGGGGTTCGAGATCGACTCGATGTAGATCGCCTTCGTCTTTGCGTCGACGGCCTTGGCAAAGTCCTCTGCCTTGCCCGTAGTCACAAACTTGGTCTGGATGCCCAGACGCGGGAAGAAGACCTTGAACTGGTTGTAGGTACCACCGTACAAGTTCGATGAGGAGATGACGTTGTCCCCAGCAGCGGCCACGCCCATGATGGCCATGGCTTGAGCGCTCTGTCCGGAGGAGGCAGCGAGAGCGGCCACACCACCTTCGAGGGCCGCTACGCGCTTCTCAAAGACGTCGTTCGTAGGATTCATTAGACGGCTGTAGATGTTGCCGAACTTGCGCAGGCCGAAGAGATCGGCGCCGTGGGCTGAGTTGTCAAACACCTGTAGCGAAGGGGAGGAAGGTCAGATTGAGGAGCTAGATCGGGAGAAGAAGGTGCAGTGCAGCGCGCCACTCACGAAGGACGTTGAGGCGTAGATAGGCACGGCACGAGCCTTGGAGGCTGGATCGACCTCTTGGCCAGCATGGAGCTGAAGGGTGTCAAAGTTGGATGCCATTGTGGTGAAGGAAAGAAGGGGTGGGGGTAAGAAGTTGTAGTGGGTGGTGGTATAGCAAGGCGTCAGGCAAAGGAAGGGCTATTGTCCGTAATTCACGATCAAGATCGAGGCTTGATGGTGATGATGGTGAGGAAGAAAGATACGCGGTCGGCCTCGATTCCAAGTCTCTCGAAGTCTTTGCCCCTCGCCCGTACAGTTGCAAGATCTTCGAATGGCGACATTGAAGATGCTGCCTTCGCACGGGCCACGACCTCTTCGGGGCGTGAACCGCACGGCGGGCACTGCGCCTGAGGGCTGCGAGGGTGCGGGGGCGCAGCGACGCGACACGAGCGGACTTGATTGCGTGCTAATGGCGAGCGTTACGGCATTGACGAACGTGTGTGGGCCGGGCGGGCGAGACGTTCTTGATCATGTGGTCATGTGAGAGAGAAAATGAGAAAGTGAGAGCGACAGCCGCTTCATCTCGTCACAGCAGAGGCGGCCCAATGAAAAGTCCGAAGCGCCCTTTCCGGATCGTGGAGCCGGCTATCTCGGAGTCCAGGAGGAAGACCTGGTCGTCATTGGCGGGAGTTGAATAGGCTCGAGGTCATGGTCATGAGGCTATCCAGCTCCGATGAACCCTTGTGCAGAGGTAGTGTTACGGGACCGCTTTCAAAGATCATCCAGCTGTAGATGTTTCCGAGCGTGGCAGCACGCATCCGCCAATGGATGTTGCCGAATGAGACCGAGGGCTGCGTAGCGTGTCGTCGTTGCGAGTCGTCCCGTCGCCGCTCCCCGCCTCGAGGCCTTCTTTCTTCCCTACCGCAGTGTTCCCTCACCAAGCCCCGCTCACATCCACGCCTTATCCTGACGCTCATGTCTTCGTTCAGCCTCATAGTAGGATCTGGTCGTCCTTCATGGGACTAGGTTGGTGTTCATGAGGCTGCGCGGAGACAATGCTACGACAGTGCTGATTGCAACCAGCTTACGATTAGGAATGTTGTACAATGGCGGCTCTTCACCCTCAGAATTTGAACTTCCCGCCCTTCCCACCGTCCTCTCCTCCCCTGCCCTTCTCTCGCCGTCTCTCCTCCGTCTGCCTCCTCTTCCTGCTCAGCTCCTCCCGCAACAAGCTCAAATCCTCACCACCGCCTACGCCTCCAGGATCAGCACCACCCCCGCGCGTAGCCCTCGCGGCCTCGTAGCGCTGCTGAAGCTCCTGCTCGGACATGCCCTCGAGCTCTGAAGGGTCCAGAGCAACCTCTACGTTGCCAGCTGCAGACCGCTTGCTGCCGCGAGCGGGTGAGTCTTCGGCGCCTAGCACGGGCGCATTTGGTGGCGGGCGACTTCCGCTGCCGCTGTTGAGATCGTAGCCGTGCTCACTCCCCATCAAGCCAGAGATGCGCGTCTCTCTCTCCGGCAATACCTGGTAGAGGCTGCGTTGCGCTTGCGGTCGGACATCTTCCATGGCAGGCGTGGCCGTGCCGCCTCTGCCTTGCTTGCGAAGCTCGATGAAGTCCGGAGTCTCCAACCCGCTAGGGATAGTGGAAGCCACAGACTGCATACCGCCGGGCGTCTCGAGTCCGTCGGCGGGGAGATCTTGCTCTGAGTACCCTCCAGCGGCCGCCTGGTCCTCTTGCATCGCTTCACCGTCCTCATCCTCCTCTTCTTCCTCTTCCTCTTCCTCCTCGCTCTCCTCGTCCTCCTCCGGCTCCAACTCGCCCCATGGCTCTCTGATCGCAGGCTGCTCACCCGCCAGTGCCGCCGCGGCTGCGATGCTGAAGTTCGCACCTTGCGCCTGAGCCTGAGCCGCCGCGCCTAGTACATCGCCGTAGAGCGGATTACCGTACTCGTCGAGGGGCGGACGACCCCACCCTCCTGGATGGAAGCCCCATTGCGCTCCATCTGGTATCGGAGCGTTGAGACCTGGGATGGGCAAGAAAGGGTAGCTAGGCGGAGGTCCAAAGCGTTGTTGCGCAATCAACCATGGTGGAGGTGCGAGCGGAGGGATGCTCAGCGCCTCTTTCAACTCTTGTGAGAGATTGCCCGGCTTGCGCTCCTTGAATTTCGTCTCGTACTCTTTGCCTTCGTAGTACGTCTCCCCGTAGCTGCTCAGTGGTGGCTTAGTTTGGAAGCGATGGAAAGCGTCAAAGAGCTTCTGGTAATCGACGACAACCTTGCCCATCTTGGGCTGCACTCGCTCTCGCGTCTTTGTCTTGAGAGACTGCTCTGCCTCCTTCTCATTGATGGCGTCCTTCATCGTGCCTATGCCTGTGTCCGCAATGTAGGCGGGCAGCTCGAATGGCGGTTTCTCGATGCCTCGCTTGTTCTGGAGATAGTCCCTCTTCTGACTCCAATGCGCGGGGACAGGGACCGTGTTGCGGATGGACTTGATGTGGACCAGCAAAGTAGGATCCGTAGCGTTCACGTCTGACCAGTCGACGACTTCGGGCTTCCTGACGAGCTGTTTCAGCTCGGCGACGCTGAGCCGTGAGAGCTTCTTCTGTTTGCGCTTGGACAATGTAGCACGCGCTTCGCCATCTTCTCGATCCGAGGCTTGTGAGTCGGACATGTCTTCATCGTCCGAGTAGATGACGTCGCCCTTTTTGGACGATGAGGAGGGGCCAGCCTCCGTTTGAGAGGCATCTGCGTCTGTAGCGGCGAACTTGGAGAAGATGTCCTTGAATTGCGCAAATGTCTCGTCGTCCTCGCTGGGTAAGGCGAATGCTACGGGCTGTGATGACGATGAGGATACCTCAGGCTTCGCATCGTTGTCGTCTATGCCATTGACTTGATCAGATGATGAAGCCGCCGCTGATGATGTGGCGGGTTCATCTGCACCAGCCGCCTTCTCCTGCTTCTTCTTTGCTCTGCGCTTGGCGTTCTTGCTCATTTTCGGATGAGCATCGCCCTTGCTGCCATTGACCTTTGCCGAGCCATTGGGAGCAGGAGCAGCGGCTGCGGCAGCGGCTGGAGCGGCCATGATGAGGCAGCGAGATGAGCGACGAGGATCGAGATGGTGTCGGAAGGAGAGGCGGATGTTGGCCTGTGCCTCGAATCGATCCAAGATCGTCGTCCGAGTCGGCCGAGCGGAACGAGGAGATCGTCGACGAGGCGCGCCTAAACTCTGCGAGAGCAACTCCTTTGACGCTGTATGCTCGTGGTGGTGATGATGTCGATAGGCGTGAAGCTCACGGTCTGCATTCCCACATGGCTCGACAGCACACCTCTCGACGCTTGCTCGATGGCAATTGTCTCCTCAACCCCCCACTCAGCCTCCTCGACTCGTGTGCCGTCGTCTCGTCGACTGCCTCTCAGCGATTTTTCTCCGCTCCGCCCTGACGGCCCGACGGCCTGCGCCCTGCGCTGAGCCTCCTTCGCGCGGCCGCCGCGCCTCTTCTTCTTTTCCTCCCTCAACGCCTCCTCTGCTACCACCTCCCCACCAGCAGACGGCAAATCTAGCTGCGAGCTGTCTTTAGGCCCAGCTTCACATCAACACCACGCCCTCGTCGTCACCTACACCCCATCTGATTTGCCCAACATGTCTCGCACAGCCCGCCCAGAGACGATCCTCAAGCGCAGCGAGGAGCTCATCAATGTCGGCCAGTCTTCGGCCGCTTTGACGGCCCTCGGGGAGGTCATCACCTCGCGCAAGTTCAAGTCGGCGCCCATTGCATCCTTGGAGCCAATCATGATGCGCTTCGTCGATCTCTGCGTCGAGCTCCGTCGCGGACGAACTGCCAAGGACGGTCTTCTGCAGTACAAGAACATCTCGCAGAACACTCAGCCTCAGTCCATTGAGAATGTCATCAAGCACTTCATCAAGCTGTCAGAGGCTCGCGTCGCTGATGCTCAGTCCAAGGCTGAGGCCGCCGCTGCCGACCTTGATGTTGATGACCTCGAGGAGAGCGAGACGCCCGAAGGAATGCTTCTCGGTGCCGTCACCTCGGACGAGAACAAGGACCGTGCCGACCGAGCTCTGGTTACCCCCTGCCTCAAGTTCCTCTGGGAGGCCTACCGTACCGCTCTCGACATCTTGCGTAACAACGCTCGTCTCGAAGTGCCCTACCAGCAGGTTGTTCACCAGTGAGTGGCGCGGGCGCGGCGCTTCACTGTCAGCCAGTCCCATCTCTGACCATATCTCCCTCCTTCTGACCATCCCCACTCTAGGGTCCTCCGCTTCTGCTTGCAGTTTAAGCGCAAGACTGAGTTCCGTCGCCTCTGTGACCTTCTCCGCACTCACTTGCAGAATGTCACCAGGCTGTCGCATCACACCCATGCTATCAACCTCAATGACCCCGACACCCTGCAGCGTCACCTTGACACACGATTTGCCCAACTCAACGCCGCCGTTGAGCTTGAGCTGTGGCAAGAGGCCTTCCGCAGCGTCGAGGATGTCCACAACTTGCTCACCATGGCCAAGAAGGCGCCTCGCCCGTCCATGATGGCGAACTATTACGAGAAGCTTTCCCGCATCTTTATGGTCTCGGACAACAACCTCTTCCACGCTGCCGCATGGAGCCGCTACTATGCTCTCGCCCGTGGCAACATCAAGACTGAGGACGAGCTCACTCGTCTCTCGTCGCTGGTCCTCCTGTCCTCCCTCGCAGTCCCTGTCATCTCGTCCAGCGCTCCCGGCACTGGTAACCTCAACAAGTCCAAGTCTGACTTTCTCCTTGGCGATCAGGACACCATCAGTCGCACTGGCCGTCTGACCTCTCTCCTAGGCTTGAGTCGCACGCCCACCCGCACCGGTCTGCTCAAGGAGGCTCTCTCCCGCAATGTCCTCAAACGTGTTCGCCCAGAGATTCGTGAGCTCTACGACATCCTCGAGGTCGAGTTCCACCCTCTCTCCATCTGCGCAAAGATCGAGCCCATCATCGCCAAAATCGCTGAGAATGAAGAGATGGCCAAGTACATCAAGCCGCTTCACTCGGTCATCCTCACCAGGCTCTTCCAACAGCTGAGCCAGGTCTACGACGCTGTCAAGCTTGACAAGGTCATGGAGCTCGTCAGCTCTTTCAAGGCCCCTTACGCCTACACCCGCGAGGAGATTGAGAAGTTCTGCCTCAACGCCGCCAAGCGTGGTCACCTCAACATCAGCGTCGACCACGTCAGCCAGGCCATCACCTTCCAGGAGGACGTCTTCAGCGCCGATTCACACCCTGCTGCTTCGTCCAGCGGCCACCAGGACTCTGTCCGTCTCCAAGCCACGCCTGGAGAGCTTGTACGCACTCAGCTTACTCGCTTAGCCACCTGCCTCGACAGCACCATGCGCACCATCGACCCCAGTGTCGTCGAGGAGGCACAGAAGGCCAAGCGCGACGTCTTTGCCCGCGCCATGGCTGTCGCCGAGTCGGAGCACAAGGCCGCTCTCGCCCGCAAGGCCATCCTCGCCCGCCACAAGGAGCTCCTTCACGAGCGTGCCCGCGACGAGGCCAAGGCCGAGGCCGAGCGTGCTCGCGCCCAAGCCGAAGCCGAACAGAAGCGCCAGGCCGAAGAGAAGCGTCTCAAGGAGCAGGAGCGTATCAAGAAGGAGCTCGAAGCCGTCCGCGCCGAGGAGACGCGCAAGATGGCCCAATCGCTTCGCGAGAAGGGTGGGCTCAAGCTCTCCGAAGAGGAGTATGCCAACCTGGACACGGACAAGCTCGTGCAGCTGCAAGTCTCTCAGATCGAGAAGGAGAAGAAGGACCTCGCAGAGCGTCTGCGCGTCATCTTCCGCCGTATGGACCACCTCGAGCGTGCTTACCGTCGCGAGGAGCTCCCCTTGCTCGAGAAGGACTACGAGCGTCAGAAGACGGACGACCTCGCGTACAACCAACGCGCTCGCAAGGTCGCCCTGGACGCCGCCCGCGAGAAGCACCAGTCGGACGTCGAAGCCAAGAAGCGTCTTACTCGCATCTTGCCCGACTACCACGACATGAAGAAGTCCATCGAGGGCAAGCGCGCCAAGGAGCTCGCTGAGAAGCGTGCTGACTCGCAGCGCAAGATCGAGGCCGCCAAGGAGCAACGCCGCAAGGAGGTTGCCGCCGCCCGCGAGGAGCGTCGCAAGCGTGAAGAGGAGGAGGAGCGTCGTGCTGCGGAAGAGGCAGAGCTGCAGCGCATTAAGGCGGAAGAGGAGGAGCGTGCCGCCGAGCAGCGCAAGATTGAGCAAGCAAAGAAGGCCGAACTCGAGGCTGAGAAGCGGGCCGAGATTGAGGCTAGGCAGGCCAAGCTGGAGGAGCAGGCTGAGAAGCAACGTCAGCGCGAGAGGGAGATCGAGGAGCGACGTGCCAATGAGAAGAGGGCTGCGAGCGCAGCTGCGGGCCCGACTCTCGCCGGTGACTCGACTTGGCGCCGTGGCGCCCCTGCTGGCGCTGTTGCCTCGGCGCGTAACGCCAGTCCTGCGGCGAGTGGCGAGGAGCGACCTGCACCTGCCTTTGGTGGACAAAAGACCGGAGGATGGCGTGATCGTTTGGCTGCTAAGCAGGCTGGCGGTGCTGGCATGAGTGAGCCCCCTAGCCGTGCGGCATCGAGCAGCCCTGCGCCGAGTCCCGCTCCAGCTGCTGCCTCTGCCGCTCCTGCCCCGGCCGCAGCTCCTGCTCCTGGTGGATGGCGAGAGAGGATGGCAGCGAAGCAGGCTGCCGGTGGTGCAGGTAGCGGTGCCTCCACGCCCCCCTCTGCCGCTCCTCGTCAGCAGCAGCAGCAGCAGCAGCAGCAGCAAGGTGGTGGTGACGGCTTCACCGAGGTCAAGAGGACTGCCGGCGCTTACCGTCCACCTGGTGCTCGTTGAGCGTGAGCACCTCAAAAGGCAGCTGGCAATCAGCAGCCGTAGCAAGCGTCCTTGGAGTCGTCATCGCCACTCTTCCGCCGCATGCCCTCCATCTGTATTCTCATTCTCTGCGAGCCCTGCAATGCCACCCCTACATTGTCGAGTCTACTCTGAAAAGGACTGATTTCTTCGCGCATCCCCCACGCGCCTGCGTCTATCTCGCTGGTGGCCGCCGCTCGCGCCGCGTCCGGCGCTGCGTGAAATCGAGACCAAAGCCACGCCCACGGGTCCAGCCCAGTCAACCTCGCGCCTCGCTGACGAAGAGGAGGCGAGGCGGAAGGGGCGACCGACGGCCACGGGCCGCCGACTGGAGTGGAGAGCAATGTCTGGGTCGAGGCCGGTCGAGGGCGGCCGCACGCACGCTTCAGCCTTGTCCGTCGTCGTCATTGACAACCAACACCGCATTTGCATTTCCATCTCGCACTTCATCTTCATCTTCCTAGCTACGACCTGTACATCCACGTCGTACATAGGCAGCTTTCTCAAGACCATCGGCCCAGCCTCACGCCTAGCTAGCGTAGCACGCTTGGCCTTTGTCCGATCGCGCAGCACGATCGAGTAGTTGGTGGTGAGTGGGTCGCACGTCAGTGGATACCGTCGTCGCAGCAAAGGGTCGGAGCTTCAGGCTGGCCGCGGCGACGATTGTCTGGACCAGGCAGGCAGATTCCTCCCTGACATGCGGGCGGAAGATTCGTACCCTCTCGCCGCCATTGAGAGCTCTCATGGGATCCGATGCCGTGTAGAGAGTGATGCTGATCAACATCCCTCTCCTATTACATCCCTCTCCTCGTACGCAGGCCGTCGCCTCGCGAGAGAGCGACAACCTCTCTTCCCAACGAGGACGAGCAAGAGACCGCCGAGACATTAGCCACCGCAGGTCCTGCATCTCCCCCTTCTCAATCCTACTTTGTGGCCGTCTGTGGCATGAGCCGAGTTCACTACACTGACTCCAATCTAGACTCTCCAAGATCCAACAACAACGCAGCTACTAGAAGAGTCGAAGGAGTCTGGGAGTCAGAGAAGGTCGAAGCACCAGAACGACATCGATCTCGCGACAGGAGATCGCCCTCGCCTCCTGCCTACGACCGCTCTCACCGTTCCGTACCTCGAGACGAATCAGACGACGAAGCTGTAGCTGCAGCCGCAGATCTCGAACCTAAAGGATCTAGAGGGCTTGGCCAGTTTCTGAGACGGAGGACGAGCAACCGCGTAAGAGGTCAACGTAGGGAGCGTGTCAGAATGGTCGGGCAGCAATTGCAAGATCATCTTCACCACGCCTTTCGAGGCTGGTTCAAAGAAGTGAGTGCAACATCATACTTCGGAGTCGCGGGGCCTTCACTAATCTCTTGCCCCTCCCTTCCAGACCGAGAGCGATGGCACTCCCGTCTTGCCCGGCCCATTGTCTAAGAAGTACAACGTCTTGTCGACCGTCCTAGGCCAAGGATCTTTCGCCGTCGTCAAGGAAGTTGTAGAGAAAGCCACGGGCGAGCATAGGGCGCTCAAGATCATCGCCAAGAGACCTTTGAAGGAGAACAGCGAGAACATGCTCAAGTGAGTGCGCGGCACGAGACTGTGCAATCGCATGACCCTGTCCTTGAACTGAACATCGCTCACTCGTGCCGCAGAGAGGAGATCAAGATCCTTGAACGAGTCGAGCATCCCAACATCATCAAGATGTGGGACCTTTACGAGACAAAGGAAGGCGTATTCATCGTCACCGACCTCTGTCGCGGCGGCGAGCTCTTTGATCGCCTCGTCGAGAAGGTGCACTATAACGAGCTCGACGCACGCCACATCGTCAAGCAGATCTTCGAAGGCGTCGATTATCTGCACAAGCACGACGTCATCCACCGCGACCTCAAGCCGGAGAATATCTTGCTCAGAGACAAGGGAGACCCGAGCGACATCGCCATCTCTGACTTTGGCCTGTCGCGCTTCATCCCCGAGGAGGGCTTGCTCATGACCGCGTGCGGATCGCCTCAATATGTCTCGCCTGAGGTGTTACTCGGCAAAGGCTATGGCTCAGCAGTCGATATCTGGTCCAGCGGCGTCATCGCCTACTGCCTCTTGGCTGGCTACACGCCCTTCTATGGCGAGGACCAGCCTACCCTCTTCCAGGAGATCGTCAAGATGAAAGTCGTCTTCGAGCCCGAGTACTGGAGTGACATCAGCGATACGGCAAAGGACTTCATCCGAAAATGCCTCTGTCCCGCCGAGAAGCGCATGACCGCCAAGCAAGCCCTCGCCCACCCGTGGCTACGCGAACTGCCGCCGCTCAACGTCAAAGACGAGCATCGAGGCGCCTGCCTGAAGGAGAACGCTCTAAAGGGGCTCACGGCGCGCCAGAAGGTCGCAAAGGCCGTCACTGCCATTGAAGCGGTCCACTATCTTCAGCGCCTCCACGACCTGCGCACTGAGCACTCTGCCGACGAGACGTCGACTGACCACCTGTCCAGGCTACTTCGAGCTGCGACGCACCTACACCTCTCATCGACGGAGCAGGAGCTGGCAAATGACGAGGTGCGACAAGACGATCTGGCTGCAGCATCGCAGGCAACGATCAAGACCGGCGGCGCGAGTGGTAGCACGCAAGGTATGGAGGAGGAGGAGCGCAACCGCCAGAAGGCGGCGACGAAGGACGACTCGGCCATGTCCATCGACCTCGTCGTCATGCCTGAATTTGGTGGCGGTCCCAGACGAGGCGGGCGACGCAACTTTGCTCGTGCAGAGGACGTACCTCGCCGTGGTATGCCCGGTACGGAGGCCATTGCGCAAGGCATCGAGACGAGCGGCGGTGGAGCTCATCAGCCGCCTGTCGGGTCAACCGCGCCTCACTCGCGCGTCTCACGTAGCGCCAGCACCAGCTCAGAGACGACGGCACGACCTTCTAGCCCTGGTGCCGAATCGGCCAGCTCAGATGCTACCACACGCCCAGCAGGTGCAGCAGGCGCCGCGGCCGGTTCAGCGTCTCGCAAGCAGCGCAGCGGCGGTGGAGGTTTCCACTCTGCCCTCACCACGATGCTTGACCAATACCGCGGCCAGAATATTCCGCAATCAGCGCGCACCGACACCACGGTTGCACCAAAAGAGCGCGAGCCGATGACAATCGCCAAAGCCTGGCAGTATCTGCCCATGCTGGTAAGTCAGGGCATCACCATCGGCTCGGCCGTTGCCTCGCATGCAATCTACGGACCGCCAAAGAAGTCTTGGGGAATAGAGATGTCCGTCTTCACGCGTCTGCTCCGCGAGACGGCCAGCTACACGCAATTTGCTACCGTCGATGGTATGCAGCGCTTCTTTGAGCTTGCGTCTTTCCTGCCCGTGCCGAAGGATGGACTCATTACACCGGTGACTTTCAGGGTGAAGAAACGCAACCTGAAGGGTTTTCTCAAGGACGTAGACGCTGAGGAGGATGGCAGCAGAGAGCTGACCGGAGAGTGGGTCGTGGGAAAGCAGACTTGGAGGCGATTGCAGGCTGAGTGGCGTGGTGGCAAGGCAAAGGGGACAGAGAGGGTCATTTTGTACATCCATGGAGGGGCGTACTTTGTCATGTCGGCTGTGACGCATAGGCCCGTGACCATCTCGCTGTCCAAGTACACCGAGTGCCGTGAGTACGCGACGCGACGACATCAAGGGCGGAAGAGCAACCGCTGACACGCTTCTTCCTCGCTCCTCGCTCAGGCGTCTTCGCCATCAACTATCGCCTTGCTCCCGGCTGCAAGTTCCCTGGTCCACTTCACGACTGCGTTGCCGCCTGGTTCCGGCTGACAGACGACCTCGGCATCCCCGCCAGCAACATCGTCCTCGGAGCAGACTCGGCAGGCGGTGGGCTCGCCACGGCCCTCATGTACTACCTGCGCGACAACGGCTACCCTTTGCCCTCCGGCGCGATCCTCTTCAGTCCATGGGTTGACCTCACCATGTCATGCGACAGCTGGGACACCAACTCGGCCTACGACTACCTCGTCGTACCCGGGTCGCACGACCACATGAATCCAGTGCGGGCCTATTTGGGGGACAATCTCGACAAGTACATCACGCACCCCTACGCCTCCCCGCTCTTTGGAGACATGCGTGGCCTGCCCCCGCTACTCATTCAATGCGGCGACGCTGAATGTCTCCGCGACGAGGTCACCCTGCTAGCGCACAAGGCTTCTCTTGCAGGCGTAGCGGTCCGTCACGAGCTCTACGAGGACTGCGTGCACGTCTTCCAGGCCTTCCTATTCCTCGATGCCTCGCGCAAGGCGCTGCAGAGCTGTCGTCACTTTGTGCGAACCGCTCTTGATAAGCGATTGGTGGGCGGGCGTGCCCCTGCTGAAGTTGGCAAGGATGCGCGCGGCAGGATGGATCAGGAGATGAGAGAAAATATGGGCAACACGCAAGGGGAGAAGGTCGAGCCTCGCACTGGAGTCAGGAGGGGAGATTGGAAAGAGGGAAAGCCTGAGAGTGACACAGAGGTAGACACGCCCTCTGGCGGCGGCGGCGGCTCTGCAGTCAAAAGCGGCAAGGAAGGGACAGCCAGCAAGAAAGTCCCTGGCAGTCGTGGAGACGACGACTCGGATGAGGACTGGGAGCTTCATCGCCGTGGCTCTTCAGAAGGGGATCGTCGCCGCTCTTCAAAGGTGGCGGCAGCTGTTCAACCAGGCAAAGCAGTCGGTGCCGCGCTCGGTGTGGGCGACTCTGCCGTGACAGAGATGGAGAATGACGACGTTGCAACGGACAAGAGGCGCGAGGCAGCCGACGCCGCGGCTGGCTCAACACGCGTTGGGCAAGCTGCTGAAGGAGCATCACCCTCGCAGCCCATGCGACGCAAGAGTCACGATGCCGCCTCTTCCTCTACGTCGGCCCCTCTGCTCCCGCTCAGCATTTCCCTCGAAGAGGCGCAACAACGTGCTCAAGCAGGAATGCGCGCCCAAGAGTCATCAGGCGCGCCAGCTCTCGCCCGGTTCCATGATCCTGCTGCTGGTGGGAACTCATTTAGGCCCAAGATGAGGAGGTTGAAGAGTAACGCTGCCATTCAGGATCTCATGGATCAGTACGAACGACAGCAGGCCGAGCTTCATACCAGGGTGTTCACGCCTACCGGGGCTGGGCAAGGAGGAGGGGGAAGCGGTTCGTCGTAGCAGCCTGCCCTAGGCAGTAGTAGCGATCCATCGTATCCAGATCTGCTCTGTTCACGCCTCAATCGGCTCTTTGATTGCGTCCTTGTCAATCATACGATCATTCTTTCAGACTCCCAAACAATGAGCATTGGCTTTGAATACGAGAGTGCAACCGTCGCCTGCTGTGGTAGTGCTCTCGCGTCGACCGGCCAAAGCCGGACCAGCCAACGAGGCCCGGCGGACAGGGCGGGAGGTGGCCGGGAGAGGAGCGCTGCTGATCAATCGCTCTGCTGCCCACTCGCCTCGCCTCGCCTCGCCCCGCCCCGCCCTGGGCTCCGTGCTCCGCGCTCCGCCTGCCTCGACGACATCGATCATCGTCGCTTGCTGCATTCAACACAACTTACCAACACTACCACCACCACCGCTCACCCGTCACCCATCATGTCCTTCCGTACCGGGCTCGGGCTTCGTGCCTCAACTTCGGCCCCTTCATCATCATCGCGCCTCCTGATCCGCCCTTTCCAGACTACCACCCGTCTGCCCGCCTCTCACCCTTCTGCGTCGGCCTCATCCTCCTACATCAAGGGGACGGTCAACGACCCCACGACGTACCCGCCGCCTAATGCGACTCATGGTCATCAGCACTGGGCTGTCGAGAGGGCCATCTCAGTCGCACTCTTGCCCCTGACGGCTGTTGCGTTTGCGAAGCACGGAGCGAGCGGTGTGCTGGACGCTGCGCTTGGTTTGAGCTTGGTGGCGCACAGTCATATCGGTAAGTATGGCGAGACGTTGTAAGCGGCGACGTGGGCGTTGTTAGCGGCGACGTGGCAGTGGCCATTCTCGTGAGCGAGTAAGGCATGGCCATTGAAGAGGCTCAAAGAGATGCAGAGCAGGCACGTTGCGAAGCACGTCGTCCAGGGATGAGGCCGCTTCTGCACCGTCTCCTGTTGTTTCAGCACGCTTGCCATACGATAGAGGCACCTTCCCATACCTCATGACAGTCCTGATCTCTTGCTGACCTTTACATTCTCACCTTCTCCCTCTCCTCACTCTGCAGGCTTCGACTCCATCTTCAATGACTACCTGCACAAGAGGAAGTTCCCCATCGCCGGCCGTATCTGGCCTTGGGGCATCCGTGTCGCCGCAGTGGGCGCCATTGCGGGTCTTTACGAGATGCAGACGAGTAAGTGCTCAGGTGTCTGTGCGTCGGCAGGTATAGCCTATAGCCCAACTCACGCCGTCCCTCTTTCTCCTCTCGCCCAGACGATGTCGGACTCACAGAGCTCTGCGCCAAGCTCTGGACTGCCTGAGCGACTTGAGCTTCGTGAGCAAACAGAGATGTACAGGCGTGCGCATTCGTAATGGAGATGTCTCTGATGATATACAAGATGATGTGGGTCCGTGCTGGAGACTAGAGGTCACGCTGCCGTTGCCGCCGCCGCCGCTCTCTTGGCCTGTGCCTCCCTCATCCTCGCCTTGAGCAGCTCGCGATTCGACGTGGCCCCAGGCGCCTTCTTCCTCGCTGCCATTCCCCTCCCGTGTCTGGGAGTCCAGGGGCCTCTCGAGTCGTCAGCATAGAAGTCCATCGGGTAGTCGCCTCCCTCCTCTCGTCCGACCTCTTCTTCTTGCTCCTCCTCCTGCGCCTTGGCAACGTCCCTCCTCATTCCCAGTCTCCGCTTCTCGGCCTTCTCCACTTCCCATCCTTCCGTCCTTCCCAGAGCGACTGCTGCCTCATACGGGCTGAGCAGAGGTCGATCGAATGCAGACCCCCAGTCGATGCTCAAGCGAGGGCAGGAGGTCTGAACGAAGGTGGAGAGGGACGTTGCATCGTATCGGTTGAAGAGGGAGAGCTTGAAGGGTGAGAGCTCGGAAAGCAGGATGGGAACGAAGGAGGCGCGTGGGCCGACGAGGGAGGACAAGTGCGAGAGGACGGAGAGGGAGCCTTGTCGTCCGAGGGTGCCGAGGATTAAGCCCCAGGCATTTGCCTCGGGTGCTGAAGCAGACATGACTGACACCTTCTTGTCGCCGTTGCTCTCTGCTTCTGCCGGCCCGTGCGCCACGACGTCCTGCTTTCCGGAGGGTAGTGCCTCCTTCGCCCTCCTGACTGCCTCCCCCCTCGTCTTTCTCATTTCGGCATGGTCGTACAGCTCCCTGACAAAGCGCTTGGTATACGGGTCGTATCGGAAAGCCGGGAGGCGCGGGTTGGCAATCATGACACTCTCGAGGTGGAAGCGTCCGTCCCCTACGTAGATGACCCCGTCCACATCTGAAGGCAAGCGCGGAGAGGTGCAGCCTAGGGTCTCGCCAGGTGATAGAGGCTTGATTTGCGGAATGGTGACCGTGTAGCGGCCGAGAGCAGGGAGGGGGAAAGGGATGGCTGATGGAGAGGCGGCCGATGGCTCGCCAGACGTCAAGAGCAGACGTTGCGCTTGCTCGGCGCTGTCATTTGGCTCGATGCTTGCTTCGAGGGCGTCTTGTAAGCTGTGCAGAGCATTGATGAACTGCACGGTCCCAACGAGAGCCAAGTGTGTTGGTCTATCGGCAGCCTTTCCCTGGCTAGGCTGTATCCTCGCATGTACTCCTTCTTCCTCGACTCCGATCTGGACCTTTGCCATTTGATTCAATGCAGACTCGTCAGGCTGTGTCTCTCCCTCTTTACCCTGCGATCCTCCCAGTATTCTTGCCCTGAATGCCTCCCTCTCACTAGGAAAGTTGGCGCGCACCGTCTTGGCCAAGTGTCCCGGATCGATTGCAATCTCGACAAAGACGTACAGCGTCTTGATGGCCGTCTGATCCACCGGTACTAAGCAACTGTGGCCATAGTGTACCAGCATATCGCATCCTAGCGCCATGGCGGTGTAGTCGTCTACGCAGCACGCTCCATACGTCACATCCCCCATGATGACCGTGGTGGCCTCGGTGAATGTCTCCACTATATCAGCTATCCCCGTAGCCCAGAGAGTCAAACCCTCGGGCATCTGCAGGGCTACACAAGTCGCACCATTACGACGAACGTGGTGGATTGTCTTGTGAATCTCGAAGTTGTAATTGGGCGGGAGGATCGAGGCAATTGCTGCATTCAGAGCCTCATCTTCCAGGATGTCGGCGGGGACCGCAGCCGAGGTCGAGGCAGCCTTGGCGAAGCGTCGTCGCGGCTCAGAAGCACTCGTTTGTGATGTTGAGCAGCCGCAGCCGTTCGTACCGTCCTTGCCGTCGTGGCAGCCTGCCATCTTGGTCGTCGCCGGGCTATTGGAAATGTCGAATTGTGCTGCGAGCCGCAACGTCGAAATCTCATTTGGCGGCGTCAAGGGAGGACGGACTGACGATTGAGAGCACGGAACGGAGCCAAGATTCTTCGAATCGCCGCTCCGGCTTGTTTCGCTCCGGAATCTCCTGCAACTCTTGAGTCGGCGCGCTTTCAGATATGGCCGGGCCTTTGTCATCGCATCGCATATTCCCATGCAATCAATCGCATGGAAGTGCATGTGTACAGGGCAGGGCGACGCAGCTGCAAGATCCCAGAAAAGCCTCATCATACCCTGCCTGCCAGAGTCAGCAAGCCACTCCTCGAAATGGCCAGATCACCATCATCGCCGCCGGTCGTCATGTCATGCACTAGACGCAGGTGATGCCTTGATCCATATCCCTGGTTCCGTCCTCGTCCAATCGCCCTCTTCATCACACGGCGATTCCTAAGCCTGTCCAGTGGACGGGTGCCATTTGGGCGTAGGCGACGAAACTGCGATGCATCGATGCTGCGAGGCGGCGACGCTTAGAGAAAGGGCCGTGCCTTGCTCTGTTCTTCTCGCTCCGTGTTTGCCGACCGCCACTGAGGCTGCCAGCCAGATAAGGGGGTGACAATTGACGGCCCCGAGACGTCCAATCAGCATTTGGTGACGAAAGAGCGGTGCGCACGGCAGGAATGGGCGGCTCATTGTTTTTCCTGTGTTGAACGACACAAGGTTCTCGAGCGGGAGACCGCAAAGACGTCGCGCCACAGGCGGACGCTCGATCGTCGTCGTCACAGGGGTCGTGAGATGGTGTCACTCCGCTGCTCCGCCGCTTATGACCCTCGCTCTCACCCTCGTTTCGGCACTCGCCTTGGCGGTATCGCGGGCCCGCTGATCCAGCTGCGGGCTCGCTAGCTCGCTCCCCTGCCTTTCTCCCCTTCGCGAGCTGACTTGGCTGATCTCGACGTTCATTGATGACGATGGCTCAGATGAGAGCGACTCCTTCTCAGCATCAGCCGTGTTGGCCGCCAGAGCACTGCACTGAGTTGATGCTCACGAGCCATGACAGCCCGCTGGCTCAGCCATTGTTGTAGTTCCGCTGACGATGCCGAGTGAGCTTGCCCTTGGCGTCTTGAGACCATCGTTGCATCGCCAATCGAGGCGACAAGGGCGCAGTTGCAGCCACGGGGCCGCGGCTTTTGGAGACAGCGGCGAAGCCCGCTGCAGGCGGGTCGCACCTGCGCCCTCTCGCCTAGAGGCTACTTCGTGCAGCGGCAATCATCGGAAGATACATCGGAACGTCGCAGTCTGAAACCTGAGTTGAGAAAACACGAGAGGGGAGGCGCTTCGTGAGGTCACTGCGCCTTTCTCTCCATCGTGTCATTTCTTGCAGCCCAACCCTTGATTGTGCACGGGGCGATTGCTCGATCAGGTGCGCCAACTACAAGTGCGACGCAGGCGGCGCCGCCGCTGCTTCTCGTACAGTCGCGCCTCAATTCGCGCAATGCCAAAGACCCCCCTTTGGCCTTCCCTCCTCTCGCTTCGTATGGCGAAAGAAAGAAGGCACACTGAACATCGTCTAGCCGCCCGTGGCATTCCGGCAATGCGAGAGCGCCGAGCTTACTGTGCGTCCAGACATATACTGCGAAGACCGTCGGAGCTAGCTAGCCTTAGCGCACGGGCACAATGTACGAACTACACGCAGAGGCAGAGACCAGAGACCCGCTTTGCAGCGGGCGCTTTCTCTCTTTCTCCGTACCCCGCCCTCTGCTTGTCCCTCCTCGCTCTTGACAGCCTACCTCGATCGTCGCACGCCCAATCCAGACTATCGCCGGCTCACACTTGTCCAGACCACGGGACCGCTTTGCGTTTCGCTTTGCTTGCGTGCTGACCGGCTACTCGCTATCAGCGGTTAGCTCGCTGTCAAGATTCGGTCCGTTCGCCGACCGGCCGTTAGCCAGTCTCCTGTCCCCTTGTCTGCCCAGAACCCTGAGCAGGGCAGGCGAAGAATTACAGGCGCCCTCCTTGTTGTTGCCAAACGCAGCGAGCACTTCTTACCGTCCCTTCCTCTCTCTCTTCTAGCAACAACGAAGGCTCAACTTCAGCGCTGCTCAAACTCCCGCAGGCTTACCCTTATCCAAGGTCCAAATAAGGATCGCGTCGAGCCGACTCGGCCGGGTCTCGCTCTCAAATCCATCCCCCGAAAAGGAGGTGGTGTACACTCATTGCACGCAAACGCCTCCATATCGTGCCCGCCTTCAACCGGCTCGCACCTCCCTCTCGCCGTCATTCTTTGCGCCTTTGGAGCCGTTGGGAGGATGAGCAACCCTGGCTGGCCAGGTTCAGCTGAGTCCTCTCGCAATCACCCACACGGCGGTGCAGCCACGGCTGGCACGGCTGCCCAGACGTCTTCGTCTGCTGGGCACGCTCACAATGCCTTCCCTCCCTTGCACCAGAGCGAGACGTTCCCTTTCTACCAGGAAGAGCATGACAGTTGGCATCACGACTCACACCAGGGCCTTCCGGCACCGTACGCTCCGTCGCACTTTGCCTCGTCAGGTACGGCCGTACCATCGCCCACAGCTTTGCACTTCACCGCGGCAATGCAGCAGAATGACATGCGAGAGCCAGGGTATCACCCGCATCATGATGTTCGCACCAACATCGCAGCGCCACCAGCTCCCGCGCCTCCCTCTACTTGGGGCCATTCACACAGCTACCAGCCGTCACCGCACAGCAGCCACGGCACGAGTGACGGTCTGCTACGCCAGCATTCTTCGCCCTACTATGGCCCTTCCCTCGACATGGAAAGCATGCAAGATTATCGGATGGGCGACGTCTCCAGCGCTCCCGCCTCGGCTACGGTCCCCACCAGCTCAGTCCTGACCTCTCTGCCTACCTCTTTTGCCCCTGCCCTGGTCCGCTCGATGGACTCCGGCAACAGTATGCCTAGCTTGACCCTCAGCGGTCTCACCGGCCCATCCCACCCGAACTCTCCTCACATCAGAAGAGTGTCATCAGCCGGCAGCCACCTCATGGACGACAGCAGCAGCATAGACAGCGTCGACCCCTCTCCAACATCACAAAGCGGCGACATGCACTTCCCGGACTTGACTAGCACGTCGTTGTCATCCTCCCTCTCCTCACCTACATCCCTCCACCCCCTCTCGGACCAAGCCCGAGCAGACGAGATGCTCAAGCGGCTCCGTAGTCGTTCCTCCGACTCAAAGGAAGGTGTGGCGGCCTGTGACTATTGTCGCAAGCGCAAGATTCGCTGTGATCGCCAGAAACCCACCTGCGGAAAGTGCCTGTCGTTGGGCAAGCAGTGCGCTACGACTGATACGCTCAGGAAGCGGGGCCCACCGAGCAAGAAGGAGAAGGAGCTGTTAGCCGCTCAGGGACTGCACTTCATTCCCAGCAGGGTCAGGAGAAGGTCCGCAAACGACGAGGCGTCGCGAGAAGCAGCCATCAATGCCGCTGCGGCCACGGCTCGTGCGACGGCTCAACATCAACAGCAGCGCCACCGTCCCAGCTCGGCCTCGTCCTCGAATTCATCATCGCTATCCGCCATCGGATCAACGGCGGCGCAGGATCCCTGGTGCGTAGCAAGAGGACCTGGATCCAAGGCAAAGCGAGGCGGCGCCAGCGGTGGAAGTCGAGGCGCTGGCAGCACGCGCCCGAGCACCGCGTCCGAAGTACATGCAATGGTCGGTTTCCCGTCGTCGTCTTCCGGCGATATGCTGTCTGCGAATGCTCCGTCCTTCAGAGGCATTAACAAACAACGGTCCCTTGACGTCACAGGCTTCCGGGCCGCGAAGGCCGATGTCTTTGGAGGCGGTCCGGCACTCAGCAACATCACCACCAGCATGGACCCGCCCTCAGGTGCCATTGCCAGCAGCAAGAACAGTAGCCGTGACAGTAGCGTCAGCGTCTCGGCGCGGGCGTCACCAACGATGATGATGCAACAGCGTCCGTTCATGATGACGCTACGTGACCGGGATGCAAGCGCGGCAGCACCACTCAGGACTCTGAGCGACTCGGCAGCGGGTCCGGGCACGAGCGCATCGCTCGAGCAGCATCTTGTTGCCCCTCATCATTACCAGGACCAATACCAATCGATCGGCCCTCGCGAGCACGCAAACAGGGACATCCAAAGGATGACCATGTTGGCGAACTCGCAGAGCGGCGAGCAAGGACACTGGATGCCAATGGGTGCTGCAGTAATTGCTCCAGATCAGCATGATCCCTCTTGGAATCTATCCACGGACGAGATTAACCAACTGCAACAACAGCATCGTCAGCAATCCCAGCAGCAGCAGCAACAACAACAGCAACAACAACAGCATCATGCTTCCCAACAGCAGCAGCAATGGTACTCACAGTCACACTAAGCACCCCTTCTTCGCCTCTACGGGGACCGGAATAGCGGACGACATAGCGGCGGACGTCGGACGTCCTCAAATGTCCAGATACGTGTATGTCGGTCAGACTGAACCATACTGCCGTCACCGACACCTTCACCGCTGCAATGCGTTCCTTGGCCCTCTTCTATTCACTCTCTTCTTCTGTATCTAGACTTGACCTTGTTACCTTTCTTTGTATTTCCAAATTGTCCGCTTCTTGTCTAATATCCATTGCTTCAGCTTCAGTCGCTACACACCGTGTGAGCGTATGTGAGGACAATTACTCGCTCAGATCTCGTGATGCTGATCTACGTCAGCTCGACACAAGAGGCTATAGGCGCTTCAGGCATGGCGTTACTGGTGCTCGATTCCAAGTTCAGAAGCGCAGAGGTATACATGGAATCGAGGAGGGGCGAGCAGGGCGTCGAAGCTGATGAGCGAGGCAGGGTCACCATACTGAATTGCGACTGGCAGAGTGTTTATGTTTGTTGGAGACGAGGAATGCGACGGAGGCTGGGAAGACAGGGCGGACGGGCTGTTAGCGTTGCTTCACATCTTGGAGAAGTCCACTCTCCCTATCGAACTCACCCTTGTTACGGAAGGCCTACCAGCGTCCTGCGCTCCTCCCCGACTCGCTGGACGAGTTCGAATCGCTGCTGTACCTCCTTGTCATCTGGCCCATACTGCCGATTGATGTATAGCCAGACTGCTGAGCCACGAGATTCGTTGTTGTGAGCTTTGACTCAACGGCAGAGGGTGAGGAAGAAGAAGCAGCGGCGGCGGAGGCCGCACGTTGGCGCCGAGCGTTGAGCCACTGAGTCTGGTCGCGGGCGTGAGTGGTGAGGTCGCGGAGGAGGAACGAGGCGGGCATGTTGAACGAAAGGATACGTTGTGTCACTGAAGGCTGAGTAGACGACAGGATCGAGCAGGAGGAGGGACAAAAGTAAAAGAGAAATGAAGGAGATTGTTCCGACTCTATATAGCCTCTTTGCATCGTCCAAAAGGTCGTCTTTGCCTTGTCTGATCTTGATCTGTCCTTGCTCCACACAGGCACATCATCGAACAACACGCATCTCCCATCCCGTCATTCAAGCCTCCAGTCTCGCACGCAGTTAATAGCCCCCACTTTGAACGGCGAGCAACGTGACGCGTCCTCTCCTCATTCGCCGTGCGCGAAGAAGAGCAGCAACTTGCGTCGTGCGTCGTCGTTCGTGTCATTGGGTTGGATTGAAAGGCGAGGTGCGGCGCAAGGGTGGGAAGTGGAGGAGGCGCAAGACAGCGCGCTGCATTGCTGGCTTCTTTGGGGGGGGCCAAGAAAGCCCGGCCGTCATTCGAGGCTAGCCGCCCGGGCCGATAAGATAAGATAATCCGATGCCAGCATGAATGATGAGGGGCGTTTCGCCTTGGTCTGCAAGGCGACGGCGATGCAATGGAGCGAGCAGATGCAGTGTTGAGGCTATGGACGGGGATCGGTCGGCGACTCGACTCGCGAATGGGACTCGTTAAATTGGGAGAGACTGCGAACGCGACGCGTGACTCGATGGTGGGTGCTGCGTGTGGGTGCCGCGATCCCACCGTGAGAGAAGGCAGTGCTTACAGCGACGAGTCAGATGCAGCGGCAGCTGCAAGCCCCAAAAGGCTGCGAACCTACAACGGCTGCGACCCCTCAACGGCTGCTCTTGCAGGATTCGTAGCTCTTTGGCTCAATGCCCCAGTGGGAGAGACCTGGTCACGCGACGCGAGCTTCCTCAAGAGAACGAGATTCGTGTAGGGTATTGATTGCTCTTCTTTCGCCTGTGGCTTCCTCGCTTCCTTCCCGTTCCTCCTCGTCTGCAAGGCTCGCGAGTGAATAACAAAGACGTAGTGGCGTCGGGGCGTCGGGGCGTCGGGGCGTCGGGGCGAGAGTCTGGAAATGAGAGGGAGGAGGTGGGCGTGTAAAGATGGGGCAGACGGTGAGTCGGCGCGAGGGGGGTAGAGGGCTGGTAAAGGGAGGAGAGGTATTAATCACGAAGGAGGTGTTGGAAGCGGTGCCGGCGTGATAGTCGAGAAGTGGGGACAGGTAGTGCTGGACAGAGCAGTGGCTCGAAGATCGCACTGGCCTGCAGGTCATCGGCGTCATCGACCAAGTGATGTGGACCATCATCCGCGATGGAGGGTAAGGAGTGCGAGACGAAGAACATCTCAGGCAGCATCTCGTGTCCGCCATCGCTCAGTTGGGCTGCTTCTTGACGTTCGCCGATAGCCAGCTCAGTCCCTCAAAGAGTCCCTAAACGCAGCGACCAAGAGGAGAAGTCAGAAGTGTCCCCGGCTGTCCATCATACGTGCCGTCAACACTGTACTCACCTCACCACTGGTCGCACAGCTAGGATGAACAAACCAACTGCGATCCCTCATACGATGCAAGCCCAGCTTCTCTGTCACCTCTGCGGGTGACATCGCTGCGAGCGAGTGAAGAGGCGACGATATGATGATCAGCGACGTGTGTCCCCAAGGCTATGAGCATCTCAATCTCGTCTCCATGCCCACTCACCCCCTGGCAAATCCTGCTTGTTAGCAAAGACGAGCAACAGAGCCTCTCTCATCTCCCTGTCGCCGATAATCTTGTGCAACTCCTGCCTCGCCTCATCGATCCTGTCCCTATCCTGCGAGTCGACGACGAAAACCAGACCCTGCGTGCCGGTGTAGTAGTGTCGCCAGAGTGGCCGAATCTTGTCTTGTCCTCCCACATCCCAGACATTGAATTTGACATTCTTGTACTGAACGGTTTCGACGTTGAAGCCTACGGTGGGGATCGTAGTGACGGATTGGTTGAGCTTAAGCTTGTAGAGAATGGCTGTGCGGAGGGGACAGGGGCGTATGAGCAAGATGATCAAAGCGGCTGGACGCATGGACTAGACTCACTCGTCTTGCCCGCAGCGTCGAGTCCGAGCATGAGGATTCTCATCTCCCTGTTGCCAAAGATCTTGCCCATGGCCTTGGAGAGTGAGCCTCCCATGATGATAGCGTACTAGGGGCGGGGGCGGCAAAAGGAGGCAGGAAGCTTTGGCGTCTAGTATGTCGTGAAAGGAGAAACAGCGAGATAAAGGAGCGTGGGTCTGGCGGCAGGATGATGATGATGTTGAAGAAGTCGCGGTGAGATGGCAAAAGGCAAAGCCAAGGGAAATGGGCAGCGAGTGTTGCACTCTCCGTCTCCCCTCGTCGAGTCGGGCCCCTCGCCTCCCCGCGTTGCGTTGCCCCTTGTTCGTTCATCTGAGCAGCGGGCCAGACGACGACGCTCAGTCTTGCCAGCTTCGTCGCTCTCTCCTCTTCCCGTTCCGTCGCACGAGAGAGGAGGACGGAAGTAGACAGGGCGATTTTGTCCTTCGAAGTTGATTCAATCTTTGTCGAAGTTCTCGTGATCAGCGGCAGCATCAACAACCACGATGAGCCAAGGCTCTGATCCATCTACATCGGCAATGCGCTTGTATGCTATCGTCTACCCCCTCTCTCATCCGACATTCCGCATTCCTGTCCTCGAGTCAGTAGCCAAACAGCATGACATCCCGATCACCTTCTTCCCTCTCCCGCCGGACTCATCGTCGCACGACACCGCATGGTCCTATGCCGACATCCTCGCCCATCATGACTCGTCATGTAACCCTCAGAATGATATCAGCAGAGCATTCAGCATCGTAGCCCTTCCCTCAGATGCAGCCGCCTCCACCCTCCTTCATCGGTGCACGGCAATCCGGAACATCATCCACCTCTGGTCGGTCGGAACCACTCGCGAAGGCACAATATCCGCATTACAGCATTCTTCCTCACAGCGGTCTTACTCTCACCTTCAGCCACCATCACTCAGCTGGAAGGCGGACGTAGCCTCACTTGGCCTACGCCTGACCGCAGACGAGAAGCGATCAATCATCGACTCATGCCGTTTCCTCGACTTTGAAGGGCCGATCAACCTGAGCAAACCAGACTTCGAGTGGTGCTGGTACGAGGAGCGCTGGGGCATCGAAGGGGCACATATGACTGATCGTGTGCATGCAAGTCAGGCACAGGCGCTGCGGCTCGTCGTAGTGGGCAGGAAGATTACAGCCGAGCCCCCTCTAGCTTCTGGGTCGAAGAGCCAACCACCAACACTCGCTCGCGATTGGATCGATCGCCTCGATCTCAAGAAGCGCAGCTATATAGGCAACACGAGCATGGAGAGCGAAATGTCCCTCGCTATGGCGCAGATGGCCATGTCGGCACCAGGCAAGATCATCTATGACCCCTTTGTCGGTACAGGCTCCCTCGTGGTAGCAGCAGCAGCGCTGGGCGCGTACGTCATGGGGTCAGACATCGATGGACGGATGATCAGGGGCAAAGGCAAGGAGGTCAAGGAAGACCCAGGGTGCTGGAAGGAGACGGGCGTGCTGAGGGCGGCGAGACAGTATGGGTTGGAGGGGAGATTCCTAGATTGCTTGACGTGCGATATCACCCAGCACCCATGGCGTCTCCTCCATCCCAGCGCAGCATCTTCATCCGGCGCAGGGCCTTCACGCCCGGCCTTCCTCGACGCCATCATAGCCGATCCCCCCTACGGAGTACGTGCAGGAGCTAAACGTCTCGGCCACCGGGACGTGGCACGGCAGAGGGATACTCCCTACTGGCTGGAGGAAAAGGGCGGCTATTCCCACGAGCAAGAGGACTATGTACCTCCGACGAGGCCGTACGCTCTGAATGATCTGTTGGACGATCTGCTGAGCTTCGCGAGCAGAATGCTGAAGGAAGGGGGCAGGCTGGTGTTCTGGATGCCGGTCATGAACGAAGAGGAGATGGAGCAGGAACTAGGAGAAGGCGAGGGCCCGGAGGAGGGTAGAAGGAGAGCAAAAGCCAAGGCGTCTACTGCACCGGTCCCTACAGGGCCCGAGTGGGATTTGATCGCTGTCAGTGTGCAAGACTTTGGCAAATGGGCTAGAAGGCTGGTGACGCTACAGCTTAAGCCGAGAGGGGCAGCAGAAGCCGTCGACGATGGCCAAGCAAAGGCCGCCACAGCGGGCGACGGCGATGCCTCCTCGGCGCAGCGACGCTCAGAAGGCCAATCGCAATTCGATGCAACCACTGGCAGGTACAAGGGCAACGTTGACCAGAAAGACTTCAGGAACCAGTACTTTGGACCGAGAGGATAGGCCCGGCGGCTCGCTGCAATGTACAATAGCTTTCAATGGCATAGCGATGCTACAATGTCTGTCGCTGAGGTCGCTGATGGGGTATAGTAGCGCGGCGCGGCGCGGCGCAGCGTCTGACCTGCTCTGCTCAAATACGTATCTCCGCCCTTCCCAAACCATCATCCGCCTCATCCTCTTCTGTCGGTCCCACACCACTTCCATCCTCATCATCGTCATCCTCCCCAGCCATAGCAGCATCCGCGTCCCTCAGAATCTGACTCAAAGTCTTCTGGCTCCTTAAGCTTGAAGAAGGGGATACTGCATCCCCATTGAAGGACATTTTACTCCCCGCCGACCCAGGAGGAGACGCAGGCGTCCCACTTCTGCTACCACTGGTGGACGAGCTCTTCCTGCTCGCTCCGCTCAGATTGCCCAGAGAGCCAAATGATTTCAGGCGAGCTTTCAGTGTCGGACTCTTCGGTGACGTGGGCGAGGCAGGACTGTGGTATCCCTCGGGCGGGGCAGAGTTCGGTGCGCCACCGCTAACATTGCTCGGTCGCAGCGGCGGAGAGGCGAGATTGTTGTACGATGGCCGGCGGGTGAGGTCCATGCCTTTGCGCGAGCCTGCTGAGTTTGGCTCACTTGGTCGAGCCTTGCGGGCAGAGGAGGAGGCGGAGGATGAGGTGCCGCTCGCATTGCTTGTGCTGCTGACGGAGCGATTCATGCTTGCGGCGGAGAGAGGTTGCGCGGAGGAGGTTGGGGAGGTGACGCTGTCTGGTGCTGCTGAGGGGTTTTGGCCTGCTGATGGCGAGGCAGGCGTCACCGCCTCTCGAGGGGCCGTAGAGCTCGCCCCGCGCTCCTCGCCCTTGTCAGCAGGCTCATCCGCCTTGCTTTCTTCCTCATCCACCTTCTCCAATCCAGCTCCGTTCAGACCACTCTTCTCCTCGCTGGTCGGCTTGTCTTGAGCAGACGACGAGGAAGGGCCCAAGACAGCCGAGAGCCTTTGATTCTCACCCAGCCCGCTCAGTCTCGCAAAGAGGTCGTCAATCTCCTCGTCTTCGCCTGCTGTCGCGGCGCGAGCGTTGGTGGCAAAGTCCGGTGCTGCTGGAGGTGGCGGCGCGACTGTGGATGCGGGAAGGGCGGGTTGTCGGACCTTGGGCGTTTCCTCAGGAGAAGGAGAGTCGTTTGCTTGATCGACGTTGGAGCTCGAAGCAGCGGCCGTCTGACCAGGCGGAGGCGTTTCTTGCTGTAGTTCGCTTGATGCTGCTGACTCTATGGTAGGCTCAGCGGCTGGCGTAGGTATGTCGGGCGTGGCATCCTCGGACGTCTTGCTTGTCTCTACCTCCTCAGACTCCTCGCGTGAAGGCGCGGCATCACCTTTTGTCTGCTTTCCGCCGTTTTTCTCTGCTGGATCAGCCTCAGTCGTGACTGACGATGGCTCCTCGTCGGCCTCCCCGCTCTCTTTGGTGTGGACATCCTCGGGCGGAACTTCTCCGGCATCCTCCTTCTGCGCAGCCTTCTCAAGAATCGCCGCAGGTAGCAAGGACTCGCGCTTCGCCGAGGCCTCCGGACCTGCTACGCCATCCGCATCGCCGGTCACCGACGGCGCCACAGCACTAGCAGCAATCTGCCTGCTTGCCCTTTTCTCCTTGGCTCTCTCCAGAAGCTCCTTCGTCTTCTTGGACATGTCAGCTGGCGCGGGCACTTTATCGACACTCGCTCCTTCGACCGAGTCTGCCCTCTCCCTCTCCTTCCTCTCCTTGGCAACAGTCGCACTTGCTCTCCTCTCGTCAGCAAGCGTTCTAGCCCTCTCGGCGACATCTCTTGCCGCCTCATGCTCGCGTGCCTTTGTGCCTCCCCGCTTCAATCTGGAGCCCCCAAGCTCTAAGCCCTCAGGCACTGCACCGTCCAATAGGAAGGCTTCTGCCTCTTCCTCTGTCAGCTTGAGATCGGCGAGGCCCAGCTCCTCGAGGAGGGCATCGGCCTCCCCGCCAACACCGCCATGTCTCGACATCCTTCGCGATGAGGCCGAATCCCTCAGCTCGCCCATGACGTCCTGCAACATCCTGCCCGAGTCGAGACCGGAGCGCAGCTGTCTAGCAGAGAAGGTGCGATGCGATGCGCTTGCAGACGCTTCTGCGGCCAAGGCGCGAGAGGAGTTCTGGCTGACGGAGAAGCGTGAATGACCTGCTGGACTTCTAGGCGAGATAGGCGTGTCATTGCTCGAGCTGGGGGAGGACGAATTGTTGAGGACCGGCGAGGAAGCAGCCCGAGCTCCATCTCCCATTTTGGGTAAGCGTAATGGTCTGGTCCCCGCCTTCTCTGAAGGAAAGTAGGTTCGCTTGACCTGCTGCGCCGCCGCTCCCTCTGCGCTTGGCTTGCGGTGCCCAGGATAGTCGCGCGTATCTTGAGGGGCTTTGGGTGCGGCGGCGTGGGCTTGACGAGCCTTTGAGGATTCTCCCTCTTCGAGGAGAGCACTGACGTCTGCGTCTGACATGGAGTCCATTTGAGGCTTCCAAGCTTCGAGTGAGTCGAGGAAGTCGTCCATTGAGTTACGGCGGGGACCCGCGCCGGAGCCTGCGGGAGCCATCTTTGGCATTGCGGTCGGTGCCGGTGGTAGCTTTGAGGTCGTGGCTGGCGTTGCTGATGCTGCTTCTGTCGGTGCCTCTGCTGGCGCCGGCACTGGACTCGGGCCTGCCACCTTGGCTGGATCTATGCGCAGAAACAGGTCCAATTCTCCAAATTCGACTGCCTCTTCAAATTCCTCGAATGTTCCTCGCCACTCATTATGAACAAGTATGTTAGGTATCTGAGGATCGGCTGCCTTTCTCCTGAAACGCTTCTTTGCGTCTTCATCGGAGGCGAGGTCGTGATATACATAGTCGATGCGCTTGGCGGCAAAGACGGCGAGGTAGCGTTCGTGACGATGGCGGACCTTATGGTTGCTGAGAATTGAGGTCGTAAAGAGCTCGACGGTTGGCACGACCGACATGATGTTGAGCACGATGATGGAGTGCAAAGGAGAGGAGGTCAAGTGAAGTGGTGATTGGAGCCCACTGCAAGCTGGCTGCTTGCTTCACTCCCCCTCGACTGCTCTGTCCGCCGTGCCGCCCGCCCCTTGCCTGCCGTCCCGCTTTCGAGGCTGCAAAGCGACAAAGGCCGGGGCCCGTGCAGAGGGCGAGCGAAAAGTCCAACACTAGGACGACTCGGCTGAGACTCGAGGTGTCAGCAAGCCCAGAGCCAATCAAAGCAACACAAGCAACAAGCAACGACGAGCACGGCTTGCAACGACGCAGTGACGCTCCACTGAGCAGCGCAGAACGCACACGACTGACCTCGAGGGCGACGACAAGCATGCGAAGGCAGCGGCAGAGGGCAAGGCGGGCAGGCAGGCAGGCGGCTGCCTACTCGCTCTCACGCTCGATGTCAATGACCTTCCATCCTTGCTTCCCACCATTGATACCTTTGCACATCGTCGTATCTGCTGCTCCCTGTCTTATTGCTCACATCGCCCGCATTGCACACTCCTTCCGGCATCCAAACCAGGCTACTTCATTCCCTCCACGCTATGCCCAACTTTGCTCAGCGGATACGAGGTCGGCGTGCCACTGATGGCCAAGAAAGGCCTCAAAGCTGCTTGACCGTCGCTACTACTCGTCCTGGCCGGGCCGCCACGACCTCCGACTCCGATCCCTCAGCTCCGGCAGCTGCTCATATGGATGGCGCTGGCTTTCACGTACCACCAACATCAATAGGGCAGGCGCAGGCAGGCCCTGCTATCTCGCCATCTACAACGACTTCCTGCAGTCGTCTTCGCCGTCTCTCTAGCTTCTCTACCTGGCTCCGACCTGACGCTCGACGCAAGTCCAGCGCTGAACTCACGGAATGGTCGGACGATGCCTTGCACAAGGACCCCAAGCACATTCACCTGGAGGTCAACAAGGCTGTTCACGACGACGGAATCTACCGCCCGGGCGACACCATAACCGGCACCGTTCGTGTTGTATCGCAGAGCAGGGATCATTGGAAGCTGGGTATGGTGGACGTTCGGCTCCTTGGCCATTACAAGAGGTGCGCAGGACGATGATGCGTTGCGCACTGCCTCGCCCTCAAGCTGACCTGCGGTCGCTCCTGTGCCTGTGCCCTCTCCCTAGGCACTTTTGCAACCTCAGACCGCAGAGTCAGGACGTCGTCAGGGAGGATACGTCGTACGAAGCCTACACTCTCCATAACGGCATCGACTTCCTGAGACACCGAGGCATTTGCTTCAAGAGTCAGTGCGCCAGCCTGGAGCAAATCGACTGGTCAGAGTCACTAGACCCGCCGGGCACTGCCTGGCAGGAGACGTTCCCATTCACTACTCAGATCCCCTCCTCTGTCACAAAGTACGCCTTTACCCGCAGGGCCCGACAAAGGAACATGGACAGTACCCGCAGGCAAGGAGGGGAGGATGTGCCCCTCGACCTACCTCCAACGATCACGACGCAAGAGATGCCAGCAGCATCGTCTTCGGGCTTGCTCAAATATGCGGCAAATATGCACTCCCCTTTTCGCACGCCGAGAGAGGCTACCATCTGCTACGAGATTCGGGCTACCGTCAGATGGCTGCCGACAAAGGCAATGCCCTGCGGCATTCCGATCTCCCATAATGACCAGACGTGAGGGTCGGAGGCTAGCGTCGGAGGAGAAAAATGACCCGATCCCATTGACACCACTCTCCTTCTTGTTGCTGCATGCATGCACGTACAGAGCCACCTCAATCATCGTCGTTCAGCCCAGCGAGCCAGTGCCAGTCTGGCCTCCACCCGCTGCTCCAGAAGGCCCGCCGCCAGTATTACTCGAGCGTACGTGTAGCTACAACGCCTATGAAGATGTGGCTAATGTCAAGGAGATCGATCCTCGTCGGCGACTGCCTCAAGAATCTCAGCCCTTTCGTCTCCCATGGGATGCCAAGACCTTCTGCCTCGCTGCTCCCCCTGTTGTTCGGCGACTTCGACCCACTGCAGCACGCAGAAGAGTAGCAAGAGGCCTGACCAACTTTTACGATGGGCGGCCGGAAGGCGCTGCCTACATGTCGCTCACCACCGGGGCCCATACCAGCTTCACAACGGGCGAGTGGTACCCCTTCAGCTTTGGCATCAATCTTCCCCACTTCGCGGGGCTGTTCGTGGACGGCAACCTGCGCATGAACGTCCTCAAGAGCGTCTCTACCCAGGGTCCGGGAGGAGAGATAGTCATCCTTCCTCCCACCCTCATGGCTTCTCTCGATTGGGGAAGCGCCGTGAAGCTCAAGCTCAAGCACAGGAAGCCTGGATCCTTCGCTTTCAGTGAGCGAAGGGCGTTTGAGCACTACTGGGAGGGCAGCTTTGTCATCGATCGCTACATGAAGAAGCATGATGCGAAGAAGCAGAACGAGCAGCGGGGATTCCCCTTCTTCTCCCGCTCCTCGGGATCCTCTTCGCCAAGCACGAAGTCCGCTTTCTCGCGCTCTACTCCCACTACCTCTCCGTTACGATGCTCACCAGCAGAAGAAGCTCCAGCAGCGACACCTCAAAGCCCGCAGCATCGCACTGAACCCACTACCAAGTTCAAAGATCTGCGTGTCCGCTATGACTTACTGATCCAGGTCGACACTCAGATGCCCAAAATTCTCCCGCCGCACGCTGAAAGTGGTCTGGCCTACACTCCGTCTGGACTTCTCTTCCGCATCAACGACTTCGCCATCGCTAATCGTGGGAGCCAACAACCGGGCGTGCCGTCCTATGCGGATTCTATTGACCGTGACGGCCTGCCGCCAGGCTACTGGCTCTGGCGTGACCAGGATCCGCATCACGATCCGGATGCCGTCCCAGCAGCTGCACCTGATGTTCCTCCACGCAACCGCTCGCCAGGTGATGATGCCGAGGGTCCTTCCAACGAGAGTGCTCTTGCCAGCAACGACGCCTATCCCAACGACGACGCTCTCTCCGCCAACAGTGCAGCTCCCAACCACGGCGCTCCTCCCAGCAATGTCCCTCCTACCTCGCCTCCCGTCGCAGACGGCCCGATCACTCCGATCACCACGACCCTTGTCGACGTCCTCAGGTCGCAACCCAAGAGACAAGGCTCCTACTCCTCCCACGACCTGCCTGTCTACAAGAAGAAAGTCGCGAGCTCAGTCGAGCAACTCGATGCTCACAGCCCGCAGGCTATCATCGAGAAGATTCGAGCGGTCGTTAAGCGCCCGTGCTACCTTGAACGAGCGAGGCACGAGGAGCAGAAGAGGGCCGATATGAGGGAGCTGATGGCGGGGCGTGACCCTGTTGCAGCTCGAGAGCGCGAAAACGATCGTCAGGAGCAGCGGCGTCGTCGCGTGCGAGAGCGCGAGGCACAGGCAAGGGCCGAGAGGCGGAGCTTTGCTTGGAGGAGATCTCTAGGCGATCTGACAATCCGGTTGTCCCCATGGCAACTATCTACCCGCCACAATCGCAGCGAGTCGCGCGGCATCGCCCCTCAGATACAGGAGGCGACGACCAGCAGCACCGCAGCGCTCTCGTCCGGACCAGACGCAAGCGCCAACGCTTCAGATCAAGAGCGCCCTCCCGTGAATCGGTGCAAGTCAGCCTCCGTCGCCTCTATTCAGCAGAATCAGCATCACACTTCCCAGATCCCTACAACAACGACGGCTGCCGCCCTAATCCAGGTGTCGGAGGAGACGGCTGCCATTGCTGACAATCGCTACAGTCGTGGCTCGAACTCCGAAAGAGACACCGAGAGCATTGATCCTCGCGAAATCTCGACGAGTGGTGAGGTATGGACAGACACGGACAGCATCACCGGGCGGGAGGAGAGGAGACCACTGCTTGCACATTCTTCATCGGAGGAGGGAAGCGTGCCCTCTTCGGCGGCCAGAACTCCAGAGATGGGCCCCATCAGCTCATCCTCGCCGCTCTCCGAGATCTTGAGCAGCCAGTACTACCTCCCGACTGTGGCTGGCTCCACTTCCATCCGTTCCACTGAGTCCAATTCCAGCCAGTCTTACTCGCAAGGTCATGTCCAAGCTCAAGCGATCATCTTGGATCTCTCCCTTTCTGCGCACCCCAAAATCGCCACGCCCGTGCTACCTGACCGACAGGCTCCATTACTGCCTGAGTCCTTGTCTACATCGACGATGGCGAGCCTCGCAGATGGGCAAACGATGCTGCCCGCCATTGCGAGCTTCCCGGCCCCACCCAACACGTTGCCTGCGCAGGGTCCGGAGAGGATCATCGTGACGGAGCCGTCCGAAAGATCAGCGTTGGATCAAATGCTCGTAAGGAGTGGTTCTGGGGCTCAAGCGGTTGAAACAGAGGTCTGGGCGAGGGGGACGTCTGGGCCTGCATCGTTCATGAGGGAAGAGGAAGAAGGCGAGAGAGGAAGGGGCAGGAGGAGGGCACGATTGCTGCATGCACCGATTTGAGCAGCAAGCAGCATCCTCGGCATGCTCACCGCTGCTTTCCGTCGGCCTTGCGGCCTGGGTTCTCCTGTCGCCATACCAGTTTCTCCGACACATTTCACTCCATCCATCCTGGCCTCGTCGTCTATCGTCCTCTCGTCGATGCTTCACTCGCTTTTTTGCTGCGGAAAAGGAGCTGTACCCCTCATCCAGACATCGATGCAAATGCAATGCTTTCCTTGATTGCTTTCGGAGACTACACGAAGAATCGTCGTCCCCCCGTCTGGCCAGCTGACGTGGGCGGCGGTCGTGGCGCGCCTTGGTTGTCTCCTGACAGCGGGGTATCACTGGGTATCATTGCAGGTGACGAGGAAGTCGAGTGTGACGCTGAGAACGTCGAATGCGATGATCGAGGTTGAGTGTCGTGCAGAGTGGCTTGTCGCTGCTGCTGCTCCTCTCTTCGCCGCTTCTCAGCCTCCTCTGCTCGTTCTGCTGAAGCTGCGTAGGCCAGCAAGGCTGTAGAGAGAGACAGGTCAGCGAGTTGACTCTCGAGTAGCGACTACGCTTCTTGTCTTGATCGCTCACTTTGCTCCCACTCGTCCTGCTGCTGCTCAGAGACTTCTCCCTTGCCTTGCCCACCCACGGCAGCGCCTCCGCCTGCTGCGCCGGCAAAGCTGGCCTTGAGAGAGGAGGCAGCTCTCGAGATTGCCTCCTTGAGCCTCTCAGTGGTACCTTGCCCACCAAAGAGAGCTTGAGTCCACGTCACACCAGCCGTAGAGGCAGAAGATGATGCCATCGCTGCCTGGTCTCGATCTAGATATCCAGCCGGCAGCGCCTCCTTCCTGATTCCTAGTCTTCGCAAGTCAATCCCAGCTCTCGCACACCGGCTGGCGAAAGCTTTCTCGTCCTCTAGAGGCGTCGTCATCATTCCTCGCCCCCTCGTCAGTCTCCGCAGCTCATCGTCGAGAAGGTGGTAGGCGACAAGGTGCCGACGATGCTCCTCGCTACGATCTCGCGCGAGGCGGGCGCGATTGAATGCCAGTGAGACGACGGTGGTGAAGAGGAAGATGGGGGCCAAGAGCTGTCGCAGAGGAGGCCGAGGCGGCGGCTGCGGCTTCTGTGGAGTTGAGGCCATTGCTGAGGAGGCCATATGCTAGCTCGAGCTTCTTGCCGTGTTTAGAGGCAGAAGTAGCCGCCGCTGCTGTTGCTTCTGTGTCGTCCTTTCTTTGGCGCCTCCACGGACGGACAGACGGACAGAGCGAAGCACGCGGCGGCGGTGGTCGAGCCAGTCTCAATTTCAGCCCGAGGTGAGGCGGGCGAGTGCGTGGGCGAGTGCGCGGCGGGCTAAGCGGCTCGACTCGGTCCCCCTCGAGACTGGAGGCAGGCAGGCGACAGCGTCATCTCCGCTCTGAGCGCGAGCAGCGAGCAGCGAGCAGCGAGCAGACGGGACAGACGACGACGAGACGAGATCGACTTGAAGGGAAGCAAGCAAGCACGCAGCAGCCAGCCGACGACGACCCTTGACCTAACTAAGTCTCACGACTACTACCACCATCATCGTCGAGGCGCACTCGCCCTTGCTACGACGGAGACGCAGCCCATAGACCAGAGTTCAAGAGCGTCTAGAAGCAGCAGCTGCAGCGGGTGATCCATCCTCGTCATCCTCCCTCTCCTCGCACGACGACGACCTCGTGGCATCCATCCACCATCTCCTCCTGCTCCTCCTCCTCATCACCAACGTATTCGCGGCCATTGCATTGCCGTGTGCAACGCATCATACTCGTCGACCTTTCTTCTCCTCTTCTTCACACTCGTCAAGCTTCTCCTTCGCTTCACCCTCGTCGTCGCCCTCGTCGTCGCGCATATACGCATCCTCTTCTTTACCAGCACCACCAACGAGACGACGACGACGAACGCAACGACGGCTTCGACTAATCAAAGAAGGGGCTTTTCGGCTCTTTTGCACCAGAGACGTCAACAGCAGGAACGACAGGCGAGCAAGACCGAGAAAGGAAAGGCTGGCGATCTCACCGTCGTCAAGAGTCAGGTCAACTTTCTCATCTCGACAGTCACCCCAGACAATCTCGCAGCATACCAGGAAGAGCTTCGGAGGGTGAGTGATGGCGAAGAGTGCACCGAGCAAAAGCTTACAGCCCATCGCTGACCACACTCACGCCTTTCGCGCAGCATTGCCAACGTTTCGGTCCTGACGTCTACGTCGCGCTTCTCGAAAAGCTCCTCGACGCTCGCGCTACCTCTGACAATTCCAGCGTCCTTCAGCAGTTGCTAGCGCTTGAGCTTAAGGCCTGCTCACAGGATACGCGGTCAGCATCTCTACTCGCCGACGTTCTCGCAAAGTGCAGCGACGTACCTCCCCTCGAGGATTTTGATCATCTCGACAGGCGAGAGAGACTTGTGCTCCTCTGGGCTCTCGCAGCTCCTACATCGCCAACTTCACCAGCGACTGAGAGACGCAACAGGCTTGCCGTCCAGTGGGCGGCCAGATTCAGCAGCAGCAGCAGCAGCAGCAGCGGGATGAACAATCAGCCCGCAGCCCCTCCAGATGGAGGAGGCGGCACAGGCTCCGCAGTGCTGGGCGCTGCGCTCAATGCTCTTCGACCGACATCCAATGAGCCACTCAGCCCGAAGCAACTCAGTATCTTCTTACAGCAGCTCATTAACGACGGCGATGGTGCGGATGCGCCTGTCCTTGGCCGCACCCAGAGGAGGACGTTGGTAGCCTCGGCCGCAGAGCGTGTTGGGTCAGAAGCCTTCTCTCGGGCCCTCATCGAGGCGCTGGCCAATTTCAGGATCAAAAAGAGTCTGCCGGGATTTCTCGCCGACCTGGGCCCTACTGGGATCTCCAACGTCGAGACCGTTCGCGCCATCTTTGCGCGCTTTGGCCTCACAGAGTCATCTCCTCCGGACGAGCACGCCGTCGCCCACCTCTTTGCCGGCCTCCTCGCCGTCTCGCCGGACGATCTCGGCCGCGACAACGTCACCAATTGGTCGCTCCTTGTGCGAGCAATCTCAACGTTCAGACCCGTCACCTGGCCACGCGCAATCCGAGCGCTGGATGACCTCGAAGGCTTCCGACCTCTGGCCAACGCCGACTGGTCAGGCTTTGCGGCGGCGCTGCTCGCCTCGTCCTATGACGCGCCATCGACGCCTCAGGCCCCGGCAGTCACTGGTCTCTGGGGCCCTTGGAACCAAAAGATTCTTCAGCTCACCATACTCTCAGGCCTGTTGGGCCTCGACGCCGACACTTTCTCGTTTGCAGCGGTACCAGGAAGGCGCGTCGTGACGTCTGCTGATGTACAGAGAGCGAGCACGACGATTCGTCAGTCAGTCGCAGCTTGCGAGCGTGCGACGTGGAACTCGCTGGACCTCGTAGAGACGTTGGCTTTGCTCGCAGCGGATCAGCAGCCAGACGTCAAGCAGGGCGTGACGCACTTGCTGGAGCGCTTCATCAAGGAGGCGCCGGAGCTGCTTCTCATCGGCCTCGTCCAGATTCCTGAGCCTTGGAACCCCATCCACATGGAGCTCTCCCAAAAGCTCATGAGCATGTTCCTCTCAAGCGCCCCGGGACACCAGCTCGTCTTCCACATCTCCTACCAGACGAACCGGACTTTCGTCCTGCAGAGCCTCGTCCGCAGCTATCTCAACAACCCGGCCAATGTGACGCGCATCGTTGATGTTGCCCAAGACCTCAAGGCTCTGCCTGCTCTACTCGAAGCTCGAGCAGACCCGGCCAAGCCATTCTTCTTTGCACTCGACGTGGCGGCTTTGGCCTCACGCAGAGAGATTTTGAACGCGGACCTCTTCCTCGAGCGGCTGATACATGAGCATGGCACGACATTCATGCGGGCCACACTGGACTTTCTCAGCGAGAAGCTGAAGGAGGAGCTGGCGCTGCAGGAGCAGGATGCAAGTCAGCAACAGCAACAGCAATTCGTCGCTCCCTCTGTGCAGACTGTCGCTACATTTCTGCGCCGCCTCCGCACGCACGGCGAAAGCATGTCGGCGGAGGATATCGAGGCGTTCAAGATGGTACGCAATCTGGCTCTGCAGCTTCACCCTCGTCTTCTGCCCATCCGTGCTTCTGAGAGCCAGGAACCAGGCATGGAGGTCGCTTCATTCGCCCAAGAAATACACGAAGAGTGCGACGAGACATTCGGACGTATGTACAAGCAGGAGCTCAGCGTCGAGGACGTCGTTGCCATTCTGCAGCGCCTCAAGAATTCGGAGCGTACGCAAGACACGGAGCTGTTTGCCTGCATGGTCCACACGCTCTTTGATGAGCAGCGGTACATCAAGAGCTACCCGCCGACCGAGCTCAGGTTGACGGCTCACCTGTTTGGTGACCTCATCCAACATTCGCTCATTGACTACGTCGCGCTCGGTATCGCGATTCGCGGTTGTCTCGACGCCCTGCGAACGCAGCCCGGCTCGCCCATGTTTGAGTTTGGCCTCGAAGCTCTCAAACGCTTCCAGGGGCGGCTGCAGGACTGGCCGCAGCTGGCCCAAGCTTTGCAGGCTCTGCCGCCTCACTCGGAGGTCACAGCTATCCTCAACCGCGCGGCCCAGGCCCCAGTGACGGCAGAGGCGGTCGCCACTACTGACAGCAATGGCGCCAATCGGCCCGCATTCACTGCCGTCGACCCAGGAGCGGAGCCTTTCGGCAGCGAAGAGCAAGTCGAGCCTGATGAGGAAGCGTCGGACAAGGTCCTGTTCGCGATCAACAACCTCTCGCCCTCTAACCTCGAGGGCAAGCTCGCCGACGTCCGGCCTGTACTGACGGCTCGCATCTTCCGCTGGTTCGCCCACTACCTCACGCTTGAGCGCTGTCAGCTCGAGCCCAACTTCCACGGCCTCTACCTGCGTTTCCTTCAGGCAGTCGGAGACGCCAAGCTCGATGCCTACGTGCTCCGCGAGACGTTGGCGTTGGCGCAGCGCCTCATCAACTCGGAGTCGACTGTCTCGACGCTGCAGAGTCGCAAGGCCTTGCAAAACATTGGATCGTGGCTCGGTCTGATCACCCTCGCCCGGGACAGGCCTATCCGCTTCAAGAACATCGATTTCAAGCTGCTGCTCATTGAGGGATACGACTCGGGACGTCTCATCGTCGCTGTTCCGTTCGTTGCCAAGGTTCTCGAGCAGTGCAGCAAGTCACGAGTCTTCAAGCTGCCGAACCCCTGGCTCAATGCTGTGCTGCGCGTGCTCGCCGAGCTCTACCAGCTGCCGGAGCTCAAGCTCAACTTGCGCTTCGAGATCGAAGTCCTTTGCAAGAGTCTCGGCGTCGATCTGAAGGACATTCAACCGTCGTCCATCATCCGCTCGCGCGAGCTCCTTCCTCCTCCTCAAGCGCAACAACCTCACCTCGCCCTCCAGCAGCAGCAGCAGGCCATCGAGGGTGCGCCACCGACTTCGGAGATGGAGCGACTTGCTCTCGGCGCCAGAGATCAACGCCGCCCTCCTCCCCAGCAGCAGCCCAGCGAGCAAGCCATGCAAGCCGCAGGTGCCTACACGGAATCGCTTTCGCAAATGCTGCAAAACCTGCCGCACTACATTCAGATCAATCCGCAGCTGGCTCTGTTTCAAAACTCGGCCATCAAGCGCCTCGTCTACGTCGCCATCGACCGCGCCATCCGCGAGATTGTCGCTCCCGTCGTGGAGCGTTCCGTCACCATCGCCTCCATATCGACGCGTGAGCTCGTCACAAAGGATTTTGCCATGGAGGGCGACGAGAACAAGATGCGCGATGCTGCACACCAGATGGCCGCCAACCTCGCGGGAAGTCTGGCTTTGGTCACCTGCAAGGAGCCACTCAGAGCCAGCATGGTCGGTAATGCGCGTACGCTCTTCTTGCAGAGTGGGTTCACCGAGCAGACGTTCCCTGAGCCGGCTGTCATTGGCATCATGCAAGACAACTTGGAGCTGGCGTGCTCGGTCATTGAGAAGGCGGCGATGGACAAGGCGATGCCTGAAGTGGACGATGGCTTGGCCAATGCGTACAGCTCTCGCCGTGAGCATCGCCAGCGCGGGCGAGGCTTCTTCTGGGACGCGGGCGCACTCACGACGTCTCAATACGCTGCTACGCTGCCCGAGGGCCTTCGCCTCAAGCACGAGGGCCTGCAACCACAGCAATTGCGCGTGTACCAGGACTTTGGCAACTTTGCAAGGACGCCGTCGATGGGAGGCGGAGAGGACGAGCGTCACGCCGCCGCGGCTGCAGTAGCGGCAGCAGCGAGCGCGGCGAGTGGTACGGGCGGGCCAGAGGCAATCACCGATGGCGCGTACGAAGAGGGCGGGGCTCTCACCGCTCAGCAGAGCTTGGACAAGTTTAATCAGTGCGTCGTCGAGATTGAGCAGCTACTCGCGCAGGCGGGGCCGGATGAGGGCATCACGACGCTTCCTCAAGGCCACGAGCTGCGCGACGTGGTGCGCCAGGTTCCTGTCATCGCCTCGCAGTCGATGAACCGCGACGAGGCTGCGCTGGCATTCTCGCAAAAGGTCGTTCAGCTGCTGTTCAAGAGCGAGACGGGCTTGGCGCGTGACGTCTACGTCATTCTCTTGGAGCGTCTGTGCGAGGTCTCGATCAAGGTCGCCAAGGAAGTGACGGCATGGCTCGTGTACGCCGAGGACGAGCGCAAGTTCAACGTCCCCGTCACTGTCAGCCTCGTCCGTGCTGGATTGATGAACATTGCCGAGACGGACGTCCAGCTCACCAAGCTGATCATGCGCGACTTTAAGCCAGCGATGGTCGACTTTGCGGCCAAGCTTGCGTTGGAGTGTCTTCGCGATCCCCCCTGTGCCACTCGGGGCCAGCTCTCCAACATCATCGAGGCGCTCGAGCGCGCAGCTCAGCAGGGCAAGGCGACGGCTACGGCGACGCAATTCCTCGAGGAGCTCGACGGGCTCAAGGGCACCAAGGCTGACGTGGGCAACGCCGCTCTCCGCGAGCAGCTCTCGTTCTGCTTCGCCGAGTGGGTCCGCCTCTTCCAGCACTCGCCCAACGCAGAGAAGTCCTTCATCGACTTTGTCACTCAGCTTCAAGCGCAGGGTATCCTCAAGGGCGAAGAAATCTCTTCCATGTTCATTCGCGTCTGCACAGAGGTGGGCGTCGACTCCTACATCAAGCAGAAGGCTGCAGGTGGATCGCTGGCCACGGGCATCTTCTCGCCGGTGGACGCCTTCTCAAAGATGGTCGTGCTGATGATCAAGTACCACTCGGATCCGGCTGGCGTCAATCACGACCAGGCCAAGGTGCACTACTTGACCAAAATTCTCTCCATCGTCGTGCTGGTATTGGCCCAGTCGCACGAGGAGCTTGGCCCACACTTCCAGCAGAAGCCATTTTTCCGCTTCTTCTCGACCTTGCTTCATGACCTGCACGTGGCCGAATCGAGCCTGCAAACGACGTACCAGCAGTCGCTCCTCGCCATCAGCAACACACTTAACACGCTACAGCCCAGCTTCTTCCCCGGATTCACCTTTTCGTGGATGAGCCTCATCTCGCACCGCCTCTTCATGCCCAAGCTGCTTGCCAACAGACAGCATGGCTGGGCGGCGTTCCACCGCTTGTTCTGCTCTCTGCTGCGCTTCCTGGGCCCCATTCTTCGCAAGGCCGAGTTGCAAGACACGTCGCGCTCCCTCTACCGCGGGACTCTACGCATCTTCCTCGTCTTGCTGCACGATTTCCCCGACTTCCTCGCAGCGTACCATCACTCGCTGTGCGACTTGGTCCCCTACACGTGCACGCAGATGCGCAACCTCGTGCTCAGCGCTTTCCCTCGAGACCGTCGTCTGCCGGATCCCTTTGCGCCCAACCTCAAGATCGACCGCCTGCCCGAGGTGTCGTCGCCGCCCCTTGTGCTCAGTGACTACGAAGGGGCGCTGCCTGCCGAGCTCAAGTCGGCGCTGGCACTGTGGGGCCAGAGTCGATCGCCTAGCAGCTTCCCGGCCTCGCTCAAGGATGTGCTCCTGCGCTCCGGGTCTGGCGACGAGCAAGAGATGGGTGACGGCTCGTGGGAGCCCCGCTACGATGTGCCGATGGTCAATGCGCTCGTCCTGACGTCGGCGATCAACACTCTTGAGAAGGGCGGCAGCAACGCGCTCACTGGCAGCCCGGAGAATGATGCTACACTGGCCTTGCTTCGCGGTCTTATCCTCACGCTCGACCCAGAGGGTATTTACCTCGTCCTTTCCGCCTGTGCAAACCAGCTGCGCTACCCATCAAGCCACTCGGCCTACTTCAGTCTGGCGATTCTCCACATCTTTGGCCACGCTGAGACGACGGACGAGGTTCGCGGACAAGTGCTGCGTGTGCTCTTGGAGAGGATCGTGGTCACTCGCCCTCACCCGTGGGCCCTGCTCATGAGCGTCTTTGAGCTGCTGAGGGGAAATGCGCAAGGTCGCTGCCAGATGCCTCCGGGCATGCCCAACGAGATCGAGGGATTGCTGGACCACATTCGTGGTGGATTGGGAGGCAGCGCGGCTATCGGGGTTGCCGGTGCGGGTGGAGATGCGGTCACCTCGTCGCCGGCGCCAGGCCACGCTCAGGCGCAGGCGTAGGGCGGTACGGGTGCGGATGATACCAAGGTGCAAAAGAAGGTATGAGGGATCTCGGACCGGCTTAGACGCAGCGACGCGGCACTTCAAAACATCTCCACTCAGCATGCTCCCCTCATTCAATGGTCACGAGCTCGCCCGCATCCCCGCGACAAACCAGCAACGTCGATGTACAACCACAACGTCCACTCCATGCGCGACTGGCATAGAGGCAGGCACTGACCTGCACGCCTTGTCACGCTCCCCCTCTCTCTCTATTCGCTGTGCCCCATCTTCCTTCTTGTTTCCATCCTGTGTTGACGTAATTGACTTTTGTGAAGCAGTGCGACGCGCGTGACGGGCCCGTCTTCCTGACGTTCTCTTCTTGTGCAAAGTATTTGGCATTGCCCCGCGAGGCTCCTCGTGCCATCGTCCTTTTCATCTCAGTAGCTATCTCCCTCGGCCCCCTCCTCACAGAAGCCCTTCTGTTCTTTCATTAACTCCGCTTTCCTCTTCTCCCTCGCTCTCCTCTGAGCCTGCTGCTCCTTGTTGGCCATCATGAGCTGTGAGATCGATTCAGCAGGGACGGGACGAACCGCCGGGGGTGGGTCGTTGTCGAGGTCCTGGCAGCGCACAGAGAGACGGTAAGACTCGACGGCCGAGAGAGGGCAGCGAACGCAGAGACTTACGATCTCTCCAAGCATGACGACGTTTTCTCCCCTCACGAGATAGATTCCCATGGGAATATCGGTATAGTCGGTTCCGACGTAGGTTCGCTCGACGGTATCCTGAAAGACGAGGTTGGCTGATCGAGCAGAGCGCGGTCACTCCGGTGTGTTCAGTATAGTATAATGACCAATGTCACCACCTCCACCCTGCCTGCTCACCAAACTGGTCGTACGATCGCAGTACGCCGATGAGCTTCTTTCCATCTCTCAGAATGGCCATCATCTTCTTGTCTACGCAATCCACCAGAGCGCCCGACGTCGTAAAGAGGACATTGGCCTCGATGGACGAGGCGTCCACGACCATGGCAGCAGCAAGAGGGAGAACAGTCTTGCGTTAAGTCAGAGTCGTCGTTACCTCGAAGTTGATGGTGAGGAGAGTGTCAACGAGCTGCATCGATGGAGGGGACGCACGACGGGATGAGCGGGAGAGCTCGACGGCCAGGGAAAACCACGTGGCTGGGGGCGCTCCTTCCGTCCTTCGTGCATGAGTGGAGTGCGGGTCGCTGTCAGTGAGATTCCCAGGCTCTCTCATTGCTCGCTGACACCAGCCGTACTGATCATGGCGCTGCGGCCCTGCCCACTCGTCTCTTCAATCTCCATCAGCTGAGCAGGCACGTCAGAGCGGCTGGCGACTGAAGTTCTTACCGTGGCTTTACCAGCTCAGATCTTAGGCAGGCAGACGAATGTGGGTGCGCCCACCAGCCGTTCTCACCTGCTCACGACTCGCACGCAGCGCCCAACCGTGTAAGATGTTTTCATTCATATCGATGCGAATGACGCGGGTGTTGATGCCTATGAACGTGCTATTCTACCTGAGATATACGTCTTCTCTACGTAGAATAAAGTTATGGCTGCGTGATGCCAGCAGGTTGTGGCGTGCAACGGTAGCGTGTAAGTATTCTGGACGCGCTGAAGCTCCGTGCAGGATTGTCACCTCTTCGCCAACTCTTCCTCGACCCACTGCCTGTCTATGTCTCCCCTCTTCCACGGCTCAAGCTCGATGGCGGTCTCCATGTGATGGATGATCACATCTGCTTGTCCACTGCGAATACGGAGATTCGAGGCCACAGTGAGCTGACGTCAACAGGATTGCCAAAACAACGAACTGACCGGATTGCCTTTAATTCCTTCTCGGAGAGGGGAGTTCGCCTAGGCGGCGGAGGCGTCGCCATGAAGCCGTCCTGGTCGACGATCATGAGCGCAAGAGCGACCTGCTGAATCTGCTCTTTGGCCCATGCGAGAGGCCTACGACTTTTGAGCAGATTGCAGCCATGGCACAGCTTCGTGCAGCAGGAGCCAGATGATGACACAGGCGTCAGTTGATGCTTGCTCGTATCGGTAAGATTCCATCGTTGAAACTCACCCAACCGGCATTGTTGGCGTAGTCGAACCCAAGATGCCGCGGCTTGATCGCATCGAGGCTGGCGTTGTGCCAGACGATGCGATACCCCTCCTTCGCCACGGCTCCCGGCATCCTTGCGGTGAGGATGTCGTGGGTGAGGACGACCGTGCAGATGTCGCAAGGCTTGTCCCCTTTCTCCAGATCACGGGCGCCTTCGCCCGAGCGCAATTCTCTGCAGTACGGACGTGAAAGGACGAACGTCAGACCTCTGGACGACTGCGCTTTGGCGATCTCTTCCCTACTGACTGGCGCTTCTCGAGCTTCTCTTCCGCCGACATCTTGCCTTTGCTGATCGGGGCCACAGCCGTCCTCTCCCGCGTCTTCACCAGTGCCTGCACCTTGGTCGGTTTAGGCTTCTTGCTGAAGGATCCGTCGTCCTTGACGATCTTGTACGCGGGATTGGTTGGCACACCGGTATGAAGGAGATAGTCGCTGCGACCGGCGGAGTGCTTGGCGATGGCATCCTCGTCCTGCTGCTCGAGGATGTCTGCTAGGCGAAACTCGCTTGCCCTCCTATTTTGCAGCGTCATTGTGGCAAAGAGCTCCCCTAGCCTCTTGCCATTGTACACTGCCAGCTGCCGCTCGTGTATCTGCCTCCCAGCATCATATGACGTGATGTGCCGGAAGAGATTGCGCAGCTGCCCCTTTGTGTAGTAGCCGGCAATTTGCGCGGCGCGCTCGCCAGCCGGCCTTGACCTCATAGCCTCGAACAGCTCTTATACTCGGGCGACGACTGTGTTAAAGCCGCGCGAGAAGATCTTCTTCTCCCTGGCGTCGTCGCGGACCAGAGAGTAGACTGAGCCGTAGAGCTCGAGGTTGGGGAATGGCAGCGACACGGGAGCTCGCCCAGCAATGACATCGTCGAGCTCGTTGATGAATGAGGGATGGAGGCTGGTTGAGGCGCGCAGCTGCGATCAGAAGAATGACGGCAGGGACCACGCAGCGTCAGCATGTATACACTAGCAGCAGGGCTTGGCTGCTATCTGCCCGAGGCAACGGGATGTCATCACTTGTACTCACCTGCTTGTTTGCAGCTCGAAGGTCAGCAGCTCGAGCGCTGGGCACCACCTCGTTTAGGTTGTCCAATGCCCCCCCTCGACTGCCACTCAGCCGCACTGAGCCGCGAGTGACGACTCCAGAGGTCGGCGGCCCTTCTCGTGCATACCGCTTCCAAAGCCTCCAGCCATTCGCTCACCGCGGTTCAAGCTGTAATGGATCCTGATCAGCTGGAGCAGGACCGTATTTCGCTGGTAGGCGATGAGGACTCTCTGGGAAGGCATGGGGGCGTCGCGGCGACGCGAGCTCATCCAATAGGATAGCTGCTTGTCTCCTGAAATGCGCGCTAGACCAAGGTCTTGACATCGAACTGTCGGCTGAAGGATGCAGTGCTCTCGCTCATCTGGGAAAGGCAGGCACGCGTGATAGATGCTCTTAGCCGCCGTCAGGCCAGCACCGACTTTCTCATCATCATTGAGCAAAGGGCATGCCGGACCACCAGGAAGGAAGGCCCGGCCCGACAGTACACGCCGTTAAGCGGACCGCCCGGCCAGGCCTTCCTTCCTGGTGGTCCGGCATGCCCTTTGCTCAATGATGATGAGTGAAGACGGTGATGTTTACGATCTGTCAAGTCTCGAGGAGTATCTAAGGCACCTCACATAGGCGAAGGCCCCACCTTATCCTCAATCCGATTTCGCTTCTTTGTCGACCCTGAGACCGTCTTCAACATCAACTCGCTGTGCAGGTAATCACACGGCCATGTGAGAGTGGCGGGCTCAAGAGATTGCAGAGCAATTGAACCCTAGCTCCGGATATCCCTCGTGGGCTCCGTGACTTGATGACGGCGATGGCGGGGGTCCGAGCGAGGTCACAGTGGTGACGTCGCTCAGACCCTTGACGAGAATGGCGTGGTGTAGCGAGGTTACGGTGTGAGGACGAAGGGTGGGTAGAACGAAGGGTGCCTAGGTCGATGGGGTTTGGGTTATGGGGGGAGGCGCGATGATTGCGTAGAGAGGGAAGTGAGGACAGGGGCGGCGAGACGATCATTGGGCTATGCGGAGGATGCTCGACGGGCGAGGATTGATTAGGTCGACTGGATTGATTGCGATCTGCACGCGTGCATCGAGAGGTCAGTGCGAGAGCAAATCGACGTGGAGTTAGGGCGAGCTCTAATCTCGAGCCGCAATCGGAACGGAGGCGTATCCACGCGAGCCCAGCCAGCTGCGCGGGAAGAAGTGGGCGGCCGGCCAACGTGGAGCAAGCGAAAGTGGACTCGACTGGACTGCCAACACCTCCTCTTCATTCCCAATACCCCTTTGCAGCATCATCAAAAATGGCATCTGAGCTCACTTTCATCATGGTGAGAGACCAGAAAGACTCCATAAAACTACACAAAATTGCTGACATCTCTTTATTCCGCCCATAGGTCAAGCCTGACGGCGTACGTCTCATCGTTGACCTGTCAACTTTACCGCTCCTCTACTGACCTTCGATTCCCCTTTCGACAGGTCCAACGCGGACTCACCGGAGAGATCATCTCCCGCTTTGAGCGCCGTGGCTTCAAGCTTGTCAACCTCAAGATGGTCCACGCTTCCAAGGAGCACATCGAGAAGCACTACGAGGACCTCGCCGGCAAGCCCTTCTACCCCGGCCTTGTCAAGTGAGCATGGTGACTTCACCTTGCCTTCGACACCTCTGACACCTCTCTCTCTTCTTCATAGGTACATGTCTTCCGGCCCTGTTGTCGCAATGTGCTGGGCTGGAAAAGACGTCGTGAAGCAAGGACGAATTCTCCTCGGTGCTACCAACCCTTTGGCAAGCTCCCCCGGTACTATCCGTGGTGTGAGTGTACTTTGAGCACCTTCGAAGCCTTGCATCATCCAAGATGACTGACAAGCCATCTCTCGCTTTCTCTCCGCCCCTGCCCGCACATCTGCGCTTCTCAGGACTACGCCATCGACGTCGGACGCAAGTGAGTGACAGCAGCTTCAGTAGACTGAATGCGACGCCTCGCTCACCAGCCGATCTCCTTCTTCACCCTCCTCATCCCCTACTTCGCGAATGTAGCATCTGCCATGGCAGCGACGGTGATTACACGAGCATCTCAACAACGCATTGTGCTGCTCAGACTGACCCTCTTTCTCTCTCTCGTTCCCCCACCCCGCAGCCGTCGAGTCCGCCAAGAAGGAGGTGAGCTATCCTTCCTTCCGCCCTCAGCTCGATCCGCAGCCCTCGACTGACTCATCACTTCCTGTTCCTCTGCACAGCTCGAGCTCTGGTTCGGTCAGGAGGCTGCCGGCATCCAGTACGAGCGCGCCATCGACCAGTGGGTCTACGAGAACTAAGCTGCGGCTTTCCCTCCTACCCCCGCGACCACCAGTTGAGCGGTGACGGTATTTCGTCTTGCGTCTTCTTCTGTCCGGGTTCAAGAAATCATCAAATCAACCTTATCCCCCTTCGTTGCCTTGTCTGATGCTTAGGTCAGTGATGGAGGTTGAAGCAGTGGGGACCCCTACTCACAGCGGCCGATGCGGCGTGGTTCGCGCTCAAGGCACAGTCTTTGTCGCGGGCTTCAGTCGCATCGTGAGAGACAAATAAACTCTATCGATTGGTAGGGAGGCGAGCAGCTCGATATTATGACAAAGCACAGAGAGGGAGGTAACTACGAGTAGGATTCTGAATCAAGGTGAGCCCCTTCTTCACCGGAAGGCACGGGCCCCTCCTGATGAGCGACTTCAGATCCGCGCTCTTCTTGCGTTGAGCGCGACACCCCTTTGTCCGCATCTTCCGAACTATCATCGTCTCCTGTCGAGCCCGCAGCGGGCATAGTGCTCAAGACCCTACCCAACTCGCACTGAAGCTCCCACACCTTTCGTCCTAGTGCATCGAGATCCTTCATGTGCTCCTCAACCGCTGAACGCTGCGCCGCCGTACTGCTCGCTCCACTCGTCGTCGTAGCAGGAGTCGTCCCGCTGCTGAGCCCGGTAGAGAGAGGCGCGGCTGGGTCGTCCTGTTCCCGTATTACATCTTCCACCTCTCTCGCCTTTCCCTTTCCCTTCTTGTCCAAGCTCGCCGTAGCGGCAGTTGGGAATGGGCTCGTTGCTACCCTCTTGCCTACTGCTCCGCCACTGCCGCTTCCGAGAGCTTCAAAGCGTCGCAATGCCGCTGCTCGTGCTGCTGCGCGTGGGTCGGTTGGATCTGAGCCCGGGATCGTAGGGGTGGGGAGAGGGGAGGAAGGGCCTGCGGACGTGGGCGCAGCGGTTGGAGCTGGGGTCGGGGCTGCTGCCCAGCCGGGCGGACGTAGCGCGTCGGGCGGCGGCGGGACCCAAGCTGCTGCAGTAGCAGGAGTAAGCGGGCCCTGCCTTGCCATTGGCGCCCCTTCCACGACCTGGGTGAGCAGAGCTTGAAGACGTTGTTGCTGGGCGCTGTGCTGGGGATAGACCTGCTCGCCGCTCCCTCCTCCGCCACTGTGACTTCGCTCTAGCTGAGCAGGATGGGGCGTTTGAGGAGCAGCTGTAGGTGTCGGCGCTGCCTGGCCCGGTGCTGCGCCACCCTGCCCAAACCCAAGATACGGCGCGATGGCCGCTGCGGCTGCAGCTCCACCACCACCTTGAGCTCCCTGCTGCTGCTGCTGCTGCTGCTGCTGCACCTGTTGTTGAGCCGCCGGCTGCTGCTCTGGCGTATCAAATACCGTCCTCCTACAAGTCGGGCAGCTCTGCTGTCGTTCCAACCAGGAGCGCAGACAGTTGAAATGGAACACGTGCCCACACGCCAGCTTCTTCGGCGTGTCATTGACAGCACCAGGCGGCGTAAATTCGCCCTCGCCACGCGCCACCATCTCGTCTCTGCAAATGATACACGTTGCATCCGTCCTGGCGAGATCCTCGGCCGTAGCATTAGGGAAGCGCGTGTCCATGTTGCGAGTGGCAGCACGGTAACGCAGGAGGTCTCGAATGCGTCCAAAGAAGGAGCGCCCCGTGACGTAAACGTCCCTCACGATGTTGAGGGGCAGGCCGTAGTACGTCAGAATGAGGGAGAAGAAGCAGAGGTACGTCGCCAACTTGAGGAAGTCCGTCACGAGGTCCACCGCAGAGACGTACATCGACTTGCCCTCCCAGGGCTCGTCGCTCCTCAGATCCACGCAGTTGAGGACATACTTTGCGATGGTGCTCCAAAGCGTCGCGGTGAGGATCGTGAACTCGCTGGCGAACATGATCATGATCCCCATTCGTTGCTGCTCCAGTATCAGCACCTCGATGGCGAATGCGACGAGGAAGAGGTCCAGGCAGAACAAGGTCCACAAGACGGAGACCATGCGTGCGTGGAAGAGACGGGAGAGGCTAGGCGACTGTTCCATTAGCTCGACGCGATCGGCGCAGAGCCAGTGGAAAACTTTGAGGAAGAGGAGCGTGCCGAAGAGGATGATGAAGGAGGCGTCCTGGCGGGAGAGTGGGTGGTGAGCGTGAGCGTGAGCGAGGCGATCGCTTGAAAGCTAGAGCACGGCTACGCACAAATTGATCCCTGAAGATCGTCATGGCCAACAGCGTCTCCGTCACCGCATACCAGCTGCGCTCGTACAAATGCTCGACCTCAATCGGCCTGAGCTGCCCAAAGAACACGGCCTGGCAGAACTTGCCGAACAGAATGGTGCAGAATATGCCGAAGTTGACGAGGACGAGGATGCAGCCATTGCTCCTGCCTAGCCAGACGGTAGCGGCATAGAAGTTTGCACGCTCTTTGAAGGCTCGCATTACCACGGCGGACGTGGCGACGAGGGATGCCGACCCGTAGAGGGCAAGGCGGTGCTGCGCGAGTGGGGAGGTGGTAGCGGGCGGCATGGTGGTGGCAGGCGGCGATGGTGACGTGCAGAGGAGATAATCAAGACGTCAGTCTAGCCGGTGTGATGAGGATGAGGAGGGGCCATGGAGCGGCGAGCGGCTCAGAGAAAAGGATGAGGAGCGGAGGAAAGGCTCAGGGCGAAAAGCGAGGCGGCCCGAGCGTCGTCGACGTGGAGACGAGGGAGCAGCGAAGGCGAGGGCGGGCGGACAGGCGGCGCAACACTTTGACTTGCAATCATCCATAAAGTGGCCGTCACGCCTTCGTCGACTCAATGAGCTAGATCCAGCAGCGAGCAAAGCCTTGCAATAGGCCTCAATCCCGCCCGCCATGCTCGACGACGCAGAGCTCCCCCTGCGTAGCATCTACATCACCCTGGTAGCTGTGGTTCCCCCGCCTCATGCTACGCTGCGCGATGCTCCGCTCAACTCGTCAGCCCTCGCTCAAGCCAAAGCCCTCGCAACTGCATTCGCCCGCACACCGATAGATGCCATCTACTCATCAGACATCAAGCGAGCATCACAGACGGCACATGAGCTCCTCGAGGCCAATACCACCATCCCTCCTCCGCCGCTTGTGCAGACGCAGAGCTTGAGAGAGCAGGCCACCAAACAGGACGACAAGGCCGAGAGCACACAGCAAGCAAATGCACGACTGGGCACCTCGATCCGTCGCTTCATTTTGCCTCGACTTGAGGCTCTGCGCAGCAAGAGTATCCACGTTGGCCCAGCAGACGCCCACGTCGTAGTCGTATCTCATGAAGCGGCCATCGCTGCTCTGTTGGACATCTTCCTCTCCTATCATGACCCTGCGAGCGCATTTGGGCAGCCATGGCCTGACCCGCGCGCCAGCTACGAGAGAGTTGATATGGAGCATACCTCTTGGTCGCGCTTGCAGGTCAGTGTGCCTGCAAAGGAGGCAGCAGAGGGTTGCTTTCCTGCTCCGTCGGAGGTAGACGCCCAGTCGCATCCAGCTCCACCACGAAGCGACGTCTTCGTCCGATTGGTCGGGCCGCAGAACCAGTCCGACCACCTGAGGGCTTTCAGACCTACTTCGATGCGTCCCTCATCATCCGCTGGAGGCAAAGCGAGTCGCCCCGTCTCCTCCCAGACGTCACGCGCTGCCCCACCCGTACCACCAGCTAAGCCCATCCAGGGCAAGGCGCCGCAGCCTTACAACCAGTACAGTGCCAGCTTCATGAGTCGAGCAATGGCCATGGGCTCCGGCTCGGGGCTCGGCCTACGCAATGATGCGCTGGACGGCTTTCATCACGATGTAAGTGAGCCATCATCCTCACAAATCTCCGGAGCCGTAGGCGCAGGATCGCATCGCCTCATCTTTCCTCACCCAACGGCAACCCCCTCACCCGGTGCGAGTAGCGAAGGATGGCAAACGGTCTGCTCGCGCATCTTGCCCCTCTTTGACGCGGCAGCTGTTGCCGCCACAAGCAGCATGGCCTCCTCTTCCAGCGGGGCTGCTCCTTTCCCTAGCCTGCCCGTCGAAGAGCTAAATGATTATGTGGCGTTACACATCCGGCGCGCCCTGGAGCGAGGTCCGGCTAGAGCCACCGCTAGCTTAACTGCTGATCTGCGCGCCCTCCTTGTGAATGGCCTTGGCAGGCTGGCTATCCAGCCTTCCACCAGCGCAAGCTCATCTGCGGCGGAAGAGGCAAGAACGCTCCATCGCCTCTCTGCAGCGTGGGTAGCCTTCTTCTCCTCTGTTTTACCCTGGGTCGAGGCGGTCTTCTTACCCATGGGGACCGACCCTGTCTTGCTGAGCCTCTCAAGTGGGGGTAGCGGGACTGCAAGTGCACACGCGGGCGGGGGAGGAGGTGGCTCATCGCAGTTACCTTCGACTCCACTGCCCTTTCCTGCCGGAGCGGCTTCGTCCGATACTGCGAGCTCGGGGTTGGCATCGTCGACCTTCGGCAGCTCCACTAGACTCGTCCCACCAGCCAACAGCGCTCCCCCGGGCTCACCACTCAGCCATGCAGCACCACTCCCCTCAAGCGCATCGCCTAAACCGCCTACGACTCCGCTACCTCCCACAGGTAGCTCAATCCCCGCTCCAGGAGCAGCATCCGGCCCTTCTGCCCTGCGGTCGCAACGCATCGATGTCCGTCGCTTGGCACTCGTAGCATTCAGGGACTGCTTGGTCTTGCCCGCCTTTGAGACCTTATACGGGCTATTGGGCAGGATTCACGCATTACTGGGCATTCAGGGTGAGGGCGGCTTAGACGGGACTTCGAGGCAGGGAACACAACGCAACGCTACTGGCGCAGCGCCAGCTTCTTGGACGGGTGACAGCGATCGAGCGATGGATACGGTGCGTCGCCTCACGCAGATGACGCACATCCTCCGGTCGGCACACACGGGTGACGAGCAGCAACGGGCTGTCGATGGCTTGTTGCGAGCACTGCGACTCGGCGGTAGCGCTGGCGGCGGGGCTGGCAGGGCTACATTGACCATGACGGGGGACACGTCGACACAAGGTGGGAGTGTGAGCGGTGGAGTTGGGTGGAGTCGCCCCTCACATCCTCCGGGAACACCTGTCAGCTCGGCGGGAAGGACGATGGCGTCCTCTTCGCGATCTCCCGTGCCACCCTCGCAAAGCAATACCTCCGCAGCCGCTGGACTAGGGCTTGGCCTGACGAATGGCACTATGTCCACACACGGTGGCAATGCAGGCAGCGTCCAGTTCTCTGGCCTGCCAAGCTCCATGTCCTTCTCCACCGCGGCGGCTCTCCCAACTCGCGAAACGGAGCGGGCCAATAGGCGCGGATGGGCTCCTCCGCCTAGGCCGCGACAGCAAAGAGCGCAGAGCTCTGATACGGACGGAACGCACTCTGCTGATGGGGATCGGGATGGCAACTGGGCAAGAAGAGGCTCAGTGGAGGACCAAACCCTGGCCACGAGCCTGAATGGGGCGAGCCTGGATTCGCACGATTCCTCAGTCGCGACGGTCAGAGAGGGGCAAAGTGATGGCACGTTGGATGGAGGCGTCAGCGAGGGAAATAGGGCAGCTCATAGTCGCGCCACCTCGGCAGGTAGCGACGTAGCGTTGCCGGGTGCGGGGGTCTCACGATCGAGTACGCCGTATTCGAGACGCGTTGCGGGGCTAGAGATGGAGAGCGATGCACGATCGTCGCACGACGACGGCAGCGTCTCTGGCGATGATACAATGGAAGTGGGGGGCGAAGAGGGGGAAGACTTCTCTACGCCTGTGCAGAGGCAGGGGGCTACATTTCCTGTGTTGCCCGCTGTTGGGTAGGAGTGCAATTGATACCAGAGTGAGCATGAGCAGCCAATAAAGGAGTTTCTGCCTCTGTCAAAGCCATGAGCAGGCGGTTGCGAGATGTACATGGACGTGTACTAAGCTTTCCATTCACACGGGGCATCTGTGGGTGTAAATGAGCTGTACGCAAGCAGCGAATTGACGGCAAAGCATCTGACGCTGCATTTGCGTGAAAGCCGAACCGGAATATCACTCGCTCAGATAACGCCACTTTTCGCCTCTCCATCACCTATCTGACCCTGCTCAAATCTCTCCCAACCAAGTCCTCCACGCCTCTTTCGCGTTTAGAAGGGAACCAACGCCGCCTTGCCCAACGTCCTGATGAACAGCACGCCCGCAACAGCGATCGCTGTACCGTATGCGATAGCCATGTTGCCTGGCAGCTTCTCGGGGTGAACAATCTCTTCGGCCCAGAAGCGGGCAATTGGGTTGGAGCTGCGAGGAGGAGCAGGAGGTCCACCTCGTCGCCCGGGTCCGTTGAGGAAGCCTGGTTGCCTGTGTAGCGGGGGCAAAGAGATTAGATTTGAATGCGATGGAATCACTCGTGCATCTCGAATCGCACTTACATGAATCCGTCTTGTCCTCGTCCTGCCATGGTTAATTGAGATGAGAGTACGAGTGTGAGAATGAATGAATGAAATAACTTTGACGCCGCCATCATCGTCATCCTCCATCGTCCGTCCGCCTTCCGCTCATCCCTTGTCCCGTTCCGACCCCAAAGCCCTTTCCGACGCCCTGCAACTCCTTGAATTTTGGGCCAGTGGCTTTGGAAGCTGCACAACTTAGCATTCAATCATCCTCACCTCTCCACACCGGGCAACGAGGATGCTCACTCTCAATCGCTTCGATGCCACAGCGGCGCCGAACGGGTCTGGAGAATCATCAGCACCAGCTGCGTCATCATCATCATCATCATCATCATCACGTCTCGCCGCTCTAGCGCAACGCAAGCGCAAACGCGATACGCAGGATGGCTCCGACCCTTCACCCTCCTCCTCCGCCCCTGCCACTGCGGCTGGCTCATCTTCAGATACCTTTCTTTCAGCACCAGCCAACCAGCCATCAGCCATGCCCTCGATACATCCCTCCCGTCTCGCGCAAGCACCTATCCTTGCCCGCTCAGTCAAAAAGGCAGCACAAGCCGCCGGTGTAGCGAGAGAAAAGACGAAAGCCAAGCAGAGATATCTCAAGAAGAAGAAATTGAGGAGAAAGGCAAAACAGAAGGCGACTGGGGTGGGAGGAGGCAAGAAGGAGGCCAAAGTTGCCGCGCGTGAGGACGAGAAGGAGGAGAGTAGCGATAATGATTCTTCGAGCGAGGAGGATGAGGCTGCGCCGGCTACAGTTGTCCCCACCCAGATGGAGCCTATTGTCAAGGAGGTGGTACCAGCCGCAGAGGCAGCCGCTTCATCATCCTCTTCATCCTCGTCGTCCTCGTCCTCGGACTCGGATTCGGGCTCAGACTCAGACTCGAGCGCGAGCTCAAGCTCCTCCGAGGAAGAAACCCCTGCAGACCAGACCTCACGCGACGTCGATGCCGGTCTGCAATTCCTCGCTCCACTCACCCGAAACCCAGAGACAAACGTCGATAGCGCCGAAGCTCTACAAGCCCTCGCCGTCCAAGGTCTACCCCGCGGAATGGTCCAGCCTCAGATCGTCGGGGCCAGCACGACCAGCGCAGTCGAGGCCCAAGACGACTCCTCATCCTCACTCCTGCGCTCCCTAGGCGCACACCTGGACAGCGCCATGGTAACCCGCCTTGCCTCGCTCGGCGTCACCTCCTGGTTTGCAGTGCAGACGGCGGTCATCCCACACCTGCTCTCTACGCCCGCCCTCCCCTCACCATTCTCCCCACCGAGAGACTTGTGCGTCTCCGCCCCAACAGGATCGGGGAAAACGCTCGCCTACTCAATACCCATCATTTCCCACTTGAAGTCTCGAGTGGTTACAAGGCTACGCGCAGTCATCGTTCTACCAACGCGAGATCTCGTCCTGCAAGTGCGTGAGACTCTCGAAGCTTTGGCAAAGGGCACTGGCCTACAGGTGGGAAGCGTCACTGGTGCTCAGAGCTTTTCATCTGAGCAGGCCCTCGTGGGAAGGGAGGATAAGTTGGACATTCTGATCAGCACGCCCGGTCGACTTATCGACCACCTAGACGAGACCGAGGGTTTCACACTGCGTCATCTTCGCTTCCTAGTGATTGACGAGGCCGATCGTCTACTCGGGCAAAGCTTCCATAATTGGGCGCAAAGGCTGAGAGAGAGTATTGAGGGCCACCTGACCGGTGAAGACGAGGACATCGTCTACCCACAAGCATATGACCCGATCGCGCCACAGAGCGTGGTACAGAAGCTCCTATTCTCTGCTACGCTGACTCGCGAGCCAGGCAAACTGGCCGAGCTTGGCCTTCGCGACCCGGTCTTCATTGACGTAAGGGACGACGCGCAGGCCGAGAAGGAGCAACGTGAGAATTCAACTGCAGCTACGACGACGACGTTGCCGGCTCGCTTCTCCCTCCCCGCCTCCCTGCGCGAAAACATGATAGTCGTCACGACGGCTCTTAAGCCGCTCTACCTCCTTCACCTGCTCCTCCATCAACACCCAGAGCCTATGCGCAAGACGCTCATTTTCACCAAATCCGTCGACTCGGCGCATCGTTTAGTCCGTCTCCTTACGCTCTTTGGCACTGGTGGTTCCCTCAAAGTCGCAAACTATACTTCGGATCTACCCCCGGCTCGTCGTCGAGAGCTTCTCAGCTCCTTCAAGTCCGGTCAAGTGGACGTGCTGGTCGCTTCTGACCTCATCTCCCGCGGTATCGATGTCCCCAATGTGGAGCACGTCGTTTCCTATGACGTACCGGTGGATGCGGCCAAGTATGTTCATCGCGTAGGTAGGACTGCGCGTGCGAATAGGGAGGGGCATGCGTGGAGCTTGGTGGAAGAGCAGGAAGCCCGCCATTTCAAGGGACTGTTGAGGGATGAGCTCAAGAGGCTGGAGAGGGTCAAGAGGGTAAGGATCACGGAGAAGCAGCTGGAGCCCTTGAGGGAAAGGTACGATGCGGCGCTCGAGGCGCTGGTGAGAGAGCAGAGGGAGGCCGGGGCGAATAGGGCAGCGAGATGAGATGTGGCGTGGGGCAATGTATCATTATTTGCAATCGTGGATGAGGCAGGAAGTGATGTGATGTGATGTGATGTGATGTGATGCTACAGTCTGGTCTCAACTCGCCTCCACTCCTTGGGCAGCGCTCGACCGCCTCTCAAGATTGTCGTTGCTTGTACTTCCCAGCCATCGCCCTTGGGTCATCGCCGCCTCGTCGCGAAGTTTCGTCAATACGCGAGCTCATGCCGCCACTCTCCTTGATGCGCTGCGAATCGCTGCGCGCCTGCGATGGCTGGCCACCCTCGAGCACCCCCGCCAGCCCCATCATTGTCCGGCTGACGGCCTCGCTAGCTCCTCTAGCTCCCTGCAGCACGGCAATAGGCACTGCCCTGACCACTGTGCGACCGCCACTGCCACCTGCTCCTCCTCCTCCAGGGCTACCCGGCTGTCCACTCTCATACACCTCCATTGGCACAGCGAGGATCGTCTGCGCCGCCGAGGAGACGCCACGCTGCAAGCCTGTGTAGGCTTGAGAGAGAGCTTGGCCCATTGAGGCGGGTGGAGAGGCGTATTTGCTCAGAGGCTGAGCTGACGTGGATGCTGAGGAGTTGGTCGCCGAGGGGTCGATGATCGTTGAGACCAGACCATCCTCGTAGTCATCGTCTTCCTCGTCGCTCGATCCGCGGTCGCTGCCCCTGTTGTCCCGCCTTTTCTCCCTCCTCGTCGCCGGACCACTCTCCGCCACACCCTGTATTCTTCCTCCAAGCACATGCTCCGCCCTCTCCAACACCACCTGCGTGCCAGTCGCCAGCTTCGCCCCCAATCTAAAAGCCTCGAGCGCCGTGGCCTTGGCAAATCGTTTCGCTCCCTTCTGCAGGCCCTTGCCCAATCGACCATCCTTCTGATACTGCTCGATCGGCAACAGCACCAAGTCCGCCACACCAGCCCCGACATTGACCACACTCCTCAGTGGCGCAATCCCCGCCAGGACATCGGCAAGCTGATTAGCCTTGACGTCCGGCGTCCAAATATCATTGAGCGTGTCGAAGAGCCGTGGCCAGCCAGCAATGCCTCGCAGCTTGATATGGCGCAACGTCATTTCGGCCGCATCGAAGTGGAAGAAGTTCATCATCTCGATGGCTTTGCCCTGTCGAAGGAGCAGGGAGTAGTCGACGCGTTTCGGCTTATAGTCAAGGCAGAGGGTGATGGGTAGGATCTCCGCATATTGAATGTAGGGAAGTGCACTGCCTGAAGGAGATCGGCGCGGTGATGAGTTTGGAGGCACTGTGCCGCGCCTTTCAAAGGCGAAGAACTTCTTGAGAAAGTCGAGCGCATCTTGGTCTACGTGGAGACGGAGAGGGGAAAGCTTGGCGCGAACGCGAAGCTCGACTTCCGAAGGATTTGATGAGGCTTGCTCACCGCCGCCTTCCCCTCCTCGCCTTCGGCCCCTCCTTGTCGGCATCCCGAGCACCTGGACCCTCAGCATCTTCGCGCCTCGCCTGCTGGCCTCGGGCAGATGCTTGTTGCTCTTCATCTCCGTCAGGAAAGCGTGCCAAGTCGACGTCTTGAGGTTGTCCAGGATCTGCACCGACGCTGCACTGGCGTCGAGGTTGGAAGTCAGAGGCGAGCCTGAGGTAAAGACGTCGTACTCCAGAGCAAAGCCGCGGAATGCGATATCGATCTGCGAAGAGTGGGACCGCTCTAGCTTGGAGCGCTTGCGGCGGGCTGCGACCGCGGCCGTAGTAGCAGCGAAGGCACCCGACCCTGCTGCGCTTCGCTGCTGTCCACGTGGCAGCGGCTGCCACGTACTCGTCGAGCTCGCCGTCTCACTTTGCTCCTCCTCCAACTCAGCATTCAATGCCCCAAGGGCCTGGCCCACCTCGGCCCCTCTCGGATCGAATGGCGCCGAGATGTGTATCGACTCCATCAGACCCTGCGTGGCCTCCTCAATACTGTCGTCAGGCTGCTGTCCCTCGTCGAGCAGCTGCTTGATCTTTTGCAATCGTCGACGGACCCGCTTAATCTCATCCTCAATTGCGATGCGCGTGGACGACCAGTCATATCCGCCATGCAGCTTGAGAGTAATGTCGCAGTCCGATACGCGGATGCGGAGAGTGCTGGCGAGGTTGGCGGATGGGTTGCGCGATGCAGGCGTGAGGTCGGAACGACTGAAGTAGCCAGGTGTGGGGCGGATGCCACGAGGGTCCAGGGACCGGATGGTGACGATGTTCGACGAGAATAAGACAGGAGCCTGTGATCGCTCGCCGCCTCGACCACTGGCTGTTTCAGAGGCAGCCTCCGTCTCTACCATCGAGGCAATAGACTCGGCGCCGAAAAACTCGTCCTCTGCTAAGGGAGTCTCCACGTAAACTGTGGGCTGACGTGGCTCGTGACCATAATATGCTGGATGTGACGGAATATCGTCGTCAAGCATGTCCGGAATAGATGCCGCCGATGGCAGGACCTTGCCGCGAAAGGCATCTTCATCCAGACTGTCGAGGATGTTGGCTGACCCTGTTCCCCGCTCTGCATCGTCGCCGTCGTCGAAGCTGTCCATCGAGGTGTCCCCAGTCGCCTCTTCCGCATCGCTGGCCATGCCTTGGCTGGCTTGCCCAGCACTGAATGCCGCAGCTAAAGGTTCAAAGGCGAGTGCCGTATCAGCACAAGCACTCAGCTCAGCCCTCACCCGGGAGACCTTGACATCCACATCGGGCAAGGTCAGTCTACTCATCGTCACACTGCCCTGTATATCATCGACTCGCAGCACCTTCGCAAACCCTTGCGCCACCCAGTGATCCAAGGGGCGCTTGATGCGAAAGCGTCTCTCCTCCACTGACGGGTTTGCCTCATCGACGACGAGTACAATCGTCTCCGCAAAGGCAAAGGTATAGCTACTCCTCGGCGAATCACCCACGAGCCGGCTACGAAGCTGCATGTCCCCAAGCAGGAGAACAGCGCGTGCTGGCGTCGTGGCTGGTGCAAGCTGGAGCGAAACATTCTTCAGCCTGACCATGAGCCTCGTCAACTCATTCGGCTCCACGTTCTCAAATGCTCCGGCCGGAGACTGAAAGAAGGCTCCCAAATCCGCGAACAGGCTGAGGTCCTCCGTGACACTGACCGTCAGGTCGCGGACGAGAGGCTCGATCCGGCTCTCCCTCCGTGAGCTAGCCGAGTCGGCAAAGAGAACCATGCTGAGCGAAAGGACGGGCGTGACGCCGCGTGTGAGGGACTGCTCCATGGTTGGAGTCAGGAGAGGCAGGGAAGCGTCCCGCTGCTTAATGAAGAGGGCCAGAAGCGTCAGAGTGAGGGAGGCAGTGTCCTTCTCGTGCGAGGGATCGAAAAAGAGACGCATATCTCTGCCAATCACATCGAGCTGGCGAGGGGATGCTTCCTGGCCGGCGGAACGGGCGCTTTGTCTCGGCACGAGTAAAGTCACCTCCGCCTCGGTCATATTCAGCTCGAAAGCTCCCTTCTTCTGCCCAGCGTCTTGCACTGTGTTGATCGAGTCGCTGCTCATTGATGGAGACGCCAGCCCAACCCGCGAGCCAAAGAAGCGGCTACCAAGGATGCGCAGGCCGTCTTGTTCGTCTTGCGAGCTCTCTCCTATTCGCGAGAGGTCGGCGGACCACGCCGTTGCATCGTCCGCCATGAGGGCGAGCCCATCTAGGGTGGGCTTGCTAATGCTGGCCGTGCAGAGGGGGACAAAGGCTCGGGTGATACTGCGTATGCTCGATGTTGCATCCGGTAGCTGAATGCGTGGCCGTAGCCGTGGGGTCGACTCTTCGTCTTGGCGTCCGAGCTGGCCGACGTTCGCGATGGTGCTCACGGTGGCGCCCGCTACACTGGATTGGAAGTGGACGGCTATGTGTCCAACTGAAACTTCTGCTGAGGGCTCAGCTGGTCTCGTATCTTCTGCGTACCGCACGCGCAAACCAGTAGGTGGAGGCGTAGCTGCAACTCCAGATGGTGCCCCTTGCACGAAGCCAACGTCCGCAATGTCCACTGCAAGGAGACCAGACCGAAGACTCGTCGCGTCGTTGTGCCCATCTTGCTCACGGCCATGCTTGTTCGGCACCCGGACATGCGTTCTGATCAGCTCACAATTGAGCGTCAGCGCGACTGGCGATTTTGCCTGCACGTCATCGTCTGCTATCCTTTCAGCGTGTAACGTCTCGATCGAACTCATCAAGCTGCTGCCGCCCATCGATGAGGGCGGCGGCGATCTCGCTGAATGGACCGACCCAAGCGAGTGAAGTAAGGGCATTATGCGGCTTACCATCGAGAGGTCCGCGAAGAACTGCATGGCGCCCAAGTGAACCGAGTAAGATAGCTGCTCTGAGGTAGAGAATGTTCCATCAACCGCCAGACTGTGTTTGGGACTCTCCGCCCCGCTCTCCGTCGTCTCCGCCGTCTTGCTCGATCCTCGACGATGTCGAGGCTTGAGACGCCAGGCCCTTTCGCCAAAGGTGGTGCGAGTATACGGTTGGAAGGAGCTTTTGTTGGTGCTGAACGCTGACTCGCGGGCGAGCTGTACCCAATCGAGTAGAGATGACGGAGCTTCCTCGCCGAGCGAGGGCTCGAAGATGAGAATGGGTAGTGTGACCATCGTACTAGATGACTTGGTAGAGAGGTGGTGATCCATCAGGTCAGTATCGGCAATTCTCAATGCTAGATTGGACTTGGACTCCAGTCCTGCTTGCTGAGTGAATGAAACCAGTAAAGAGGACAAATTGAGGCGCAAATGGTCCAACGGCGGCTGCGTTCGACTAGGGCGAGCCCAGAAGGCATCCAGCCCGGTCTGACGATTCGAGTCTGCTTCTACCATGCCGTAGGCACACAGGAGATGCGCGGCTTTAAGGGATACTTTTGCCGACAGTGCAACCGTGGATGGCTGTGTGGACCTTGGCGCAGCTGTTCCGTCTCGATGCTGCCCTTGTCCTTCCATTAAGCAGTTCAGCTCATTGACGAGGCTCAGTATGCCGCAGGCGTCTTGCGGTCTCACCAAGCCAGCAAGTGTGCCAGCTTCGATTGACAAATCGATGTTGCGCACAATTGGCTCTCTTGCCGTCGCATTTGATGCTGCGCCTGTTCCTCGAACAGTACAGACAGGCCTCTGCGTCGTCATCCTAACGATGATAGGCTCCTCTCCAAAGCTGAGGATTCGATGTCGAACAGCTTCCTCCCCTCTTGCGGCTGGTAGTTCAGCGCTCTCATATACGCTCGCCGACCCAGCAGTGGCGTCACTGTAATGCGATACGGCCGAGGCCGTGCTCAGCGAGAGATCCTGCACGGCTTGGCTCATCTGCATCATCCCTTCTGAATCCTCGTCGTCATCATCTTCGCTTGACCCTGAGCCTGAGCCTGAGGAGGGGGGACGCGGCTTCTTGCCTGTTTCTGTGGGAGAGCATGTGCACCACAGTGCTAGACCTGAGACTTCAAGCTTCCTCATCTTGCTACGTACAGGTAAGGCATCATCCACGCCTGCGGCCTCCTCGCTCGTCTCGCTTTGTAGCTCGATATTGTCTGCTGTGAGGTCCAAAGTCACCTTGCCGAGTTGTGAAGTTGCAGGGGTATGTTCAAGAACGATACTTGGTCGCTGTATGCTGACGGAAAGGCGAGCAAGGAGGCCCTCAATGATGGCAGCTACGAAGCCACCCGCCTGAGGAGCGTCTTGCGCTTCCGGTCCAGATGCGACTGATCCGGGTATCGCTGTGTCGTCCTCAGACAACATTGAGTCTTGAATAGACTGCTCAAGCTGTCTGCCCTCGACGTCGTCATGTAAAAGGCTTTCAGCCAAGTCTGCCAATGACTCTGGTGCGTCTAATGGCGATTGACTGCTCGGACCCGGCCGTTGTCGTGAGGCGACGGTAGGTGCAAGTTCAAGCCGGAGGCGCGGCTCCTTAACTGTGATCGAGATGCCGCCCGAGCGCAAGTTGGTGAGAGGTAATTGCATACTGATACTCCCAACGACCAAGCCACTTGCCCGCAGCGGCGTACCATCCAGAGGCTGGTTGATTGCTGCAGGATCAAGCTCGACATTGCTTATCTCGAGGCTGCCCCGCGTGATGCCGGCCTCGATCTGGTTCCAGTCGAGCTGCCCTTCTTTGACGTACCTGCCCAGTAGCCGTCGCAAGACGAAGGAGAAGATGCGCTTCTGCAAGGTAGAGGAGAGGCTGGTGTAGGACGAGAGCGTGGGCAGCTCCCATCCGCCAAGGAAGGTGGGGAGGGCGAACATAGTGCCCGGGTGGCGGTGGGGAAGTCAGAGGTCGACGCGGCAGGGCCCGTCACGATGGCGAGGCTGATAGCGCGTGTGGGCGTGACATCAAAGCGGAGAGCACCCGACCGAGGTCTGATGGTGAAGATGCTTTGTTCGATGTGTGGTTGAATAGAAAGGAGCTCGGCGTTGTGCTGACGCTCAGTCATGTGCGGGGGGAGCGAGCTCCTCCGTCTCCGTCTCCGTCTCCGCCTTGTCCGCGGCTCGCTGGGGCCACTCGCATTTCGCTTTTTTACTGTCCTCGTTCCGCCTTGACTCTCCCTTGACCTCAGCACTTGACCTCATGGCGTCAACTAGAACGGCCACTCTGGTCGGCCTGTTTGGTCTGGGAGGACTGACGGGAGCCGTCATTGCTACTCTCTTTGATTCAAAAAAGTCGGACAAGCAGCAACACCAGCAGCAGCAGCAGCAAGTGCCGCCAACAAAGACGACTGCCACTGGTGTGCCCGCACCTCCTGCTCCAGGGGCTACTCCATCACCGCCTGGCGCTACTTCAAACCTTCTCGACACTGATCTTCTTGACCGCAGGCTCCTCGCAAGGGCAGCTCAGGCGGCAGGAGGAGCAATCGAGGCGTCGGGATACCCAGGTGAGCAGCAAAGGAGCGGAGGCAAGCGCATATACTTACACTCTCCCGTCTCATCCTCACGCCAGGTCCCGTCTCTGACCTTCTCGTCAACACCGCCTACGTCGCCGGCTATGATCGCCGATTACGACATCCTAGCTGGGTGCGTACACCCAACACCACTGCCTGTTACCAATAGAAGCTAACCTGTCCCTCTGCATCCCTCTACAGGTTGCCTGCCACATGACAGCTGAGTCCCTCCTCAAGGTCCCTCCTCCGCCGGGCACGCCTCCGCCACCCCGGGGTGATCGCAGCAACTCAGTCTTTAAAGAGGATTCTCGCATTCCTGACCTCTTTCGTGCTCACCTCGCCGACTACTTCCGCAGCGGCTACGATCGCGGCCACATGGTGGCTGCGGCGGATGCCAAGTTCTCCCAACAGGCAATGGACGAGACGTTCTACCTGACCAATATTGCGCCTCAGGTCGGCGAGGGATTCAATCGGGACTACTGGGCACACACGGAGGACTTCGTTAGAAGATTGACCGGGCAGTTCAGGGACGTCTACTGCTTTACTGTGCCGCTCTACCTGCCCAAGCAAGACTCTGACGGCAAGTGGCGAGTCAGCTACGAGTGAGTACGACGACGTGAGCTGCGGCAGGAGTGACTCCGATGGCTAATCGCCCTCTTGCATCGCGGCCGCAGGGTAATCGGCTCTCCACCCTCCGTTGGCGTCCCGACCCATTTCGCCAAGGTAGTCCTGGGCGTGGGCAAGCCAGGAAGCGACGTCAAGGGGGCCCTTCCTTCGAGCTCCACAACCCATCTTACACCAAGAGGCCTGGCAGGCAATCTGGCTGGAGAAAAGTGGGTTGGCCTTGGCGCCTTTGTTATTCCCAATGCCCGTGTATCGAACGACACGCCGCTCAAGAGCTTTGTGGTACCAGGTGAGTCCCAGATCATGATCAGACGATGAAGGTCTGAAGGCTAACCGTTGGAATTCGTCTTTCGCGCTCGCAGTTGAGGCAGTCGAGCGAGCCTCCGGCCTGAATCTCTTCCCGTCAACGGTCAAGACCTCCTCAAAGCAGCTGTGCAATCTTGTCTCGTGCGATATCATCGTGCGCGACTTTTCAGATGCGAACAGAAGGGCCGCTGGGATGCAGAGGAGCAACAGTGCACCCGCTGGTCTTGGCAAGTGAGGACGGCGAGAGGGAGAGGTGGACGATGTGGGAGACGTCGGGCTGAGTACCAGGACAGAAAGCAGAGCCCGTCGTCATTCCCATCACCTGTCATTTGAACAAAGCGCATGGGAGATGAGCAACTTGTGGTCCATCACTGACATCGCTTTCTTGGCGACCAACGCTAGACTAGTGTGCATGCTAGCCCGCTCGTTTCCTCCTTGTGTCGTCTGTCCCACTAACCGTGTCTGCATTCGGGGCCAAGTGTCGAGCGTCATCCGGAGTCCGCTGCATCTCTCCTCCACTTCATCTCAATCGAAAGGTCGGCGGAGAGAAAGTCAATTTTCAACCGTAGCCGAGCATTCATCCCCTGCCCATTTCCGGACTGTGACGAAAGAGGCGTTCAATTCAAGGACCCTGAGTTGAAAGAGCGACAGACGTTGATCCCGTTCGACGCCCGAGCTCTAAAAAGGACACCTCACTTCAGTACAACTCCCTCCTCTTCAACCTCTTGTAGACCCACTCTGTCATCATGCCCTCTTCGAATCACTTCACCGCCGGCGACATCCCCTCCCTCACCGGCCTCACAGCCCTCGTTACAGGGGGAAATGGCGGCATTGGCCTCGAAACAGTCAAGCAGCTGTCCCTGCATGGGGCCAAAGTCTACATGGCCTCGCGCTCCCCAGAAAAGGGTGAGAAGGCCATCAAGGAGCTCAAGGAACAGAATGCAGGCAAGGAACTGGATCTGCATTTCGTTCGGGTGGATTTGAGCGATCTGCAGAGTGTGAGGGATGGAGCGCGCGAGGTCGCGAGCAAGGAGCAGAAGTTGGACATCTTGGTCTGCAATGCAGGGCTAATGGTGAGTACCGAGAGGCGCGACCCGAACGAGCGCTGAGCCCTTGTCTCCCATTCTGGCGCACAGGCCTGTCCGTACGAGCTCACAAAGGATGGCGTCGAGACCCAGTTCCAAACCAACTACCTGGGCCACTTCGTACTCTCTGAAGAGCTCTTGCCCCTGCTCGAAGCAGGTCATAAGGCGCGTGCCACCCAAGACGCATCCTCAATCCCTGCCTCGCGCATCGTCCTCCTCTCCTCCATCGCCCACAAGATGATATCCTCTAACCCCTTCCAATCCCCAAAATTCTCCGATCTCTCCACCGTCAACCGCAAGCTCGGGCTAATCGAGCAAAGCGCAACGTGGATGCGCTACTCTCAAGCCAAGCTTTGCGCCATCCTCCACGCACGCCAGATCAATGCTCGCTACGCCGCCAAGGGCGTCCACGCAATCGCTGTCCACCCGGGCGTCATCGACTCCGAACTGTGGAAGTACACGCCAGGTCGTTCTGTCCTCAAGAAGTACGTCCTCCAGCCCGTAGAGGACGGAGCGCTCTCCCCATTGTATGGCGCTACTAGCCCCGAGGTGGAGAAGGAAGGTAGCTGGGATGTCTATCGAGCCGAATTTGGGCAAAAGTCATCTCAAACGAAGCTGAGCCAGGATGACAAGCTTGGTGAGCAGCTGTGGAACCTCAGCGTGAAGCTCATGGAGGAGAAGACGAAGTGAGCGTGAGGACCTGGCTCGGTGCGCTCCTGTCTTCCTCCACCTCTATCTCAATACCCTGGAGGCTTCCTTGACTCGTACTAATGCAGTGCTATTCTTCCTATCTCACGGGCGAAATTTGCCGCTTCACCGCACGTTTTCAAGCCCCCTCCTCACGTAAACCAGTTGGTACACCTGTTTCTCCTGGGCAACCACCTCCGCCACGCTGACCTTTCTCGGCGCCTCAGCATCATTGAAGCGATACCAGTTGTCTTGCCACTTCGCAAAGCACCAGTAGTGGCCCGTGTTGAGCGTACCCTCGTGCACAATGACACAGAAGAGGGAGTAGAGGAAGTCGCTGCGGGTACGCCGAGAGAGGGTGAAGAGTCAGTCTCTGGTCATGCTTCGTCGAAGGCCGAACTCGTGCACTTACTCGATAGCTAGCGGATCGTCTGACGCTCCATCGTCGTCCTCTTCCTCGTCTTCTGCACTGCGCTCCCCCTCATCATCCTCGCCACCCGCACTGCCCTCTCTCTTTGCCCTTCTTCCCCCTCCCTTCCTCCCACCATCTCTAGCACGCTCTCCTCTCTCGAGTACGCTCGGAGTAACAAATTCTCTCACGTCCAGTCCTAGGGGGAAGCGCACTCTGGCCTCGACCTTACTGCTGTTCCCGAGCAAGTGATGCTCGAAGCGCTTCAGCTGGATGCAGAGCACTGGCGGGAGACGGCGAAGGCTGAGCTGTTTGGACGCTTCGACTGGCCCGCATTGCGGGCATGAATAGGATGAGGGAGGGAGCCGCTCAGACGTGCAGTAACGGCGCAGGCAGTGTAGTAGATCCTGCGCTGGTGGGCCGTCCAGATCGCCTACTGGGGAGACTTTGCGCGACGGAGAGGACGTACTGCCTGTTGGAGGGAGCAGAGAGCCCTGCTTTGAGTTGCTTTTTTTCATTGCCGCCCCGCCATTCAGCACCGCAGCCGCCTGGCCCCCAGGTCCCTTCTTCTTCTTGCTCGCCGGTCCCTCTAGTAGATCAAGCGGGTCCGCATCGTCGAAGAGTGCACCTCCATCTGAGCCGCTGAACGTTGTCGACGCGGGACCCTTGAGGTCGACGGAAAGATCGAGGACAGGATCGTGCGTCGAGGAGCGATACCCGCAGACGAGGCAACGAACGTCCGACTGGAGTACACCGGCGAACGTGCGGTGAATGAGGCAGTCGCATAGACGGGAGGCAAAGCCCGTCGACGGGCCAGAGGCATGATGGTGCTGCCCATTGGCTTCGTGACTGCCATTCGCCCCGTTGTCCGTCGTTGCTCGATCGTTCTCATTCCTCCACCTCGGCACGTCACCCTTTCTCGTCTTCGGGTCGCTCCCCGAGGCTGTTAAGGCAGTGTGCAGCGCATTGAGCACAGAGATGAAGAGCTCGTGCGAGTCCTGTTGCCCTGCTTGAGAAAGCTCATGGGAGCCTTCCTGCGCTTGAGCGCGCCAGATGGTGTAAAGAAAGGAGTTGGGTGTCCATGGGGATGGAGCTGGCGGCTGCAGGGTGGTGCGTGGGTGTGCGTCGTGGTTGAAGAACTGCGTACATGAAGGGAGGAGAGGATCTTAGTGTCGGCCTGCTCTGAGGAGATTGTCACAACCACTCACGTCTCTGAATAGCCGATCCATCTCGCACGCTACGCAGGACTCCCCTCCCGCAGCATGCCCACACAAGTCAGAGTTATGCCGATCCGAGAGGAAATAGTTGCGGAGCACAGGATTGTGCACGAAGCTCTGAAGAATGACCGATAGGAAGCAGGTGGCTCCAAGATTGTGAATGCCTCGGGGAACTCGCGACGAGATCGGATGCTGTGGGAGCGAAGTGACTGCCGGACTGCTCTCAGCGTCGTTGTCGGTGTAGTCCATGAGAAGAGGATGACGGCTACTGCTCCCACCAATCCCTGCAGCTCGCGCCCTCTCTCGATGGTAGATGGCCTCAAACCTTGGATCATGTACTGCTCCTTGGCACTGATTGCAGTACAACAGGCCAGAATGAAGCTCAATCGCATAGTCGTGGCCACCCTTTGTCGATGTCATGTGCCGCGTGATGCATCCTTGGGAGACTGCCGCCGATGACGAGGAGGAAGAGCCGTAGAAGCAGCCAGCATAGCCGCAGGAGAGACAGAGATAGGGCTTGTGTAGCGTTGCATAGCAAGCTGAGCAGAGCGGGTGGGGGAGCAGCTGCAAGCCAGGAAGGAGAGTGTGAGTCGTGTGAGCACGACCACGACGGTTGGCAAGATGAATTGATGCGTCTCAACATGGAACACTCACCTTCTTCTGCTGCGTACTGGATCCCCAACGATTCTGCTGCTCATCTTCATCCTCCTCCAACTCCAGATTCTGCACCAAGCCCTGCCTGATCTTCTTTCCCCACCTGACGCCAAGAGCATACCGCTTCAGCATCGTCTTGAGCTCTGATGGCGGGAGGCAGCGTAGATGCTTGCATCCGGGGCGATATGCCGGTGAGCTGATCTTCGAGGAGATTGAAGATGAGGATGCGGGCGGAGAAGCTCGCTGCTGTGATGACGATGTCGCAGGAGGAGGGGCGAGAGATGAAGAGGATGGGCTCGCGGACATGGCGGGCGTGCTGGAGGCGACTTCCATCCCGCTTGTCGATGTGTCGATGCTCTAGATGATGTTGGATGCGATGGATGCGATGGATGAGGAGCGATGAGCTCGAGGCTCCCGATGCTCCGTTCTGTGCGGTCGTTGGACGGTGAAATGGAGAGATCGGCAACCTGCATCGGATCGAGGTGTTGCTTGCTCCCCTTCCCGTCCGCTCGGGCCCCCCTCCTTTGCTCCCGCTTACGTCGCGCGACACCATCTACGATCCTCATCAATGCTCGATATCAAGCCTGTTCGTTACCAACAGAGGGAGACTTTCATTCCAATCAAGAACGACAGCGAAACATACGAGCAGACAAGACGCGAGCAAGCAAGCCAGTTGCTGTCATGGTGTGGTTGCGTCGGTGTGAGGCGTTACGAGTCCGGGCCAAGAGACTTCCTTTGTTCGAGTTTATATGCAGAGTTGAATGCGTCATACGAGCGCCGATTTGAGACGAGACAGGATGCGAGAACGTGAATGAAGAGACTAGATGCTGAGTGATGTAAATGCCATCTGCGTGTGCTGCTGCGTGTACGACCTGACCGTGGTAAGGCATGCTGCTCCATCCTGGCTTAGAGCCCAATGCCCGGCTCGCTCTTGATCTGCGCCCCACTTGCGGCCAGCCCAGCCTGCCAAGCCCTCATAGCTTCACCGTCGAAGTTACCACTGATATCCATTGGTGGTCCAGGAAGGCTCCTGAGCTCCCTTTCCCTCCTCGCTGCCTCTGCCGCGTTCTGCTCGAGAGCAAGGCGTTGTTCCTCTGGATCGGAGTAGGCGATGCTGTACCCGCCGCCATACGAAGACAGCATGTCTACATCGTCGATGGGCTCGTAGGAAATGTCCTCCAGGCTGTTGCTCTGGTTTGCGTCCAATGCCACTCCATCGAGCTGGTAGGCCGCGTCCAGTACGGGGTCCTGTTCAAGGGTGCCTGGAGGCAAGCTCGCGAGTCGGCTAGAGCGTCTCCGTGACCCTTGATGACAGCCACCAGCAGGCATGGTCGTCGTCGCCTGGGTGACCGTCATGTTGGAGCGCGTCGTAGCTTCGCTGCCAGCAGCGATGCTGGATGTCTCGTCGCCGTCCTCGTAGTAGTACTCGCTGGGCGCGGCTGTTGAGGGCGGGATCGAGGGATAGGGCTCTCGCAGGTCGTCAAGGCCGTACGTCGCAGGGGTGATGGAGCCGGAGCGCAAGCGGGCGGAGTAGCGGGGTGGGCCCGGGCGACGTGAGGACGGCTGCGGATCGGCGAGAGTGGAGGAAAGGATTGAGCCATCAGGGGAATGGGACGAGTGACTGATGCTCCCCATCACTGCTACTCACCTTGCTCGGCTTGCGAGGCGTAGGCGGGTGGAGATTGACAACGATGCTGTTCATGGACTCGTCTCCCTCGTAGCCGACGTATCCGTCGTCGTGAGCAACCTCGTATCCGCCTTCTTCGTATGGCGCCTCACTCGCTGCGCGGGCGTGCGGAGTACAATGCTTCTTGATGCTGCGGACGTAGTCCTGCTGCTCTTGCTCCCTCTCGTATTCTTCGTATCCATGCTGACCGTCGTACTCCCCTGAGGCATCAGCATCAAAGCCCGAGTCGTCCGCCTGAGCTTCGCCTGCTTGCTGCTGCTGCTGCTGCTGCTGACCGCTGCCCGATCCAGCGCTGCCCTCTCCCTCTTCGCGGATGGCTTGAAGACGTCTCTTCTTAGCTAGCTTGCCCTCAGAGGCATTGCGACGTCGCGGAGTCTTGGCTGCTGCAACCTCTGCGAGATGTGAGCCGGGCAGGAACTCGTGCTTGCCCTTGATGGTCAGGTTCGTGACTGAGGCCTGCGGGCGATGCGGCCAAGGGGTACTACGACGTCAGCCTCTTAGCACCAAGTCTTTTCCGCCTCTGCCCTCGCACCACGCACCGTCTTTTGGAATGCAATCTGGTACGTTGTGAGCGGCTGCAAGCCCAAGTCCGTCGGGCACGCCCCCATATGGAAAAAACGGGCCACGCATGCTTCTCCCTTCTCGATAAGGTCGCGGAAGATGCGCAAGTGCTCGGCCACTTCTGCGTTGAATGCTCGTGCGCCCGTCTGGGCCGGGATGCCGAAGGCGAGGCCGCCTGTGCGTGATGAGGCGGGGGTCATTGCGGGCGGACGAGAGAGGCTAGGCTACACGAGTGACAAGCAGGCAAGACGACGTTAGACAGGGTGGTAGCGAGCAACGCCTAGGGAGGGCGATGCTTACATGCGAGTGCGTGCGGATGCGTGTGTGCGGATGCGTGCGTGCGAGATGCTGAACAATCGGGGTCTTGATGCTTGGATGGATGCTGTGCCTTCCTCTTCAATCCTCACCCAGATTGCGGTGAGGGACGACGATGCTGCGTGACGTGGGGGAGAAGTCGTCGCGACGCCCGCCCTTTTGTATTCGCGCGTATGCTGAGGATGGAGTGAAGGCACCGGAGGAGAGATATGTACGTCGATGCTGAGCAGTGCGAGGAGAAGGAACAAGGGAGCGGATTGAGTCGAGTCGAGTCGTCGAGAGGTGAGGTGAGGGAAGCAAAGGAGGCAGGGAGCTCTGGAGGGACGGGAGCAGAAGACGACGAGACGCAACGCAACGCAACGCACCCGCGATCGGAGTGCGTCGACTGGTCCGACAGGACTGCATCCGCGTCGTCCAATTGAGCCGCGTCAAGCGCGTAAGTGAGAGCAAGGCTACTAGGCGAGAGGCTGAAGACTGGGGGACAATGAAGAGGCCTATGTACGGCGGCTTGTACAAGCGCTTGAACTTAGTCTAGCCGGCCGCGACGTGTGGTGGCACGAGAAGGCGAGGGCGAAGAGCACTGCTTTCGATGGATTGTGAGTGTCTCACGAGGTCATTGCATTGTCTGTCGCGGAGCATCGTCCTCGAGGCCAACAAAGAAGGCCGGAACTCGGAAGGTGGAAGCGACGTTAGCGTCTCTCTGACGGCACAAAGGAAGCCCTCACGAAGACGGTCAAGAACAGCGATTAAAGGCGGCGTAGGTCATCGTCATCGTCATGTGAGAGCGCTCGAGCAAGCTGACTCTGGGCTGTGCTCTCACTCCTCTACCGGCCCTTCGCGGCAAGACAAGGCAAGATTGGGCGACGCACTCGACTCTCAATCGGGAAGTTCTTGCGGTTCGAGCACGGGCCATCCAGCGAGGGTCCGCGGCAGTACGCCGCGTTCAGCTGCAGTTTAGGATAGCTTCCTCCGGCGAAATACGGTGATGGCCTGCGTGGCGCAATGGCTAGCGCATTGCCCTTCTATTTTCTTTTCTGCGGGGCAGGCAAAGGCTGCGGGTTCGAGTCCCGCCGTAGGTTCTTTTTGCTCCGCTTCTACTCAAGAGTCGACGATGATCTTCTGATGGCGCCCACGAAGCACAATTCAGTGGATTGCAATCGCTTCACACTTGAGGTTGTTTTGATCATCGTTGGGGCGAGCGAGTGCAACGGCGTGCGTTGAGGCGACAAGGAGTAAGTTGCGAAGGCGTGAACGGCGTGTAATGTAAGATGCGCTGCGCCTCCACTCCCGCTCGACGGAGGCCCAGCTTCTTCTCCTCGTCCCGTCAACTCCCCTTTGCCTTCGTATATCCATCGAGATAGGAGCAATGGCAGGTCCCTCAGCTTCAAGCAGCGCAGCTTTGCGCCTCATCAGCCGCCGTGCTCGCACACCAAGGCGCAGCGCGACTGCTTCTGCCTCCCTCTTGCCGCCACGCCGGCACGCCACGTCCTCCTCGTCGTCGTCCCCGCTCGCCGACGACGATGCCACCACGTCGAAGCGCACAAACCCTGCGCCAGGCGCCCCCAAGCCAGGGTCTCCCTTCACCATCTTTGACCGCAATGCCAAGCTGCTGCAAAAGTCGCGTGCAGCGCTGCGGGAGAGCTTTGAGGTCGGCGGCGGGCAAGCAAGCGCGAGCGCAGAGGACCGTGGACAACGAGGCTCAGCAAGCCGTACAGTGGACTACGTGAGAATGGCTGCGGCCGAGAGTCTCGCGGAGCGCATTCTGGATATCAGACGGCAGTTTGATACTATAGTGGAGCTCGGAAGTGGGCCCGGGTATTTGCGCCACTTCTTGGACAAGGAAGGGACCGGCTGCAAGAAGATTGTTATGTGCGATACGAGCCGAGAGCTTCTCTATCGCGATGAGCATTTAGATGGCCACTTTCCTTGTACGTTGGAAGCCACATACCGTCGTCCCCTTTTCATGAGCGATCAGCTAATCCTTACCTGTCTCCTGTTGCCGCCAGTCGAGATTGAGCGCCACGTAATCGACGAGGAAGAGCTGCCCTTCGAGCCCGACTCCGTCGACTGCCTCGTAGGCAACACGACTCTGCACTGGACTAATGATCTACCGGGCTCTCTCATTCAGATTCAACGCTCCCTCCGCCCAGACGGCGTTTTCGTCGGCTCTCTCCTCGGAGGCGATACCCTCTTCGAACTGCGCACCAGCCTCCAGCTCGCCGAGCAAGAACGCGAGGGCGGCATCTCTCCTCGAGTGAGCCCCATGACCGATAGCAGGGACTGTGCGTCATTACTGTCACGCGCAGGTTTCTCCATCCCTACAGTCGACGTGGACGAGGTAGCTGTCTCGTACCCGAGCATCTTCGAGCTCATCCACGACCTCCGCGACATGGGCGAAAGCAATGCAGTCATCAATCGCCGGCCCATCCTCAGCCGTGATACCCTCCTCGCTGCAGACGCAATCTACCGGGCGCTGCACGGCAACGTCGACGGAGACGGGACTGTCCCGGCTACCTTTGGCATCATTTACCTGATTGGATGGAAGCCTGACCCGTCGCAGCCCAAGCCGCTCAAGAGGGGAAGCGCTGAGCAGAATTTGAAGGACGTGCTAGGCGGGGACGCAGATAACCCTGCACCCCCGATGGGCGGTTCTGGGGCTCCGCCGCTGCCTCCTGGTGGTGGAAAGACAAGATCATTCTCGACCTCTGCAAGGCAAGCGAGTGACAAGAAGACGATACCTCGCGGCCCGACTGGGGAGCCCGACTACTTTGCCCTACTTGACATTGGAGACGTGGCCTCCACGCCCGATGGAGGGTGGAGCGTTGACCTTGCAGCGCTCAAAGCCTCCTGGCGCAAGCAGCAAGCTCTCTTCCACCCAGATCGCCTTCACTCCCGGCCCGAGTCCGAGCAAGCCGCCGCCGCAGCGCAGAGCAGCCTGATCAACAAGGCCTACGAGACTCTTCGTGACCCCCTTCTGCGCGCCCACTATCTCCTCGAACACGCAGGCGAGGCGGTCCCGGATGAAGCAGAGTCTCTAGAGGACCCTTCGCTGCTCATGCAAGTGATGGAGATGCGCGAGCAATTGGAGGAGGCCGAGGCTGAAGACGAGGTAGAACCTGTGCGCGTGGCCAATCAGGAGCTGTACGATGAGGCTTGTGAGGGCTTAAAGAGCGCTTTTGCTCAGGGGGACACGAAGGGCGCAAGGGTGCTTGCGACGCAGCTGAGGTATTGGGCGAACATCGCCAAGGTGTGCAGGGAGTGGGCGCCCGGGAAGAGGGTAGAGCTGGAGCACTGATACGCAGTCTGGCAATAGAAAAGACGTCGTCTGAGGAAATGACTGGCTGATTCGACTAGCATATATGCCGCGCATCGAGGCTAGAAGATGGACACATCGAGAGCACCAAAGTGAAAGCGAGCAAGGAGATGAAAAGGGACGAGGCGAGGGCATGAACAAATGAAGGAAGGGGGCATGATAGCGGTATGGGAGCGTATCGTATCGTGGCGTAGCTGAGGCATGACGTGGCGAGGCGCGGCGAGGACCTGATCCAGGGCCGCAACAGACTAGCAAGCACAAGCGTCTTGCCTCCTGCCTCCCTGCTGCCCATCTTGCAAGCTCACATTGCCTCCACCCTGCTGCCTTCCACCAGCAGCTCCCTGCCCTGCTCCTCGTCCTCCTTGCTGTGTCTGCTGCTGTTGCTGTATATCCTGCGGGTTGATCTTCTTTGCAATCTCGGTAAAGACATCAATGACGCCTTCGCCCGTCTTGGCCGACGTCTCAAAGAAGAGGAGGTTGCTCTCGTCTGCGTAGGCTTTGGCTTCCTCCTTGGAGACAGCCCGAACCACAGACGAGCTGGCAGCAGGCGTCGCCTCAGCGCCGTCGGCGTTAGCCTCGACTGTTGTGTCATCGCCGCCGCCCTCCTCATTGCTGGACGACGAGGACTGTTGAAGAAGATCGATTTTGTTGCCGACGAGGGCAATGACGATGTTCGGGTTGGCTTGGCGTTGCAGCTCCTTGACCCAGGATTTGGCCTTCTCGAACGAGCTCTGCGCGGGGGGAGGGAGGATCGCCTTGTCAGACGGATGAAACACGGCAGATGATGCCAAGCTCGCTGCTCAACTCACCGCCTTGGTGACATCGTAGATGACAGCGCTAGCCTGCGCATTACGGTAGTACATGGGCGCGAGCGAGTGGAAGCGCTCCTGCCCTGCCGTGTCCCAAATCTCAAATTTGATGACTTTGTCCTCCAGTCTGCACTTCTGAGTCAAAAAAGCAGCTCCAATGGTAGGCTGCTTGTTCTCAGCGAACTCGTTGGAGACAAATCGGAGCACGACGGAGGATTTGCCTACGGCAGCCTCGCCCAGAAGGACGAGCTTGGTCTGGAACGGCTTGGTGGAGGAAGCGGCGGGAGCGCTTGCTGTTGCTGGTGCTGTTGAAGACGACATCTCGAGCTGTGGCAGATCCCTGCAGAGGTAGTGGTGAGCAAGAGGGTTGGAGAGATGGGAGCGATGGCAAAGCATTCAAGCTGGACTCGCCGCCTCCGCCGCCGCCCTGATGCTCAGCTCGCCTCGCATGCGCCCGTGCATCACTCACGTCTTGTCTCGGCGGCCGACCTGCGCAACGGACTTGGACCTCCAGCTTTCAGTCTTTTGGACACTGCCCGCTCCTTCAGTTGCTCTTCATTCTCACACCCTCGTTCAGCTCAGCCAACAATGTCATAGCCAGCCCAGATGACTGGAGAGAAACACTCGGCAAGCTGGCTCTCCAATCTCTTCGGCGGTAGCGGGCGCAGTGCTCAGCGTCTTTCTGAGACCGCCTCGCACCAGCAGGAACACAATGATGCTGCTCAGCGCCATCGTCGTCGAGTGAGCGATGTCTCCCAAAGTACGTCAAGTACGTCAGGGCCAACTGGCGTCAGCACCGCACCATCGCGACCGATTCCTGTGAGGAGGGCGACAAGTGATGAAGCCTCGCCATCGCACAGCGGCAGCCCGCAAAGCCTCGGTCGCTCCGTCGGACAGACGCTGGCTAGCATACAGTCAGCGTACGTTCTGAGGCGACAAGCTAGCCAGACATTCAAGGAGATGCAGTCCAAAGATGGCGAGCTCGCTACGAGTGAAGCCTCCAACTCAGCGCCCAACGAGCGGCCGTCATCTTCCCTCAGCCGCGCCAGCTCTTATGAAGGCGGCAACCCCGCTTCGTCACCACCCTCGAGCACCTCGAGCCTTCCACAAGACTCACCGGGCCTCGCAGCACTAGATGTATCCACTTCCCTGCAAGATGGCGAGTCTATGCTCAAAGTCACCCATAAAAAGGTCATGCAGCGCATCCTTCGACTCGACGCCGATCGAGGACAGATCCTCTGGGCGAGCAAGAAGGGCAACAAGATCAACCTCGAGGCCATCAGGGAGGTTCGCATTGGCGCACTTGGGGCTTCCTTCCGTATCTCGCTCAACATTTCGGCTGCACATGAGCCGCGATGGATCTCTATCATCTACCAGCAGGGCGCAGCGTACAAGAGTCTGCACCTCATCGCTCTATCGGATGAGTCGCTGCAGCGCTGGCGCGATACCCTGGAGAAGCTGCAAAGTCTGCGCAAGCAGTTGTTGGGTGGACTCGGGATGCTAGAGCAGCGAAACGCTCTTTGGCTGCGGCAGAACTGGCGTATCGCTGATTCATCTTGTGACGATAAGCTGGATTTCAACGAGGTCGTCCGACTCTGCCGTCGCCTGGGTATTGAGTCTAACGCGGTCGACCTCCGCAGAAGCTTTGATGCTGCTGATTGGCAGAAACGCGGCTACCTCGACTTTCAGGACTTCCAGCGCTTCGTCGCCGTGCTCAAAAGGAGGCCAGAGATCGAGGATATCTTCCTCACTTGGGCAGACACAGAGACGCTTAGCCCTCAACCGGTCGAAGCGACCTCGGCTCAATGTGCGCCAGAAGAACCTCAGCCATCGAGCGGCATCGCCTCCAAGGCCATGTCTCTTGAAGCCTTCGGCACTTTCATTACACAAGAGCAGCGCCAGCATGATCATGCTTCAGACTGGACAGCCTCGACCTTCAGCAAGTACTCGAGCCGACAGGGCGACAAGAGCTTGATGTTACTCGAGGGCTTTGCCAATTTTCTACAGTCTTCCGAGAATATCGTGCTGAGAGATGCTACGATGGTCGTACCAAATAGCGACACCGGCGCTCAGCCTGCCACGTCATCGTCGCGATCACGAGCCCAAGCAGAGACTGCAGAGCAGCTCCTCGCTGTGCAAACCTCCTCCAGCGCTCATCAGCGAGTGGCACCGCAAGACATGAGCCGCCCCCTCAGCGAGTACTACATCAGCTCAAGCCACAATACCTATCTCGTACGAGGTCAATGGAAGGGCGACAGCACCGTCGAAGGCTACGCGCGGGCACTGCAAGCCGGGGCTCGCTCAGTCGAGCTCGACTGCTGGGATGGGCCGAACGGCCAGCCTCAGATCACTCACGGCCGCACTCTTACCTCCAAGGTGCCTTTTGCGGACGTCGTGGCAACTATCGCAAGGTACGCCTTTGTCGCCTCGCCGTATCCTTTGATCCTCTCCCTCGAAGTGCACGCAGACCTATCGCAGCAAGCAGTCATGGCGAAGATGCTGCGTGAGAAGTTAGGTGCAGCGCTTCTCACAGAGCGAGTTGCTTCGAACGTCGACGACGGGCTCCCCTCACCGGAGATGCTGCGAGGCAAGATCCTCATCAAAGCCAAGAACATCGATGTTACCGATCCAGACCGCTTCATGCGCAGCGACACAACTTCGAGCTCCATCGAAGCTCTTGGAGCAGATGAGGACCCCTCAGCCAGCTCAACAGGCGTGGACACTAATTCAGAATCCGACGGCGGCTTCTTCGCCAACGCTCGCGGCCTGATGCGGTCCGTTGCCGCAGCAGGACATCGCTCCTCGAGCGGGACCAATGGCAACAGCGGCGAAGACGGCAGTTCTCCCTCCTCTGTAGGTTCAGCGCCCTCTGTAGCTGCTGCATCGCGGGGCAAGAAGGTCATGATCGCCCCAGAGTTGGCTTCTCTCCTCGTCTATACGGTCGGCGTCAAGCACCGCGGTTTGAGCAAGAAAGAAGTCTACGCACCAGAGCACATGATCTCACTGAGCGAGCGCACGGCGTTCAAGTACGTGCGTGACCGATCTGGTGCGCGTGAGGATCTCATCAAGCACAATCGCACGCATCTCACGAGGATTTATCCCTCCATGAGCTCCTTGGCTCGACTGCACACGAGTGCAAATTACTTGCCGCACCACATGTGGGCTGTTGGGTGCCAACTAGTTGCGCTCAATTGGCAGACGCTGGACCTGGGCTTCGCGCTCAACCAGGCCTTGTTTACGCGTAATGCTGGCGTCGGATACGTGCGCAAGCCCGAGGCGTTGAGGGTGAAGGAAAAGAAGCGACCCGCGAGATCGTCAATCAGGGTTGTGCTCGAGCTGACTATCGTGTCGGCGCAGCAGCTTCCGCGGATGCGCGACGTCGTGAAGGAAAAGGAGAGAAGCGATGGCGACGTGCTCGACCCGTTTGTAAGTGTATCGCTGTTGACGCCGGAGAGCTGGGGAAGGCAGGAGCAGGGTGAGCAGCAAGCAGGGCTGGCCAGACCAGGGTCTCGCGAAGCGCCTCTGTCCTCGACCGTCAGCACGACGCCAATCAAGCCTGCATCGAACGTAACTCTCCTCAAGAATCGCAGCGACAGCAAACTCGAACCGCTCCTTACCGGCGAAGGAAACAGCCCATCACCTCAGAAATCCCGCAGCGATGCCGGCGGCGGTACACCAACTTTCAGAACAAGCGTCATTAAGGGCAACGGCTTCAGTCCAGTGTGGAACGAAGCGTTCAACATCAGCATCGACGTCCCGGCAGGCGAGTCGGAGCTCCCAGATGTCGAGTCTTCGAGCGATCCTGGGAGAGTCAAGGCTTTGACGCGAGGCTTGCTCGATCTAGCCTTTCTTCGATTTGAGGTGTGCGCGGACGCCACACCTGGAGGCGCAGCGACTGGCAATGGGCCTTCGCCGTCACCATCGAGCTCCCCACTGCCAAATTCGTCGAGCTCCTCCAGCTTGTCTGCAACGATGCCGACAACCGATTCTTCATCTGCAGGCTTGCCCTCATCACCACTTCTCGCCGCACCTCCTCCCGCCTCTCCCTTACTTGCTTCCTCTCACATCGCCCACTCGTCCACATCCCCATCCACCCGATCAACCTCAGCGTCCTTGACATCCCCCATGCCGAGCGGATCCGCACTCGCATCGTATATCCTCTCCCTCGGCGCCATGCGAGAAGGGTACAGGCATATCCCACTCTACGACGGTCAGCTGCAGCAATACCCTTTCAGCACGCTTTTTATCCGTACGAGCCTTCGACTTGCATGACCGAGTCGTGAGCTGCCTATAATGAACATCTGTACTTGTATCGTTACTTTTTCAATTGCAATGCCTTTGATCATTTGAGGTCGCTCACCCGGCGTCGCGCCAGACGGGCACAGGGCGGCTCAAGGAAGGCGGCCAGTTCCGTCTGTCCATCGCATCGTCCCCTTCCGTCCCCTCATTCCAGCATTCACGATCCTCGATCAACCGCGCCTGCTCTTGCACCACTAGATTGAGCAGGACGGGCTTCGTGGTGTCGTATTCTCCTACTTTGTCCTCACATCGGCCTCCTCGTCGCGCAGAAGGACGATCGCCATCAGCCTGCAAGAGGCGCGGACGCCATCTCGTCGCGAACGCGTCGCATGCATCCGCGAGGATCAGTAGCATTGGCATAGCATACAGCCAGCACTTCGCGTACTCCGAAGGTCAACGCAGCCTGATCGCGCAGTATCATGAACCAGCAAGGCTCAGGCGGCAATGCTGGCGGCGGCGGAAGCAACAATGGCTTCCCCGCTGGCATCAACCCTCAAGCCCTCCAAGCTGCCCTCGGCCAGGCGCAGCAACAGCAGCAGCAGGGTCAGTCCCAGATGATGGGAATGGGCGGGTCGATGAACCCGGCGCTGCTCTCGCAGCAGTCCACCCAGGGGATGCCAAACAATATGCCTCAAAGCGCAGGAGGGGGCGGTGGAGGAGGCAACGACGGATCATCATCCCAGCCCAGCATGCTCCCCGCTGGTCTGTCCCCACAGAATGGCATGGCGATGCTTCAGGTGAGCGCCGCGAGGGCTTCGCAATTGGCATAGTATGAATCGCTGATCCATTGCACCCGCTCTCCGCCCCGCTGCAGGCCCTTCGCAGCAACATGGGCAACCTTCAAGCGCAATGGTCAAACGTCAGCTCCCAGCCAGATAGCCCCGCTAAGCAGCAGGAGCAAGGACGCCTGGCCAACGAGATGAGACGGATGAAAGCGATGCATGATCAGCTGGTCAACATGCTGCGCAGTCAGAGCCAGCAAGCTCAAATGGGGAGGTCGCAGCAGGGCTCCCAGCAGCCGCAGACGCCAGCTACTCCTCAGCAGGCCAACGCGCCCACCCCTTCCAGCCAGCAGCAGCCGAATCAGCAACCGAATCAGCAAGGTCAAGGCCAACAACAGAGACCTTCAGCCCAGATGCAGAATCAGTCCTCCTCCGGTCCGATGCCGGGTATGAATCCGTTTGGTCAGGGTGGGATGGGAATGGGCCAAGGGCAAGGCTCGAATCAGAACCAAGGCTTCCCCGGTACACCTGGCTCCGTTGGAGGCGCGAATGGCATGCCCTTTGGCGCCGGTGACATTCCGCAGCATCAGTCGCAGCTGGCGGCGCTGCAGGCTTTTGCCCAGCAACAGCAGCAACGCCAACAGCAATCTCAGTCTCAGCACCATCATCAACAGCAGCAGCAGCAGCGAGGACCTGCTACCCCGCAGAGCGTGCCTTCGTCGAGTCATCAGCAGCAGCAAAGCCAAGGCCTGAATCCCTCAGGACCTCCTCAGCAACAGCAGCAGCAGTCTCAGCCACCAGTCACACCTTCACAGCCCTCCGCTCTTCCTCCCGGTCTGAGCAACCTCTCCCAATTCACCGCGATCATCAGCTCCTTCATGTCGCAGCGCGGCACGCCCTTCCCACCCAACGTCTCCCACACCTTCATTGGCCCCGCTCCAAGCTCAGGCAATAATGGCGGCGACCAAGGCACGCGCAACATTGAGCTCAACGCCCTCTTCGCATCGGTCATAGGGATGGGCGGCTCCGGACGGCTGTCTTCCACTACAGTTCCCGGCGCCTCATCCAATGTGCCGCAGGCTCTGACGGGCTGGATCATCTTGGCTAACAAGCTTGGTCTCGCTGTGGCCAATCCTGATCCGCAAGGGGAGGGAAATAGAGAGCAGGTGCCTACGCCGGCGCAGACACCTGAGAGATTGAGGAATTGGTACAGGGAGCGACTGGCCCCGTTTGAGGAGTGGTGGATGAACAAGTCGAGAGGAGCAGGGCAGCAGAGTGGACAGCCAAGTCCTGCTCCTCAGCCGCAACAGCAGCAGCAGCAGCAAAGACCCGATGGGATGCCTCAGCAGGGGTACCCCGGCCAGCAAATGATGCCCGGTCAGCAGCAGCAGCAGCCGCCACCGCAAGTCCAAATGAATCAGCAGTCTCAGCATCCGCCGCAAACGCAAGGACAGGGCCCTTCAGGCAGCCAAGAAGGCAAGCCAGGGCAGCAGCAACCTGCTCTAAACCCCGCACAACAGCAGATGATCCAGCAGCTCGCTCACCAGCTACAGCGGGGTGTCGCAGAGGGCAAGATCTCGAGCGAGGATGCGAGGAATCGTTTCATGCAGGCACAGGCTGCTATCAGAGGGCAGTCGCAGCAGCAGCAGCAGCAGCAGCAGCAGCAGCAGCAGCAGCAGCAGCCGCAGGGACCTGGCATGATGATGGCTGCCGGTACGCCAGGCGGGCAACAGCAGCCTCCGCCTCAGCCTCAACCTCAAGCGGGACCGTCCAGCGAACCGGCGCAAGCTCCTACCCCCGCAGCGAGCACGACGAGCGAGTCTACGGACCAGAAGGGCAGCTCAGCCAGCAAAAAGCGACCGCGCAAGAGTGGGGGCCAGGCAGCAACGCCTGCTGGTGCTGGCAAAGCAGGCAAGACTTCCACCCCCAAAATGCCAAAGCTGGAAGGGCCGCCAGGAAGTGGAGCCAGCGGAGCAAACGACATGAAACCTCACAGTCGCCAAGGCTCAGTGCAGGCCCCGGGGACGCCAGCTAGCGGTCCCGCAGCCATGCCGCCGCAACCGCCCTCGGCTGCACCTCACCTCACGCCCAAGACGGCAATGAGGATGCTACAGCAGGGCAACCTCAATCCGGCACAACAGGCGGCGGCGCTGGCTGCTGTCAGGGCGGGAAGCGCGCAGACAAATGCGCAGGCGCAGCAGGCTCAAAGGCCACCCAGCTCTGCTGGACCGCAAGGTCAGGCGCCTGACGCTCCTCCGCTCGGTCAGCAGTCGATGGACGGTGGCCCGCCTCACGCTCAGCAGCAAGCGAGACAGCCGTCCGCTCCAGCCCTTCCCCCGCCCGTCGTGCATCCCCCCAACAAGTACAAAGTAGAGTACCTTCCCCTCCGCCGGGATGTGGACACTCACGCGACGTGGAATCTAGATCCCGTCGAAAGTGAGCTCGCCCCTCTCGCTCGAGGCTACGGCAAGCAGCCACGCTCTGTTCGTGAGCTCGGCACAGTGGACATCTCCAGTCTGGTGTTCTCGTTGAAGTCGCGCCTCGAGATTGAGGTGAGCTTTGCGCTCAACCAACTCTTGGTGCTGAGCTCCGGGAGTGGAGTGAGGGCGGATGCGTTTCACGTGAGCTTGGCGCATTGTGGTGACTTGGTGGACGAGCTGGTTGGGTTGCTTGAGAGGTCCGCATTTCAAGAAGCAGGGGAAGATGCCAGTGCATATACCGCCGTCAATGGCGCCGAGCCACCTTCTTTCGACATCGCGGGCCGGTCGACACACGTAGACTGGGTGGCCGATGCCCTGCAGGAGGAAGAAGAGGCAAAGATGTTCAAGCGGGTGAAGCATGGTCGCTCGGGTTCTGCGCCCACTACTGGCGTGCGCGACGGCGAACTCGACACTGCGGGCCTCGACGGTCTCTCTAATGGCTTTTCATACACCACCGCTCTCTTCGCAGAGCGCGAGAAGAGCCGCAAAGCCGATGTGGCACTAACAGTCGTCGACATTTTGCGCAACTTTGCCTCGATGGGTCAGAACGTTGAGCTGCTTGCCGATCATGGCCAGCTGCTGGTGTTGCTGGGAAAGCTGGTTGAAAGGCCGCCGTCAACTGGCAACCGCAGCGAGGACGACAGTGAGGAGGAGCAAAACGCCCGTGCATCGTCGCCACACTCGCACGTCTTTACCACCACCGAGCTCCTTCGAGTACGCAAGGACGTCCTCTTCATCCTATCCAGCATCGCTGGACCTTATCTGCAGCTCGCAGAGCTACCTGTCACAACGGTGGCCTCCCTCTTCGACCTGCTCTGCTCCTTTATGGTCGATGGAGCTGCTATCGAGGAGCTTGCGGGGCTCATCTACGACTATCCACCGGCACCACCGCCGGGTCCGCCGGGCATGCCGCCGCCAATGAGACCTGCCCCTGTGCCGTGGGCCGCCAGAGTGCCGCATTATGCTGAGATGTAAGTTCGCGCGTGGGAAATTGCGAGATTTGGAACGGTTGCTGATCGGCGTTTCCCTCTCTTCTTCTCACAGGGCCCTCGACTCGTTTGCGCGGTTCGCCCAACCCGACTCCAATCGTCGTCTTCTTTCCACTCTCATTCCGGAGTCTACCCTCTACGACCTAGCTCAGACCCTCGTCCGCATGCTACCCTGCAGCGATATCGACTTCAGCCTTTTCAGGACGGAGGCTCGCCTGGCCTACACGGAGCACATCGCCATGTGTCTCTACAATGTAGTGTTCATGGCCTCGAGTCGGCTGAAGGGTAAGCTGCGAAACGGGACGGCTGGCTGGGTCGGGAGTGTATGGAGGGTGATTAAGCGCACCGCGAGACAGGGAGGTCAGGCGGCTGGCGGTGGTTCTGGTGGTGGTGGACCAGATGGGCAGAACTTTACGCAGAACCCGTTCAGCTGTCTCATCTACCGAATGGTAGAGACGCTCAAGCTTGTAGACGAGGCGAAGGATATGTTTGACCAGCATCCCTCTCTGGCATTCGCTGGTCAAGAGGATGATGGCGGTCCGGGTGCGATGGGAGCGGGTAGTCCTGGAGAGGACGCTCGGACCAGAGGTGGTGGGGGGGCGAAGGCTCCTTTGCTCGCGCTGGAGGAGATGGAGGTGGTGAACCTGCTCGCTACGCCTGGGCTGGATGCGGTGCTTGTTGGGCATTTGAGTAGTATGATCGCGGTGTGAGCGGAACTGTCACAGTGCAAAAGCGAGAATGTACATCCAGTGAGCGTATGAGCCACGGCGTCGGGCGTGAAGCATAGATGGCGTGACAGCTGGCGGCATGTTCTAGCAGCGGTATGATCTTCGTCGTCTGAATGTGGCACGATCCACGCTGGTTCTCTAGTCAGTCGTCCATCAAGGACCCGTATCTGAGCGGTCATGGCCATCGATGATGTTGGTCGTGGGCGGGTCGACTGCGGCGCGGCGTCATTGGCTGTGACGACCACATGGCTGTTCGGCGGTTTTGCGCACCACGTCAGACCTCTGGTCCAGTGCCGGTTGCTGGCTCGACTCGACTTGGGTGGCGAGAGCCACGAGCGCAAGCGGGCAAGCTGGTTTCGGTCTCCTTCTCCGCCCGGCTGCCTTGCGCCTGGCGCCAGTGTCTGGCGACTCGACTCTGTGTGCGCTCGCTGCTCGCTGAGCACATTGAGGCGGCCGCCCGGTTGGCCGCCCGACACGACAGCCCTCTCGCCCACGCCGTGCGTTCTTGCAGCAAGGCTTGGTTTTTTTGTGTCGCTGCGAAGAGCGAAGAGAGAGCAGAGCGCGCGCTGCTGGCGGCCAGCGATTTCGAGACACAAAGGGCGACCGATGCTGCGAACGACTTCTTCTCTTCTCCTCATCGTTAGATCTCTACACTCACTACACTACACAAAATGGGAAAGGACAAGCTCCACGTGAGTAGCACGATGGCTCAGCGATGATCACCTCTTGCCATCGTGGAGAAGATGCTGCGTTCCTGCTCTGCTGGCTACCATTGCCTGCAGCGAATCATGCGTGGATTCTACTCTGCGATGGGGGAGAGGTGCTGTTGCTGCGAAGCCTTTGGCAGCGGTCACGATGGCTGACCATCGATACGCTCGCTCTACTCCCTCCTCTGTACCTCCCAGGTTAACGTCGTCGTCATCGGACGTGAGTAGCACTCGTGGCTACCGCTTCTCCCCTCTCGAGCACGCAGCCTGACCTCCTCTTCCCCTTTCCCTTCTCGTCCCCTCAGACGTCGACTCCGGCAAGTCGACCACCACCGGTCACTTGATCTACAAGTGCGGAGGTATTGACAAGCGTACCATCGAGAAGGTGAGTCGTGCGCTTCTCGCCACCGTATATGCGCCTGACACACCCCCCCGTCCCTCTCTCTGCGCAGTTCGAGAAGGAGGCTGCTGAGCTCGGCAAGGGTTCCTTCAAGTACGCCTGGGTGCTCGACAAGCTCAAGGCTGAGCGTGAGCGTGGTATCACCATCGACATCGCCCTCTGGAAGTTCGAGACCCCCAAGTACCAGATCACCGTCATTGACGCCCCTGGCCACCGTGACTTCATCAAGAACATGATCACCGGTACCTCGCAGGCTGACTGCGCCATCCTCATCATTGCCGGTGGTACCGGTGAGTTCGAGGCTGGTATCTCCAAGGATGGCCAGACCCGCGAGCACGCTCTCCTCTCGTTCACCCTCGGTGTGCGTCAGCTCATCGTTGCCGTCAACAAGATGGACACCACCAAGTGGTCCGAGGACCGCTTCAACGAGATCGTCAAGGAGACGTCCACCTTCATCAAGAAGGTCGGCTACAACCCCAAGACGGTCGCTTTCGTCCCCATCTCCGGCTGGCACGGTGACAACATGATCGAGGCCACCACCAACATGCCCTGGTACAAGGGATGGGAGAAGGAGACCAAGGCTGGCAAGTCCACGGGCAAGACGCTCCTCGAGGCCATCGACGCCATTGAGCCCCCCACTCGCCCCACCGACAAGCCCCTCCGTCTTCCCCTCCAGGACGTCTACAAGATCGGTGGTATCGGCACGGTCCCCGTCGGCCGTGTCGAGACCGGTGTCATCAAGCCCGGTATGGTTGTCACCTTTGCCCCCTCGAACGTCACCACTGAGGTCAAGTCCGTCGAGATGCACCACGAGCAGCTCTCCGAGGGTCTTCCCGGTGACAACGTCGGCTTCAACGTCAAGAACGTTTCCGTCAAGGACATCCGTCGTGGTAACGTTGCCGGTGACTCCAAGAACTCGCCCCCCACCGAGGCCGCTTCGTTCAACGCTCAGGTCATCGTCATGAACCACCCTGGCCAGATCGGCGCTGGTTACGCACCGGTCCTCGACTGCCACACGGCCCACATTGCCTGCAAGTTCGCCGAGCTCACCACCAAGATTGACCGCCGTACCGGCAAGTCCGTCGAGGACAACCCCAAGTTCATCAAGTCTGGTGACGCCGCCATGGTCAAGATGATTCCCTCCAAGCCCATGTGTGTCGTGAGTACTCAGAGACGCGAGAGAGTTGTTTTTGCGTGTTTTTGCGTTTTTCGGCGCTAACAGCTTAATCTGACCCCCTCGGACGATCGCGCCAACGCAGGAGGCCTTTACGGACTTCCCCCCCCTTGGCCGTTTCGCCGTCAGGGACATGCGTCAGACCGTTGCTGTGGGCGTTATTAAGAGCGTCGAGGCAGCTGTTGGAGGAAAGGGTAAGGTCACTAAGGCTGCCGAGAAGGCTGGGAAGGCTGCTGGCAAGAAGTAAGGGCGTTTCTGCGCTTGTCTCCTTGACAAATCGGTGGGATTTGGATTGTGGAGTGTGGGGGAATCGTGTAGCTACCTCTCTTTGCTGTAGTAGTCGTCGTCTTGTCCTCATCACCACCTCTGGTGTGTGTTGCTAGATAGACTGCTCCTACCGTAGACGGGCGACGCGTCCTCCTTCTCCCTCCTTCCTCGCCTAAAACCCTTTTCGCCCGCGAAGATCGAGCCGCGGAGTGTGCTCGACAAAATCTCAATTCTTCTCTTCTCCTTCCAATCCATCATCATCATCATCATCATTATCAACAACAACAACAATCGTGACATGAGTGAGCGTCTGACATCGCAGCATGTGAGGAAGTGGTCGTTAGCGCGAAAGGGCAAGGTGAGCGCGGAAGGAATGGAGCGCGGAGAGAGCGGAGCGGGTGCGTCGACGCTCGTGCCGTGATGGGCATGCATTCAGTCAGACAAAGACAACAGCAACGTCGACGGCTTGCCACCACTTCTTCAAATCTGCTGGTGCTGATCGCATCGAGGAAACGATACCCGCTTAAACGCCTGTCTCCCCTCGACTTCTTCGAGCAAAGCGTCAACGCTTGTCATGCCAGCCTCTAGCCACCGGCTCACCTCGCCGCCCGACAACCTCTCACATAGACGCGACGATCAGCGCGGCCGTCTTCTGCACGACTCATCAAGCACAAGTCACTCGCGCGAAGGATTCAAAACGCAAAGTCAATCGATTCAACTATTCGAAACGAAAAGGCCAATCCCGACTGAGTCGCAGACCTGTGAGCGCGCGCGTGTGTGTGCCGCGATAGAAGTAGAGGCAGGGCGATAGACAGATAGGACGGAAGAGAGCTGGTAGGGGCCGCGCGTGTCGTAACGCGGTAGCAGCGATGGAGGTGGGAAGCCGTAGTCAAAGAGGGAATGAACAGATGGGACAAGGTGCGAGCGCCAATAGCTGGGCAGACGGCCGAGGGCAAGGCTGCGTAGGGCGACTGCCTACGACGTCACGCGATTGTCGCTGCTCTTCTTCCTGGAGAAGCGGCCGAAGATGGATCCACTCCTGCCCACGCTGGCCCCACCGGCACCCGGGCTCGTAGGGCTGGCTCCACCGCTGCTACTGCGGCCTCGAGCCATATCAGCCGCATCCTCGGGCGGAGAGAGATAGGTGTTGCTGACTTGCACAGCGTCCACGTACCCGTAACCCGCACCGCTGCCTGTCGAGCCTGGCGTTACGCTCCCGCCATTGCCGTAGCCGGACCCACCAGATCCAGAGCCGTTGCCCTGACCCTGGAAAGAGATGGACCTCATTTGCTCCTCCCTCGTAGCCTTGCGCGTTCCACTACGTCCCAAGCTACCCGACCCGCTCATATCTCGCACTCCGTTGCCTTGCCCAACCTCGAACACAGGAGAAGACGGAGAATGCTTGTGCGCTCGCGCGGCAGCAGCAGCCTGCTGACGACGCCCAGAGAGCTCAAGCACCTCATCGTCTGGCGGAGGCACATTGCCGTACTGTCGGGCGGCCTTGATCCTCTTCACCAGCGACTTGCTACGTTTCGGTGCACCCTCCCTTGCTTCTCCGCCACTCCCACCTCCGCCTGGGCTCCCACCGCCGCCCAGACGATCGTAGTCCGGCTCAGGGAAAGGACTGACGCCACCAATGTCTCCAGCAGCCTCTGCCGCTTCACGTCGACGCTGCTCCGCCGTCTTGCCAGTCATGACCGACTCCATGTCCAGGACGGAGCTAGCTGCTGAAGGAGGACCGTCTCGGGATGATTTGGCATGACCGTAGGGGCTGAGACCCTTGCCTCCATTTCTGCCATTGCTTCCATTCGCTGCACTGTTCGCGCCCGAGGCCTTGCGAGGCTTGCTGGACGCGGCAGCCGGCTGGGCAAAGTCCTGCCAAGGCTCTGAGCTGACGCCCCACACGTCGGCCATAGGGTTCGAGGCCTTCTTGGGGGATTGGTTGTAGTAGCCGCGACTGGGCTGGTAGCGTCGGTCTGCGTCTGCGTCGCCGTCGGTAGAGGAGAGCTCCGTCGCCGAGTCGTTGAGATTGACGCCGTTGCCGGCTGTCGAAGTCGTCATGGCACTGGCGTTTCGTCCAGTCTGGGAGAGGGTGGGGACCACGCCTAGAGGGGCCGTGGCGCTACGTGATCGGCCGCCGGACATGTCTGGGCGTCGTGCGCCATCCTTGACGTCTTCGTCGTGGAGGTCCATCTTCTGCAAGGTAGACGCAGCCAAGGGGCTAAGCCCTCGACGGCTGCCACTGCCTCCTCCAGCGGAGGCGGCCCTCTGCTGCTGTTGCTGCTGTCGCTCCGAGATGGACAACCCTGTCATCTGGTCGATATTGGGGTCGAAAGCATTCACGGGAGCCTTCTTGGAGGAACGGTTGGCGTGCGGAGTGCAGGCATCGTAGGGCGAATCGTGGTGGAACATCGTCTGGCCGTGGATACCGCTGATGTCCAGCTGGTCAATGATGTCCATGCGACTATTCATCGTCTTGCTGCGGCCGACGCCCTTGTTCTTCTCCTCTGCCTGACGACGACGTCGTGCTTCACGCTCTTCGGTCGTTTGGCGGCGAAAGGCATTTGCGAATCGGCCGGCCATTCCACCGCCGCCTCCCCCTCCTGAGGACTTGGACGGGGGAAGGGGCTTGCCGTCCGTAGGCACGGGAGGAGCAAGAGGGTCGGACATGATGTCGTTGTGGTGGTTCGTGGGGTGTGAGTCGAGATTGCTTGTGGGTGTGGCTCCAGCAAAGGCGGCTGAGCGATCTGCTGCGCGGCTACTGGCGTTGTTTTGAGATGATTTGGTGGGAGTGACCTGAATCACGCCGTCAAGGGCTGCTAAGAGGTTGTTGTGTGACGCTGACCTGGCTTGATGGGTTGGCCTTCGTGTTTGTGTCGTAGCTGTGCGTGAAGAAGAGTGGTGTGGCAGATACGTGAGTGTATGCACCTTTGTGGCGTCAAAGAGAGGACCGAGCGTGAATTCTCCTACTCACCCATTCGCGGGTGAAGGCGGTCAAGTGAGATGAAGGCGAGGGAAGAGTGGCAAGAGAGAGGAGGGCGGGTGTGTTGATAGGAGGGAAAGGATGAATGTGGAAAGGAAAAGGCGTTGCCGTTGTCCCCGCCCTCTCAGCTTTGACGTCGTCGTGCTCGAGCGAGGTTAGGTCGCCGCGAGGAGAGGTGGCCAGCCAAGTGGGTGACAGTGGCAGTACGACGAAGCCAGGCAGGCAGGCAGGCGCCTCCTAGCCCAGCCTCAGCCTGCTCGTCGCTGCCCCCTCCCCCACGTCGCCTGTCCGTCGACTCTCAACGTCGCACAGCAATTCCTGCGAGTCGACGACGCTCTGGGCGCGCGAGCACACGAGAGCAACACAGGCAGTGGCCAAGTGCCTGGGCCCCCCGTCCCAACGAGGAGAGCAGCGAGCAGCAGTCATCGAGCAGTCAGTGGGGGATACCCCTCTCTCAAACGTTGGACGGTTGGTGGCCATCAAGCCGTAGAGCAGTCAGAGAAAACCCAAATGCAGCAGTCGAAGGCTGGAAAAGAACAAGGACGGCTTTTGACTAGGTCATGGAAGCATCTGTCGAGGTCAAGAGCGCAATTCAGTGCAGCAAGGTCGGGGCGAGAGTCGTGGCTCTCGCCTTGGCCGACGTGTAGGTCGAGTGAGGGATGCAGCCTTGACAGCGACAGCTATCAGCGCCTCGCACATGGAGGACGAGATTACTACTCGTCGACGCCTCCAAGCTCGGTCCCAAGCTGGCAAGCTGGCCAACGATACAATGCCATGCACTCGTAGGCGTCAAGTCGGAACGGGGGCAAAGGGCGTCAAAAGTTGTCCGCCCACGGCGTCGGCCCACGGCAGCAGTCCGCACTGTGAGCTTTTTGACTTGATCCTTCTTTGACGTCCCTCTTCGCGTTACGACCACCACCCACATCGTCGTCAGAAGGAAGGTGAGCATTCAACAAGAACTTCGCGCTGGCACGACGGCAATGACGATCGCGCATGGAAAGGCTCGTAACTGAGCTAGCGCTCCTCATAACTGGCACCTCTTAATTGCAGTCCTTCACCCGCTCTTCACCTCTTGACAAAGAGGCGCATCAGCGCGCGTTGGACGATGCTTTCAACTTTCTGTCCGAGCCGTCAGCCACGCGCATAGATCCAAGAGGAGGAGCGAATATCGCTGACGATGCAAACCTCTCCTCTTCGTCGCGCAGGAAGCAGTCTCGTCCCTAGCAGCTGTGGCCTCCCCGTCCTCCTCTCACTCATGGCCTCGTGACCACAGCTCCAATCGCCTTTCCATACGGCGCCTTCCCCCCCATCACTCGAGCTCTGACCGGCCTGGTTCTCGCCCAATATGCTCTTCTGCCCCACCTGCGCCAACATTCTCCTCATAGCGCGCAATGACATGGGCCAAAATGAGTGGGCGTGCTCGACCTGCCCCTACCATTTCCCCATCCAAAAGCAAATGACATCCCGCACCAAGCTCAAGCGCAAGGAAGTCGACGACGTCATGGGTGGAGAGGAGAGCTGGAAGAATGTAGATTCCACCGACGCGCCCTGCCCAAAGTGCGAGAACCCCAAGGCGTACTTTATGCAATTGCAGATTCGCTCTGCGGACGAGCCCAGTGAGTTCGGAGAACGGAACAAGCGGGATGGTATTGTGGCTGGACTAACAATGATCTGCTCCCTCTGCTCTCAGTGACGACCTTCTACCGCTGCACCAACTCGACGTGCTCACACCAATGGAAGGAAGGATAGGTGCTACGCTACGCCACGTCGCCCTCCCTCCCTCCTCGATGCCTCAGAACCGCTCAAGTCACCTTCGCCTTCAACGTGTATCAATACCAGTCAGCCTTCGACCATGATCACCAACGCCTCCCCTTGCCGCCTGCTCTCCTTCCCATCCGCCTTCCCTGCTCCCCATCTCCCTTCCCTTTCCCTCCTCACTTCCCCCTCCCCACTCCTTCCCAATCCCGATGGGTCTTAAGAGCACTGTGCCTTTTCCACTTTCATGAGGAAATGGAGGGAAGTCGGCGCTTCGGCGTCTTCTTCCTATCCCGTGGCCAGCGTTTGAGTCATAGCCCACCAAGATCAAACCTCAGAAGACGGGGAAGAAGAGTCGGTTGCAGTTCGAAGGAGTCGGCCAGCGTTGCAGGCGTGCCCTCGTAGTTCGCATTGTTGGAGCTGCCCACCAGTTAAAATTTATCGCCTCTCGCGATCCTTCTGTGCGGCAGGGCTGCCAACGGCTCCTCTGGAGCTGGAAGCGCCCGCGCTGTCAGGAGGCGAGGAGGAGGAGGATGCTGTGCGACGGGAGGGCAGCGGCGATAATGATGACGAGCAACGATGTTGGCCTTTTCATCTTCGCAAGCCGCTCTCTGGAGGTTGCGTTTTGCCCTCTTCTTTTCCTCCCTGCGAAGCCACTCCCTCGCGGCAAGCTGGTGCGCGTGAGCGCCTGGCGGTAACGCTGCGGGGGGTTGCTGACTCGTGCCAGGGCGACATCTTTGCGATAGAATTGATCTTGACGAGCAATTAACGAAGCAATGAGGGATCATGAGCGCAACTACCCGCCGTTGAATCGTGTTCTCTACGAGAGAGAAGTCTGCTCAAGCTCTCGAGCTCAAGCCGCGTCACGATGCGCTCAGCGGTCCGAGCGGCCTTGAGAAGGATTGAACGCCGAAAAGACGCCGCAGGCCAGAATCGCGAGCACACGAAAGCATGAGTGAGTGAGGAGGAATGAGGGTGAATATACATTTCATCCGTGGACAAGATGATGGTGATGAGCATGAGTGCCGATGTGAGCCCCAGAGAGAGAAGGTGTGTGGTGATGCTACAGAAAGACACTTGGAAGCAAATTGGAGAGCGAGTGTGACTTGCGCGCGTCGACTACGGTGAGGAGCGCTTTTGCAATGAGGGACCGGAGAGAAGGTTGGAGTGAACGTGATGGGAGCGGCGAACTATCGGAGCCATGGGTGAAATACGTGCTAGGATGGAAGCTCTATGTATGGCTAAAGTCGACCTGGCGGGCTTGCCGCTTCTAGCTTGGCGTGCGATAGGGTACTGGAAAGACTTAGGCCATGTTCCAGGTAACGTCGACCATACCCTGGTCCTTGCTGGCGAGCTGAGAGAAGGCAGCAGGGGAGAGGTCGACGGAGTCGCCCGAGACGCAGGTTGGGCACTCGTCGACGACCTTGACCTTGGCCGAGTTGCCGTTGTGGTGAACGGTGATCCACTTGCCGCAGTTGGAGCCGCCGGCGTAGGAGCTGGTAGCGAGCGCCGCGATCATGTCGTTGGCTCCAGACTGCCATCCGCACGCGCCGAGCCCGGGCTCAAAGAAAGTTGCCTTGCCGGACTTGGAGCGAGCCTCAAGGTTGGAGGTGTTGGGGGAGCCAGCGGGGGCGGCGATGGCCGAGGCGCCGGTGAGGGCGAGGGTGAGAGCGAGGGTAGCGAAGGAGCGCATTGTAAGAATGTGTGCGAGTGAGTCGGGTGTGAGTGTGGTGTGAGAGTCTTCTAGACGTGTGAGAGAGGAGAGTGTGTTTGTTGGAAAGAAGGACAATACTCGATCGCCCCCAGTTCTTATACCTTCTCGAGCCTCTTACTCCCCCGCGAGGTCCGACCGCTTCATTGGCAAGCCAATGAGCTTGCTGGAAGTTTTACGATGCCGGGCCAATCAATCTTGCACCTTCGCTCGCTCGCCCTTGCGGCTCTCCTTGAAAGGGGGGGATCACGTACACGCAGCTCGGCCTGCCCGCCTGCCAGCCAATCGACGCTGGTGGGCGTCAGGGACGACAGGCGCAGGCCCTTTGTTTTCTGTTGGGTGAATTAATTTGCAAAGTCTTTGTACGAGGGTCCATGCTCCACTCCGTAAGGCATCGGGCAGTCTGCTTTGCGCGACTGTGGTTCAGCCAGCGGGGGGAGATCAGGTCTCGCAGCTGCCCGTACGTCTGGCCTGCCTGGCGATGACGGGTGCAAGGATCGGCGACGCCAGCCATCGCCGTTCAGGAGTTGTACGAGGGACCGGTACCCTCATTCGCTTCTTTGTTTCTCTTCCGAACGCACGCTCGGTCAACTGAACTCACAAGCTTGCGCCGGCGATGCGTACGAAGAGTGGGTAGAATTCAGACAACGTTGATGCGCCGACGCCGGCCGCACGCACGCCTGTCGCCCGCCCGCTCATCGCCGACCTTCTTCTTCGCGCAGGTACAGGAGCTGCCATCGCTTCGTTTGTTCGTTTGTGCAAGTTTGTTTCGTGTCGGAATCGTTCGTTCACCCTTAACCTGGCTACATTAGACGCCGAAGAGCCTCCGTGAACCCACGGCGTGAGCGCGAGGTTCGAGACACAAGCGAGGAGGTTGGACCCTGGCCGACTCATCTTCTCCGTGTTTCTATTTGCCCTCGGCCCTCTTTGACTTGCTGCTCTTTCAACGTCTTGCCCCGCTTTCTGCCCCGTCGCTAGTTATCCCACTACGGTTCATCCGTCTGATCTGCTCGCTCGGAATTCGCTGAGAAACCACGACGGACAAAAAGCGCCGCGTTCGTGCGGGTGTGCTGTGAAAAGGTCATGTAGCGCCGGAAAGGCAAAATCTAGTCACCGAGCGCAAGAAGATCTCAGTTGTGTGGAGCAGGGACCCCGCTCTGGAACCGAGAATAGACGCAGGAGAACGCCGTAGCGGCCTGTCCCCCCAGCAAGGGGACTAGACCGGCGGGGGCAAAGCCTCCTCCCTCTGCCAGGTGGTCGGTATTCACAAGGGGAGGGGGCAAGGGGGAGGCTCGACGCCATTGTACTGTAGCAATGACAAACGATTGACGCCGCTCGCGATTGATAGGGACGGGCAGCGATCATGAGGTTGCGCCGGTTCCCTACCCGCTCCCACCTCCTCCCCCGGGTTACCCCGTCTGCACCGGCGGCAAGTCGGCCGACGGAAGGATGGGTGGCGCCCTCGTTGCTGCTATTTCAGATCGGGCTCAACTTTGGGGCTCCAGGGGTCACCACTACTGACAAGAAATGAACACCGATGACGGCGGCAAGTAGGAGCGGCATTCGGTTGCCATGATGAAGGGAGCGGGGATGATGGGTATTGTGAGGGATGGGGTCCACCCTACCCCATGAATGGGCGTCAAGATTGTCAGCAGGGCAGGCCCTTTCTGACAAGCTTTGGGCGAAGGAGATCGCGAGGTCATAATTGACCCCTCGCTCTCCATCTCACAACTAGCCGTCAAAGACCTTGATGGGAATTGTTGGGTGAATCAACGTGACACAGGAACGTGCTAGATCGCTGTCGTCTTTGCTGTCTCATTCCGGCGAACAGTCTGGACCGCCGAGACACGAAGAGAGAGAAACGGCTGAGGCTTGGCGAGAGACTCAGAGGAGAGGAGATGTGCTGCAAAAATGCGATCGAATAGAAGTCAAGGCGCGATAGGCGCAAAGGGAGTTGCCGTAATCCACACTTCTTGCTCAGCCTGCGATGGAGATTGCATGTGGTGTCAGTCACGAGAGCCTTCACGAGACACGATGACGGCAACCTCGAGACCCACGTGGATGAAGAGCAGCTGGATGTAGCGAGATCAGTCAAGCGAAGCCAGGAGCAGCCACGGCGATCAGTACGCACTACCACCGCTCACGGCCTCTTTCGCCTGCTGCTCACCTCGTCGAGCCTCACGCCGTTGCGCAAAAGGCGATAGGCGAGGGCGTCAACCAGATCGCCGAGACGAAGGGCCTTGTCGATCCATTGTGGCTCGTCGTCATCCTCGTTGCCGTCCTTCGCAGTCGCGATATTGTCATCGATGGCCGCGTCGGCCTCGCTGTCACCTTGTTGCTGCAGCTGCTGAAGAGGCGGCGTTTGACCCTCAAGCAGGATTGCCTTTGCTAACGTCGGCCTAGCATCTGCCATGACCCACTTGCTCGAACCGTCGCCGGGTCCTTGCACGCTCCACCAAAAAGGAAACAATGTGCGATGGCCCCAAACTGACCTGCAACGCGACGCGACGTGCCATTCATCGTGAGAATGAGTGAATGCCTCTCGCTTGAGCTACCGCTACGTACTCACGTCCACTTGAGCTGATACGGCGTCTTCTTGCCCCTGTGAAGCCACCTTTCGATACCCTTTGCCGTCTTGTGGAATGAATCGAGGAGATCTGCGCCGTCTTGATCTCCGCCTGCCCACGTAAAACTTCCGAGCTCACAGCCGAGTAAACGCTCGATCAGAGTCGCCTCGAGTTCTTGGATTTTGTCATTCTTCATGGCAGGGTCTCTCTCCCATGCAGGAGCTTCGTGGATCGCTCGCACGAGATCGTTGAGTACGAGTCTGGCCGCCCGTCCGCGTAAGGCGTCTCTTGCCGAATGACCATTGGGAACTGCGAGCGACGTAGGAGGCACAGTGGGCGTTCAGCATGGAATTGTCCGATATGGAACCAATCTTGCCTGCTCACGGACTCTGGCACGATACCATTCCAGTATTGCGACTACTGTCTCTTTCGTCTCCTCAAGGAAGAATGACGTAGTGATCTCGGTACCCTCCGCTGTGAGCTGACCGCTGGCATTCAGAGTAATCAAAGCGCTTCTGAATGACTCGGGCAGCGCCTTGAACCGCTTGCCTGTCGTAGTAACACTGCCGTCTATCGTTCGAACAGTGACCAGGTAGTTGGCTTCCGAGTGCTCCCGCGCTGCTTGACTCGAGGAAGCTGCGGACGATCTATCAGCGTCAGTAGGCTTCTTGGCGGAAGAGATCTGTGCTGCACCGTCCGCGACTGCCTCCGAAGCGGCAGAGGAAGACGACCCTGTGCGTGCTCTATCACGAGAGGCCGATCCCTCCTGTGCCGGCGAAGCCACTGGAGGAGCAGCCTCCGCCCAGGCTGCCGTAGCTGCTGCTGCGGCTTCTTCCGCAGATGCAATCGCCCCAGAGGCTGGAGCAGGCGTTGCCGTGGCGGAGATGGGTGAGATGTAGGTAGCTGCTGATGCCTCTTTCGCTTTGGGCCTCATCTCGAGAGGTGCCGGACTTGAGGAAGCTGAGCTGCTGCTGGCGTCTTGAGTGGAGAGATGCCTTACGGCGTCTGCATTGGTTGCAGAGGGGCGGCGCTCGCTTGTGGCCGCAGGAGCTGGGAGAGACGCAGACTGTGCTGGATTGTCGATCTGCAGTCGCTTGCTCGAAGGTGAACTCTGCGAGATAGTATTGCCATCGCGAGGTCTCTTGCCTGGAGTCGAAGTGGTTGCACGGTGATGAATTTGAGCCCTATCCCCCGAAGGCGTGAGGGCAGGCGTGGGCAGCGAGTCTGTACGGCACACAGATGTCTTGAGGGCGACATCTCGTGAAGGGATCTTGTGAACTGGACGATTGCGTCGAGGCGAGCTTTGAGCGCTCCCTGAAGCACTCCTTGTGGTCAATGTGGTAGTTGCTGTCTCAGCCAAGACTGCCTGTCCGGCCGTTGCACCGACGGTAGCAGTTGCCTTAGTCGAACGAGGTGATGCCGACGTCTGTGGCGGTCTGCCTTTAGTTTTCGTCGGGGTTGACTGCTGCTCCATCTTGATCCTCTTGATGTCAGCTGGAGCTCGAGCGCCGCTGATGGTAGCCGGCGCGCTACGAGGTTGCGCGGGCTGAGCGCCACCGATGAAGCGCTCTGGCGTGCAGAGTAAGGGCGGTGGCAGCGACTGCTGTGAAGGTGGAGTTGGTGCACCGTCTAGCAGGGATTGGACAGGCGAAGGAGGTGCGGATCGTAGAGAAGAGGGAGAAGGAGAGGCAGAGGCACGAGTCGTAGCAGGCGACATACGAGGGTCGGGCGGCAGGGAGCCGTATGAGGAAGGAGGGCCCAGACTTGATTGACCGACACAGACGACGACGACGACGACGACGGCTGTAAGTTGGTCGAGGCAAACTAGCAGGTCAGGTCCGTTCGAGATTGGTCGTGATGGTGGGAAGAGAAGCCTCCGACGCACATTCTCCGAGCAATCGCGGCCCGCCGCTCACTTGAAGACTCGTGCGGACGTGGGTGATTGCGAGCACCCGTCACGCGAACACTCACGAGCGACCAGGATATGACAAACGAGTCGTGCATGTGACATTTGTGTAGAAGTTGGCAAGCATCTATTCTACTCGTCTCGCATCCTTCTCGGCCCTCTCCTCCTCAGCACGCACCAACTCCCTCACGACCAACCCACTCGAAACAACACATCCCTCCAGCAGCGGGATGCCCGGACTCCAAGATCCGCAGACCCACACCCTGACCTTCCCCTGGAGCTCACCAAGCTCGAGCTCCCAGCCATTCCACCCACCGAGTAGCCTGCCAGAGCTTCGCCGTCTCCACTCAAATAACCCTCTTTGTGCCTCCTTGCCTGACATGGTCAGTACTGCGCGTTCGAAGTGCGAAGAGGAGAGAATGGTCGACGGGTGCGGGCTGAGATGAGACAGAGGATTGGTGGTCTGAATGAGGACTTCCTCCTTTTGGTCCTCGCCAGTAGAAGGGCAAAGTCGGCGTAGCAGCAGATGGGAGGCCATAGTGTGGGTGTTTGCTTGCAGCGTCGACGGCGAGTAAGGTGAGGAGGAGCGACTTGTCGGCGATGATGAGGTCGAATTGACCTTCTCGCTTCTACCCGTCACCACCGCCCCAGCCGCTGGGCTCACGAGATTAAGGTCCCTCCAATCGTCCTCCCTCTCCGATAGCAGGGAGCGATCCGTGTGGTTGACAACCTGGCTGTCCTCGTAAGTGAAGCATCGTAGTCTGTCGAGCATCTCACGTAGCCCATCGTCACCTTCGCCATTGCTGTCGCCGTCACAAAGCGACTCGACGAAGCCCGCACTCTGATTGGCCTGCGTAGCCAGAATCACATGGTCGAAACCTTCGTACGCCCTCTGCGAACCGTTCTGCCCCTCGATCACCTCGATACATAATCTCCCCTCGCCGCCTTTGCGCGCCAGTCTCTGCACCAAGCAATCAACATGCACATTTCCCTCTTCCAGCGGCGCACTAATTCTTCGCTCAACCTCGAGCACACCAGCGGCCGCCGTCAAGTGGCTGCGGCCGAAGGTCAGGGCCACATAGTCCATGATATCCGCCACTGGGGCCTGCAAGACCGATGATGCTTGGACGGTCATCATTGCGCTGAATAGTGGTACGAGGATGGAGTGGAGAAAGTGTTGCAGCGTCGGACGTGAGGGGACGAAGAGAGATTCGATGCCTCCGGTGCTGGAAGGAGAAGCGCTGAAGTAATCCTGAAGAGTCTGACGGGCTATCGGGTGGGAAGGATTGCGTGTATGCCCCGCGTAGTGGTGCCAGAGGGAGACGATGAGGAGGTAGAAGTAGCCCAGCGCGAAGAGTGCCATGGAGGAAAGGTAGACGCGCGACGCCTCGAAACGGATGGAGAGGTCGTGTACGAACGCTTGAGCGCTTCTTTTGTCCTTGAGTGAGCTGGATGACGACGGACGCCGCTTGAGAGAAGAAGGGAGGCTGAATCCTCGGATGCCAGAGGAGCCTTCGTACAGCAGCGAAGGGCAGGGGACGCGTGACACGCTAGACGCCGGGAGCTTGACATCGGTCGTTGAGGCCTTCTGTGCCACAGCAGCTGCCTTCGCCAGCCCCGTGGCCTCCGTGGCAAACGAGTACGTGAAGTCCGACTTTCGTAACGGAACGCCCAGCTTGCGATAAAGAGCTGCCACCTTTGGGTAGTATCCCGCATTAATGCTTCGCATGGGGACGTCGATGCGCATCGTCTCTCCCTTTGAATCATCTGAGCTACCCGCAGGTACATCGATACTGTTTGAATCGAGGCCGATCTTGCTCGCTCGCTCGAAGAGGTGCACTTCGATGTCCAGGCTTGGGGAGGAGGTCGTGGCCAGGGCGTGTGCCGCGTGTAGGCCTGTCAGGCCGGAACCTACTATTGCTACGCGGAGCTTGCGTCTTGATCGCGAAGCAGGGGATGCTTGACCTGAAGAAGACGAAGATGAAGGAAGAGGGGAATCCATGATCGTCGATCGTGCGGTGAGAGTGAGGGAAGGAGTGGACTGTGCTGCGGATTGCTATGTCTCTACGTCAGCGTGAAGGGCATGAAGAGGGGCGGGATCGAAAGGAAATGGACGAGATTAGAGGTTCATTCGGAATGGGGAAAAGGGTCGAGAAAGGCACCTTTGAGCTGTTGGTATCCAGGTGGTGGGTAGGCAAAAGGCGCAAAGATCACGACACGCAACCTCGGCGCATTGATGAAGCAGGCGCAGCACGGAAACGGAGCAATGACCAGTTCCGCGCCTTGGCACTCGCGCTTCTCATGGCTCGCAGCTCAGCCCTTCGTTACCAGCGCGAGACGACAAATGCCCGAACGTTTCGAGATATGCAAAGGATACGGATCCTGTGACAAAGACGTCATCGGAGCGTGATATCTCCCCCCCTCTAGCCCCGCAAACCTACTGCTTCTTCTTCCCCTTTCCCTTCGCATCCGCAGCGGCAACCTCCTCCGTCTTCCTCTTCGCTTCCTCTTCTTCCTCATCATACTCTCCCTCTTCCCTCTCATCAGCAACATGACCCCTCACAGCGCGGAACAAAATGCGCCACATGAGGTAGTACCAGAAGAGGTTGAGTAGCAGCAAGAGGAAGAGGGGGGCGAAGATCTGGTACTTCATCCAGGGGACAAGCCACCATCCCTTCTCCGGGTTCCATTCGCGGGTATGCGCAGGGATCAGGTCGAACTGGCTCCAGACCGACCAGAGGGTGACGCTCGACAGGTAGATGCGGAAGTAGGTCCAGATGAACATGAAGCCCGCGAAGACGACGGTAGCCAGCTTGTCCAGCGCAAGGTAGTTGAGTACTTTACTCAGCGCAAGGAAGGTGTCCGGAATGTCCATGCACACGAAGACCGTTGTGCCGATCATCGTCAGGTTGATGAGATAGGACCAGCCAATCAACCAGAGCGTGACAAGATGGTGAGCGATGAGCTCGTAGTAGTCCTTGCGGGGCTTCTCGAGCTTGAGGATCATGACGAGGGCCTGCTGCAGCCAGTAGCTGAACTGAAGGAGGTAGTAGAGCTTGAGCTCTCCGCGCATCTGCCAGTGAGGATACTTGAGCCAGAGATGCTCGAGGTTGAACCACCAGGATTCTTGATGAGACATGACGTAGGTGCCGAGGGCGCCGAAAGTTCCCCTGCGCGGCGGCGAAAGATGGAAGACGATGAGCTGTGGTCAGCGACATATTGAGATGTGGCTCTTGCCTTGTGCGCGCTTACCAGTAGAGGATAGCATAACACTGCTCGGTCAACCTCTCCCTCTTGGTCTCATTCTTGATCCCCCACCACTCGGCGAAAGGCCTGAATAGGTAGATGGTCGTAGTTTGACGGATGAAGCTGAAGACGACAATGTAGAATGCCAAAAAGCAAAGATCAAAGTATCCTTTTTGGTAGCGCACGGTGTCTCCTGTGAGGGCAGCCTTTGGCTCGGCCATCAAGACCTGTGCTACGGGCACGCGATGCGAAAGGAAGAGGAATGGCTCGAATGGGTTGCGTACATGGGGCGTGACGAGACGCCAGTTTGTGTAGCCGATGATGAAAACCAAGGCAATCTTGAGGGAAGAGGAAGGAGTGGTCATCCAGCGCATGGTGTAGAGGTCCTTGAAGAGGCCACTGGAATTCGACGTCGGTCGTGATGCAGGGGCGGGTTTGACGAGTCCCGAGGTGCCCGTCGAAGGAGAAGTCACCTCGTCGACTGCTTGGCTCACCGAGGAGGCCCGGCGTCGTACGGTTGCCATGGTCGACGAGGACGATGAGGTGAGGGCGATGAGTTGGAGAGCAGAGGAGGAAGAGATGAGAGAATGCCAGCCCTGTTGGTCCTTCCCGTTGCGCTCGCCCTTGACCTGGCCGCCAGTCCATGTCGACTGGTCCGGCTCAGATGAAGCGACGCGCCCGGTCTCAGATCCGTCGAGCGGGCTGAGAGCCCTCTCTGTCCGTCCATGGGCGGCGCATCTCGTCCATCTTGGATCCGCTCCTCCGACTCATCGAAGAATCAATCAAGGAAGCTACAGAGAGCATTGCGACGAGCCGCTGGTCAACAATGCCAGCCACTCCGCCACCACCACCGCCGCCTGATGATGGCGATGGGACAGGACAGCCACCGCCGCCGCCTCCGCCTGCAGAGAATGCTGCGCCCCCACCACCACCTCCAGCATCGCCTCCTCCACCGCCTCCGCCCAGCGACTCGCAGCCTCCTCCCCCACCGCCACCCTCATCAGAGCCAGGACCACCCCCTCCGCCGCCACCACCACCAGCGGGCTCATCCTCTTCGATCAACGGCCACAGCAATCCCGAGGCGGGCCCCTCCCGTCCTCCACCTCCCCCGCCCTCAGCAGCATCACCACCACCAGCACCCGGACCAGCACCAGGAGCAGACGCCTCTTCCTCAGACCGACCTCAAACTGTCTCCTCCTTCTGGCAGGAGTTGGAAATCGAGCGTGTTCTCTCCTCGTTCCGCCTCAATCCCTACGACGTACTCGAAGTATCCCTAGAAGCAGACAGCAAAGCCATCCACAAGATCTACCGCAAGAAGTCTCTGCTCATCCATCCAGATAAGGTGCAGCATGATCCGCGTGCAGTGGAGGCTTTCGATCTGCTCAAGAAGGCGAGCACGCATCTACTTGACGAGGAGAAGAGAAAGGCATTGGATGAGACGGTCCTCTCGGCGAGATATCTGGTTTTGAAGGAGCACCTAGGTCTGCCAGTCAGTACACCTTCCGAGGATGAACGGCTGCAAGGTCTTCAACCCACTTTCGAAGAGCGAGTCCGCAAGGCCACTCGCGACCTCATGATCGATGATGAGCTTCGTCGTCGTAAGAGTCTGCGAGCCCAACATGCCGCTGAAGGAGAGGAAGAAAGGAAGCGCGAAGCTGCGGCAGAGGAGCGCAAGAGGAAGGCAGTCGAGAAGGAGAAGTGGGAGGACACGAGAGACGAGCGCGTTAAAGGGTGGAGGGAGTTTGCTAAGACGGGCAAGGGGAAGAGGAGAAAGAAGGTGGGAGAGGAAGGCGTCTTGGGTTGACATTGAGTAGGGCGAGCCACGACGAAGTATCATCATTTCCACTTTTCTGTATTTGTACATTCACGAGCCGCGATATACACTCATTCTCTGCCTCCATCGAATCATAATCGTCCATTGTCATCGCGACACCATCATCATCTGCTGCATTGGCGTGCTCCCTCACCTGCAGATCAACGGAAACCACCGGGCATCGTCCCTCCAGCAGGGGATAGCGGTGTCTTGGGCGGCAGCGGTGGGGGTGGTGCTGCTCCTCCCCCTCCTCCTGCAGACCCAGTCGCAGATCTCCGGTCCTCGTACTCCTCCTCCTCATGCCAATCAATCGGCGCCATCTTGGGCGCATAAATGCTCGACCTGGCCGACCCTGGGGTAGGAGGTCCTGGTTGGCCGAGCGTCGAGAAGCTCCCAAACCCATTACTACCACCGCTCACAGCGCCACCATTACTCTGGGGCAAGCTGCTCTGCAGACTCGAAAAGCTGAAAGTAGGCAAGGTTGGCGGAGGGGGTGAAGAGGTAGGGGAAGGTGCAGAACGCTGTTTGCCTGCGAGAACGGAGGCGGAGCGATATGGGATGGAGATGACGCTTGACGAGTCATCGAGGTCGTGGGTGTTGTCGAAGGAAGCGTTGTGGTGTGAGGGAGAGGCCGGAACTGGTGATCTACCAGCAGACGAGGCAGCAATCGGTGGCGTTGCCTGGCTGGGCCCGCCATTGAAGTATCCCGATGCGTACGATGCAGCCGGTCTGGCTAACGGAGGAGGCGCTGCGGCTGACGAGGAAGAAGAGCCATGGTCCATCAGGCTCTGCTGTTCAGCCATCCGTTGAGCCACGGCATCTTGCGCCTCGTAGTAGCGCTTCAACTGAGTCTTCTCGTCTTCCGCGCTCATCACCGCCGGAGTCATCGGGGCCGCGGCAGAGGCGACGGATGGGGAGGCGAGCGAGGAGGCGGCAGACGAGTTGCTCGCGCTCGCGCTCATCATAGTACCGCCTACGCTCTGGTGGGCGTCCACTTCGGCCTTGGCTTGCTCGTAGAGACGACGTTTCTCTTCTTCTGCAGAGGGGAAAGATGACCCTGGTGGCATCGACCCGCGCGAGGCTGAGGCCGAAGGAGCTGCTGCAGAAGAGAATGATGGTGGAGACTGCCGTTGCGCGGCATCAGCCTCTGCCTTGGCCTTATCGTACAGGCGCCGCTTCTCGTCCTCGGCCGATGGAAAACCGTGTGAGGAGTTGGCGTGCCCGTTCGATGAGGCAGGTGGAGGCGGTGCTGCTGATGCAGACGATGAGGAGGAGAGGCCACCTGCACCTTGCTGCGCTCGCAGGAAGGCATCGCGCTCCGCTTGTGCGGCTGCAAAGCGTTGCTTCTCCTCGTGTGCTGATGGGTACACAGACGCCGACTGCGGCCTTGCCTGGCTGGAAGACGAGCCTACTGCCGGGCTCGCTTGGGCTGGAGACCGCCTAGCAGACCCTGCGAGGTGGGCGTCTCGCTCCGCTTTGGCTGCCTCATAGAGTCGAGCCTTCTCCTCTGCCGCTGAGGGGAAGCTAGTGACCTGCTGCGAGTGGCGTTGCGGCTTTGCTCCCGATGATTGGCTCGCAACAGCAGACGAGGTAGCTACATTGCTGGAGCTGCTGCCATTGCCTGATCCTCCCGGCGACGGTACCTCTTCTGGCGACGAGAAGTCATCCTGCGGGAAGGTAGCGCCTTGCACGTAGCCTGCCTGGTATCTCTCTGCCTCTCGTCTCGCTCGCTCGTACAGCACTTGCTTCTCATTGCTCAGCGTCGTGGGGCTTGTCGGTGAGGACACGGTTCGGTGGCCAGTTGGCGTCCCTGCGCTCCTGCCCGCAGCCGCAGCCGCCAGAGCCTCAGCAGCTCGACGTTGATTTTTCTCTGCTTGCTGTCTTGCCCGCTGGTACAATCTCTCCTTCTCTGCTTCGGCCGCATCATGCGACTGCGGCCCACTAGATGCTGGTCTGACTGGCCTTACGTCCTCTTCCGCATCGTGGGACTGCCTGCTAGGGCGCAAATGCTGCGAAGAGCTAGCAGCGGAGGACGTGCCTCCAGTGCGAGGGTACCCAGCACCGCCTTCTTGCTGATGATGGAAGTCATAATTGACTGCAGGAACCGCCTCCTGTCCCTCGAAGACTTGACCGAGAGGAGTCGAGAACGAGTGGTGAAACAGTGCACGATTCTCCTCGGGGGCAAGCTCGCGACCTTCGTAGATACTGGCTGGTCCTGCGAAGGCAGGCTTGGGACCGGAGTGAGCTTGTCCAAAGGCTGTCGTGAAGACCTGGTCGCCTTGCTGCTGCCAGCTGAAGATCTGACCGGGGACACCGCGACCTGCCATGCCAGGTCCTGATGCAGTGGTCATCATCGTGTCTCGTCGCCCGAGGTTGGCAGCAGATGGCCCTCCGTAGCCATAGCCTGAGTCCCCTGACCTGTGTGAGGGTGCCGAGCTGAGGAAGGACAAGGAGCGCTGCGGACCAGGCTTGACGGTGGAGCCTGTCGACTGCGTCGGGGTACGTCGAGGCGCCGATCCCCCTGCTCCAGCGGACATGGGCCTCTGGATGCTCTCGCCATATGACTGCGACTGCTTTGAGCTGATGGGCGCCGAGAGGCCGGGCACGAAGCCAATCTCTGGCACAACAGTTGCCGAGGTAGCACGAGGCACGTTTGTGATGGTCATCGGCAGATGGTCGATAATGATGGGCTGCTTCGTGTCGACATAGACTCGCATCGTATATGCGACCTCGATGTGCTTGGCCGTCTGGATCGTCATGAGCGAGTGCGTTTTTGGGATGGTGAGCGCAATATCGTACGTCTTGACGTCGCCCTTGTAGAGCTTGATGCCCAGACTTTGAGCCTTTTGCACAATACTGTCAGTACGCTGATTGCCAGTCTTTGTCGCGCCTCCCATCATGCGACTCTGCCGCTTGTTGCCCTTGAAAGTGACGGTCTCGCGAATCGAGAAGGCGATCGACTTGATCTTGACGGGCGAGACATTCTTGGAGGTGAGGATGACTCTGATCTCTGCCTTGTCGCCAGGACCGAAGCAAGTCTGCTTGCGATAGACTCGCGCGATGACTTGGTTGGCCATGAGCTCGTGATCGTCGGCAACAGAGTAGATGGGCCACGTTGAATGCAGCTCGTGCTTCTCAATGGAGATGGGGTGGGTTGACTGAATGATGCTAGATGTGTCCTCCTTTCGCAGCAGGCCTCTACGGCGAATCCAATCGAAGCGGTCAAGTCAGTGAGAGTCACTCTCGGCAACACTCCCCTCGCTGCTTTTTGCCTCTCGCGCACACTCACTTCTTTGCCTTGACGCACAAGCTGGTCACCATCTCGTAGCTGATGCCAATCTGCTTGTCCAGTCTCGCAGTGGGAGGCAAACCTTCGGGTATCAAGATCTTGAAGGGAAAGTCCTCCGTCTGAATAAGGTCCCATCTTCCCTCAGCGTCTGTTTCTGCGTTACCTTCTGCCTTCCAGACCTCGATTGGCCCCTTGCCAATGAGCTCTCCCCAATTCTCCCCACTAGGCGTCATTTCGAGCTTGCGCAGCTCGATGCGAAGCCATGATGCCTTGAGCCCTTTGCCTCCTAGTCTGACCTCGACTTCTCCAGCGATATGAGCAGCGGGTCTGCCTTGGCCAGCTGGGATGCCAGGCCACCCGGTGATGAATTGCCGATGAGGCGGTGCTCGAAGAGTGAGCTTGGCCTGGCTGGACGACATGCCAGGCGCGGCGGCGGCGACGACGACGACGACGACGACGACAAAGTAGCTAGCAGGCTATACAAGTAGTTTCGGTATGGGTATCGATGGTGGATGGGAAAGAGGGACAGTGGCGCGAGTGTGAGAAAGAGGCAGATCGTGAGAGGGAGCCAAGGCAAGCGGAGGAGACGAAGCGGACTCAAAATGGCTCTCACCGCCAATGAGCCACACAGCCCGACTGGGCTGCTTCAGTGAAGGCGCAGGGGCCATCGTGCAAAAGTCCGCTCTCGCAGCCAGTCCAAGTCCAAGCGCAGCGCAGAGCCAAAAGAGGAGTGACCGAGGGGCATGACCGAGGGCCATTCGTACGACGACGACGAGCGCAGCACAGCGCGTGACCACTTGCTTCTCTTCTCTCACAACAACAAGAAGTCCACGGTAGCAATAGGGCAAGTGTCCGATGTCATTCACGACTGGCCTTGTGGTAGTGGTGGCAAGCCACCGATGATGAATGGCCTCACCATGTACTATGGCCTTCCCGCGAGCCGGGGAGCTGACAAGGCGATGCATCGCTTCGCAGCATACAGCCAGCCAGCCAGCCAGCCAGCCAGCCAGCCAGCCATCCACACCCTTTCACTTCTATCGACATATTCTTTCGACTCTCGATTCGTGGATGGCGGCGGGGCAGCAATCCTCTCTTTTCCCTCACATCTACCCACTCGCTCACCACCTGCTCATCCATGATGACCCTTGACAGATGCCACTCTGCGCGGAAGAGCTGCTCGTCTTGAGCCAGATGCAGCAATGAGGTCAAGAGTTGATCACACCGCTGATGAGAGAAGGTCAATGACCACCATTGCGTCCGGTCCGGAGCAATTGTAGACCCCGGTCAGCCCTGAGGCGATGACGCTCTCACATCGTTGACGGTGCTGCGAAGGCTGAGTGGAAATGTAGGTGACCGAGAGGCGGAGGCAGAGGCGGCGCGGGTGGATGGCAAGCGGCCTGACACGCACGCGAGCCTTGGCCTGTCATAGCCACACGCTCTCCTCGCCCACTCTGGCTCTCACTCACTGTCTCGCTGTCGGTGCTCAGCGGGCCGCACTCTTCCTTTCCCTCCCTGGCCCGCCCTGGCGACAAGGCAAGAGCAATTCCGGCAGAGCCTGCCCAATCTCCACTCTTGCCCACCTCTCATCTCATTGATTGATCTCCCCTTCCTTCCCCTCGCACTCAATTTGTTGCCCCCTCTCTCCTCCTCTCCCCTTCTGCCAACTGGCCGCTCCCGTACTTCCCGTCTTTGACGTTGTACCACAAGCACAACGAAGTCCGCCCCCCTCTCGTTATCCCAATACCGCTTGACAGGCATCGACCATTGAAGACACTCAAGGGAGGAACCGAATCGGCACCAGCATCGGCATCTTGTGTTTAGCGCCTCGACAACCTGGCATCGTACCCCCTTCCTCGTCAACGGCAAGACAAGCACTAGTACCATCGTCCGCACGCCGGCAACAGCAGACCCAGCTCAGCAGCACGGTGTCGACCTCGACTCCGCCCTTGCATACGTCCCAGCACTCGCAACTCTACCTTTCCTCGCATTGCCCCCCTTATTCTCTCCTCTGCCCTCCCCCGCCCTCCTACATCGAAAGCAAGTACCATTCTTTGATGCCCCATTGGCCTTTTCCTCATATCCGACCAATCCTCTCTGCTTGACCGGTGCTGCCCGTTGCTCCTTCCTAGTCTCATCGCTCCCTCGCCTCTACACGGATACTTCAAAACAAGCTGACGGCCAGTCGCAGCGCCTCTGATTGTGCCATGACGATCCCGTCTGGCCTTGGTCTCCGCAAGATCAAGAAAGGCAGCAGTCCAGGCAAGTCATCCTCGCCTCCTGCCGCGCTCAAACGACGTCTCAAGTCCGGCGAGCACTCTACCTCATCATCCGTCGACCGTGGTTCCGGCTCATCAACACCGCTGGCAAACGTGGGAGAGGCAGCGGTAGCAAGCAGTGGCACCGTCATCCTCAATGGGGGTCAGCCAGGTCCACTGACCGAAGCACCTTCGTCATCGTCTCGATCGCAAGAGCCAAGTGCTCAGCAGCATCACCACGCCCACCCCCATCATCACCAACGCTCCATCTCCTCGCGCTCAGAGATGTCGATCAAAGATCGGCTGTCGCTCATCGCGCGAGAGCGACGTCTCGAGGAGAACCGGCGCATCTTTGGCTGCAACGCGATTCCCGTCTTCATCAATTGCCCGGCGTCGAGTCTCAGATACCATCTCGAGCGCACAAGGGCCGATCAAGACGAGGCCAGCATGTCTCAACATGAAGATGAGCAGCAGCCCCTTCGTGAGAACAAAGAAGATTTATTCGCCTCGGTGAACAAACCCGAACAAGAGGCATTAGATGCTGCCAGCAGTAACAGCGGGCTCCAACGAGGCAACGACAACGCAGCTACACCCAGGATTGTCGAGCACCCGTCTTCAGAGCTGCCATCACGCACGCAGAGCAGTGTCGAGCATGCTTTCCTCTCTCCCACAGCTACACTGCATGATGATCCTGCTTTTTCCTCGGGCAATGGCAAGAGGAGGAAAAAGTCATCTACGTCCCGCAAGCATGGCAAGAGGAAAGCTCAAACATCTCGCAGCGTCGATGGAGATGTCCGGGGCTCAACAGCGCCGAACGATGCTCCCTCCGAGGTCGTCATCACCAGCAGCAATGACGAGAATCGCGGGCCGTCGCGGGCTTCCAATAGGATAGACGGCAGGTCGTCGCCCTATCTCGCGCCGCCACAGCTCGACCGAAGCGGAAGGCAAGCATCGCCAAGATCACCCTCGGAGGCTGGTGGCAGAACGACGTCACGCTCCGAAGGAGAGGACCGCAATGATACTCTGAGGCGTCGCTTTGGCAGGACGGCGAGCAGAGATAGTGCTCGCTCATCCAATCCTTCAAGAGCTCCCTCGCGCGCGTCGAGCGGAATGACGACCCTGAGCGACGCATCGTCTGAGGCCGTCGAGATGGAAGCAATGCAGTTCCACCCCTTCGGGTGGAGAGAAGCAGAACCGTCTCCATCAATGACATTAGCAGCAGCAACAGCGAGTAATCCAGCCGTGATCGAAGCCATTCAGCAATCATCGCCAAGCCCTTCGCAGCCCTTGATTGCCCCGATGCCGCTGCCGGCACCCTCTGACCCTTCTCAAGTCCAGCCTCAGCCTCTTTCCAACGACGTTAATCGTGTTGATGCCGTCACACACAGGGCCATGTCGCTGCATGCTGGGCCTCCAGCGCAGTTTGCTCCACGTCCCACCATCTCACTGCTGCCAAATGGCGAGGTTCCCGGTATCCCTTCGCCACCTCGTGCTCCTCGCATGCACATCTATGCCAACGGCCATGGAGGTGGATATGGTCAAGCTCAAATCCACCATCGACGAACTAATCATTGGCACGCACCCCGACCAGATCCTCGTCAGTGGCATCGCCAACCCTCCCCACTCGGTTCGCGCTCTTCCGACTTGGATTCCACATCTACCGACGCCCGCAATCGCTCAGACGATGCTGCTCTGGACAAAGACAAGGACAGGGTCAGCGCAGTACCTGGAGCTTCTCTCTCGCAAGCTGCCACAACCGGCAACAAAGCGAGCTCGAGCAAGAAATGCAGGCAGGAGCGAACCAAGGCCGCGATCAAGGTGCGGGAGGCGAAGGCTCGACAAGAAGAGCAGAGCAGGCGGATTGCAGAGGCTGTGGCCGCAGCTGAGCGTGGCGACAAGATAGGGCCTACTTCTACGTCAACACAGCCGCCACCGTCGCCATTTTCCCCCCTCGCACCACAACACAGCAGCTCCGACCGCTCTGCAGGCATTAGCTCGGTTGGCAGATCGTTCAGCGCCGCAGATTCCCCAGTCTTTGCGCCTGGGCAGGCTACGGAAGACTCCGGCGGCTCTCACCATTCTATCGATTCCTCCCTCGTCACAGCTGGCTCGACGTCACCTTTGTCTCGTCAGGCAAGCGACTGCAAGAGGTGGTCACGAAGGCTATCGAGAACAGACACGGAGGCCTCTTTCCACACGGCAATGCACAGTCAGTCTTCGTCAAGTCTGCCAATCGCCCCTTCTCCTGGTCAGGAAGGCGTGCGAGACCACTTCACGAGCTCACAAGACGAAGCGAGCGATGGAATGACCATGCTCGACCACGCTGTTGATCAGTCAAGCCGCTCATGGGGCCCGACGTCGACTTCAGATGCTGGCGTGACCACCGATCCCGATGCCACCATCTGCAGCCCACCCCCTCGCGTCATTGGCTCGACAGCATCATTCGATGACGCTGGTTCTATGGCTAAAGAGGAGCTGCCGATGCATGATAGCGAGGCAACCTTGCTGCTACCGAACGTACGACTGCCCCGCAATCAATCACCTTACCTCTCAACAGTGCGCAACGAGGGGCGCAAGGACAAGTCACCTCGCCCTTCGTCACGGTCCCCTCAGCGTCCGCACTCTTCTGCCTCGCACAACTCACGATCGAGCAAGGCGAAGAAGGAGTCGAAGCGCGGAGCAGCTCCATTATCAGCACTGCCAGCTGACGCCAGCAACGCAGTATCGGGCCAGCATCAAGATGGCGGAACTGTGCAGCTTTCTCATTCACGAGGCGCCGCTCATACCGCTCCGTGGCTCCTGCGACGAGAGTCACAACTGCGTGACGATTCTGTCGCGGCACTTCGGGCAATGGAGAGTACGAAGCATGGGCAATACCGATATCGTGATATCAAGGATGAAGCAGCAAGGCTGGAAAGGACACGGGAATGGAGCAGTCAGCTCAAGACCATGACCGCGCCTGCCCCAGCTCAGGCTCGCGTCGCTCAGGCCCAAACGTCGTCAGGTCAAGCAGCCTATCTTGCGCCCTTGCCGCTCGTTGCACTTTCCCCATCAGATGCTACATATGGATCGTCCCCAATGGCTCTCCCATCTCCGCATTTGCCGCAGGCTCCTCCCCCGGGCCTCGCTGCACCGGCGCGCAAGAATGTCCAACACGCCGCGCCCATGCCCGCAAGCCCCTCCCATCCAGATCCACTCGCTCATCGATTTGTTGCCTCGCATTGGACGCAAGCCGGGAGCAGTGACCAAGGCTGTACAGCTGACGCCGAATCTGCCTGGCTCGTCGCACAGCCGGATCGTTGGCTGGACACGAAGATTGCGCACCCTCACCTCATCTTTGTCGCCCAAGTCTCCCAGATGCCAGCCTTTGAGGAGACGCATCAGCGCCGCTCAAGAGCGAGAGAGTACCGTCTAGCCAAGTTGGCTTGGTGCGATCTTGAAGGCTTCGTGGAGACGAGGCGATGGGTGCAGTTGCGTGACGGTAGTTACAAGGTGCACCGTAGCTGGCGCACCCACTCAGTTCTTGCTCCTGGCCATCGGCTCAACAGCATCCGCTACCCTTGCGAGGATCTTGAACGTACAGCACATCGCTGCAAGGAGATCTACGAGATTTGGAGGCGCGAGGTGCAGGGCGCTGCTCGCGATCATGAGGACAGCATGGCCAGACGCCGAGGCCGAGGAGACAGGGACACGCCAACCAGTCGCCGCCCACGACGAGTCACCTCCGCCGAGCGCAGTCCCGATACGTCGAGGACGGAGGACACATCGTCAGGTAGCGTAGAGATTACTACCGTCCTCGGAACGGGCAGCATGAGCAACGTCGGGCACGGTCCTGCCTTCACCAACACAGAAACCGTCCAGCCTCATCAAGAAACGTCAGCACCCACCGTCGAACCGCACGTAAAGCGATTTGCCTGGCTCGATCGGCTTGAGGCTATGCAACGCGAAGAAAAAGATGGGATCAAGCACTTCATCAACTACTCGTCCGCAGCGTGGGAACAGAATGCCGGCGGCTGGCTGCCGAATTCTGGAGAGGAAGACGAGGCCAGCACGACATTAGCTCCGTCGCACATGGAAGCTTCGTCTAGCCCGGAAGCATCAGCTAGAGTTGCGACGGCGCCGTCATTCTTCCCGATGCAGCCATGCACCGCCTTCATTGACCTATGCTATCGACCGCTGGTTCCCTTTGCTCCTCTCAGCGACGCTGTGGCCAGCAGGATGTCTCTGAGCGGTGAATCGACTGAAGGCTCTGCAGAGGGCAGCGGTACTGGAACGCCCATGACCGGTAGCCCAGAGATCAGGTACCAGCAGCCGCTCTCCATCCCTAGATCACCACCACGAGCTCCGGCGAAGGACCGTCTCTCGGCATCAGCTGCCATCTTTAGTCAGAGCAAGACAAGTAGCAGCGGCAGCGGTCGTCGAAGCAACGGCACGACGAGTCATCATCATCAGCAGCAGCAGCAGCAACGCCAGCAGCTTCAAGACCTCGACCCTGCGAGCTTGCCAGCAGGACCCGTTCTATTGCCTGTGCGTGACCGGCTGCTCGGTGGCAGCCGCAGTGCCGTCAGTACGCCAGGGCCGCATACTTCCAACTCACGATCGTACGGCAGCCACCATTATCGTCGCTCTCATGCTGCGGCGCCGCCCCAGCAAGTTCAAGGGCGACGAAGTGCGCCATTCCCACAGCCAGCGAAGGATGAAGAGGAGCACATCGAGTTTCTCGTCGACGCTGTTCGCTCCTACATCGCTTTGGGCCTACAGCCAGGAGAGGAGCCTCACAATTCTGGCGTACCGGAGGATACGGCCTCGTCGTGGGACGCACCTGCCCCGCGCAGGCCTGTCACTGCTTCTGCCCGTTCTCCTGGACGCCTGCCGCCAGGAGCGGCTTATCATCCGGACATTCCAAAGCTGGCAGAGGGGGTGCAGCAGAAGTTGGCGCGGGATAAGCACCAACATCAGAATCGGCAATTGGAGCAGGCGCGTGGACGTCAAGCAGAACCACTGCCACTTGAGCGTCAGCCATCCGCTGAGTCCCCTCGTACACGTACCCCTTCCTTTCGTCAGCAACAATTGGAGCTCGAGAGCATGTATGCTCTTCAGCAGCGGCGCCGTCAGAGCCACCATTACCGTCACAGTCAATCGGATGATACCGACGCTGCTTCGAATCACGATCACGTCTCTAGGCGCGGTAGTGCCGATGGGATACACCCTCCTCCATGGCTCGAGCCCACGCCGCCGAGACATCAAGATGGCTACGTGAGGCAAGAGCAGCAGAAGGTGTACACGAGCGTAGGCGTTGGTAGTCATCAGCACACCAGCTTCTGGTCACGGCGAGGGGCACACTCCGGCCAACGAGGAGCGAGAGCTATGCCGTCTGACATGTCTGTCTCATTCTCAACTCCGAGGCCAACGGCGATGTCTCCTGCAACTCGATACGGGCCTCCCACACTTGATGGCGACCCTTTTGACGACCCGGCCATCCTTGCTGCAACGTTCAGGAGTGTAGATGCTCGCTCGATGCCCGGAGGGCCAGCAGGAGGCCCCAGCGCTAGTCCGAAACCGGTCCTTCTTGGTCCCCAACCTTGGGTCAGGCGACATTCTGATGCTTCGCCGCTACCTGCACACGACGCTGCTGTGGCTATGACGCCGCAGCCAATGCTGATGCCCCACTTACCAGTCCTGGCCGGAACAACAGCCCGTTCTGAGCTGCACGTCCCCTCTGACTACGGCCAGCACAACGCATCAACATCGAGCAGCCGGGCTACGACGCCATCGGCGTCCACGAGCACGCCCTCACCAATAGCAGCCGTCTCAGAGCCGATGCCGAGAACTGGACAGGCGCAGCTTCCCACACGCACCGCTGCTGGAGATGGCATGCTGATGGTGGCCATGACATCTGTTCCGGTGTCGGCGAGAGCGAGGCTGTCAATGCAGCAGCAGCAGCAGCAGCCCATGACCATGCCATCGGTGTCGCCGCCGATGCAGCATGCTGGCGGACCGTACCAAGCTGTGCTTCCGCCTTCGCAGCTGCGACAGCAGCATCACCAACAGCAGTACCAACAGCATCAGCTGCAGCGAAGAGAGCGTCCGCGATACGTCATCCAGGCTGGCGGGCAGCAACATCACCAAGACTGGTCAACAAGCTCAGTGCCTACCACACCGCACGTCGAGGCCGATGCCACCCCATTCCTGCCATGGGTCCCGAGACGAGGATCGCATGAGGCTGCCCTCGGGCAGCATCATTATGTCGAACAGCAACAGCTACAAGCGCAAGGACAAGTGCGCGAGTCGAGCACCTCGGGTCTCCACAACGTCCCCACTGGCACGGTTCCCGCACCAGCAACATCGCTTGAGCCAGGCATCATGAGACAGCGGGCCAGCATGTCCACCTTCGCTCCCCCGACGCAGACAATGATGGGCATCGTAACGGGCACGGCATTGCCGCGGACGCCACAGTCCGATTCCCTCGTTCACCTTCAGCGTCACGAAGGCGGCTCAGCGATGGCAGCAGCGACAGCGGCACCATCACCGCAGCCAGCAGCAGCTGTTCAGGGCGGAAGACCGCAACCTCCACCGCCCCCACCACCCGGCATCGCTGCCTCTTCTCCGCACCTAGGAATGGCGCCACCACCTGCGCGCTTCGTGCAAGCGCCGAGCTCATCGAAGTCCGTAGGCACTGCTTCCGCAAGCTCAATGGGTATGCCGCCGTCCTCGCCGCCAGTCATGGCTCCCACCCTGGCGCCTTCAGCCTGGTAGCAGAGTCACTATGTCCTCCGCAAGGCATAATCGCCATCCTCTCTTTGCTTTCGGGTACGCATGAGCCATTGGTAAGCTAGCAGCTGTTCGTGTCTCGCCTCTCCAAGCTGGCAGCGTGGTCTCAAACCCTGCTCACTCCTCCCGTCTAGCGGCTTCGTCAATCGCTCGCTCGCTCGGCTCGTCTACTTTTTTTGCTTTCCATCCTCACCTCCCCGCCTTTGGGTCTGTCAGCTGGCCTCGTCCCCTTACCATCGCCTCATAGCCTTGTCGCGTCTCGTCGTCTCCTGTCCTTCCCGGTTCGTCAAGCTCTCTCCTGTCTCTCTAAAAGAAGAAAAGCACACAGAAAAAGCAATGAACGATGAGCAATGTAAGATAATTATGATGAAGCGATGTAGCGCAAACAAAGTATCGGAGAAGAGAGACTAGGAGCAGGATTGAGAATGATGCTGAGCGATGAGACGGGAGCGAGGGGAGAGTGAGAGCGCGATTGAAGTGGGGGGAGGGAGGATCTTGAAATGCTGAGAGCCCATCGACTGCGGATTGCTGATGATACCCTAGTAAGACGTTGCGGCGGAGGAGGGGCTGGATCTGCTGATCTCGGCGGTGGGACAGGTCGCGCGTGCTGATTGTGGGGCGTAGCGCCGCAGCGATTGACGTGGTCGATCTTCTCACTCCGCTTTGTCAACGTTTTATTGCCTCTTGCTGCCCTTTGTCTTCCCGATCACCACAGTATCCGTGTAGCCGACCACCTTGGGCTTAGCCACGCTCCTGGCCTCTACCGTGTACTCCCCAAGGGCCACATCGGTAGGCACCTTCCATTCGTAGCTTCCGCAGCTCTCCCCTTTGGGCGCTTGCGCCTTACAGCTCGATTGGTCGTGGATTGAACCGACCTTGGACGTGATTGTGTAGCTCTTGCCCGAGCCCTTGGTGGGGACGAGATGTATGTTGAGCCCCCCAGCAGGAGCATTCCACCATGTGACATGTTGGGTTGAGCCTCTTGCCCAGTTTACCTTGCATTTGTAGTAGCCGCAAGAAGGGCTGACCACGTACACCTCTTTGCCTGACGGGTCGTCCGGATTATCTGCGCCCAGGACGAGAGACGAGAGAGAAACGGCCGCGAGGATCGCTGTAAAAAGGTATGACTTCATCATGAGCTGTTGTGAAAAGAGTGTGAGGCGTCAAGACTGTGTTGAGGGTGAGCTGCGGGTTTGAGAGTGATGGTGAGATGGGAACTGGACAGGAGTGAAGAGCTGTCAGGAGAGTGAGCCGCGAACAAAGAGCGTAGGTAGGCGTAGCTGCCAGCTGTAAGACCGTGGTCGTATCTGGAGTCGGAGGAGTATCAGGGGATTGATGGCGAAGAAAGGAGGGAGCGATTGAGTCAGGGGGTGTTGATTGCCGGCCACGGCTTCTCCGCCGTCGATCCAACACCTCGGACCGCCGGCAACGGGCGAGCCACGCGAGCGCTTCCGTTTGTTGATGCTCGGCCGCGGAGGAGAGGTGTGACCATCTTCCGCGGCTCGACGCATTGGGATCATTTTTGGCATCACCACCCTCATCATCATGACGCTGACTCAAAGCGCGGCGAATGATCGGAAACCAAGCCGCTACGGGGCAACCGATCACCACGACTTTGCCCGGGTGAGACCCACTTACGACAGCAAATTGGACGTGGCGTGCTCAAGCTCGATACAGTGTGGCAGTGAGACACCATGAAGCTTCTCGTTTGTGTGATGTGGGCCGAGGCTCTCTCTCTGTTGATGATGATCTTCGTAGAAACCGATGCTTTGATGTCGATCTGTACGGTAGTGGGCCAAGGCTTGCGACGACGACGTGGGAATCAGAGGCAAATATACGACGGCGTTCTACATGCGTCAGCTCGCACGCTGCGCCGCGGCTGCCGAGAAAGCAAGCAAGCAATTCAAGCCTGCCCTTGCTACTGCCTCATTGCCCTGCGTCGCAAGGCACCCTCGCTTCCGACGATGACAAGGTGGGCGACGATGGCGACGCCGACATCGTCGTCATCGTCGGCTCGGAACTGATGGGTCACTTCCATCCAAGCCACACATCGGCGACATCACTCGGCCACGCTTGGCTGCCTTCGATGCGGAGGTAACGTTGAGTCTCCGCTCGGGCGGCGCGTCTCGTCGTCTTCCTTGGTACCGGTGAGTCTGGCCCGACTCCGCTCGCTCCTCTCTAAAACCCAAATCTTTGGGCAGTCTCAGAGCCATAATGGTAGCCTAGACTTCAACATCGACGCCGAGCCGACGCGAGACCAGTCATCGTCATTGATCCAGAAGCTCAAGAGTGAGACACAGAATGAACGAATGGAACGAGCGAGGGAGCGAGCCACAGAGCTTCACTTGGCACTTTGGGAGGCCCCAAGATTGCCACGGCGCTCCAATGCTCTGTGCACAATATGCTCAAGCTCGATGAATGTGCCCATTTGACGGCGTGGCGCTGGCATGGAAGGCCGAGGCTATTTGCGATGTGAGGGGCAGGGACAGGGCAAATGTCGGTCCTCTAGTGCTGCGTGACGAGGGGCCAGGACCCTGGACACAATGGAAGCGCGGACGATCAGTCACTGCATCGCGGCTGGCGGAGGTTCGGAAGACGTGGTCATCGTCGATCAAACTTCAGCGTCGAGCGCTCTTACCCGCCATCCGTTGCTTCCCCGCCACCCAATTTCGGCATCATCACGCTCAGATGGTCCCCGTGGAATGACGAGGTATAGTTACGATGCACGCACGATCGTGCTGCACGGTCGCTCGCCACCGCTTTCGTCTGTCGTTCCTGCCCGGCGGTGCTTGCTTGCTAGCAAGTAGCGAGAGGTGGGAAACATGCTGGGCATGAATCTACAGAGGAGGCTTCCAGTTGCGAGACATTTGGAGGTGGGGTCATTCAGCTTCCCACAGCGGCTAGCCGGCTCTTGCGGAGTCAAGCAAGGCGTGAGAAGGAGCAGCGCAACGTATGCAGGCTGTAGGCAACGGGACAGCAAGCGGAGGAGGAGCATCTAATCTGGGCGTCGGCCTGTCGGCGTGCGTACATCTCATGAGGGGTCCGCTCTTGTATAAGAGGGGAGCTGAGGGGAGCCCCGAAAGCGTTCCCTCATCTCACCATCGAGAACATCGTCTCTCCCCTCCCCTCCACCTACCTCTCCCCAAGCCACTTTCCTCTTACCTCACACCGCCACTCTCTTTCGCCCATCATGCAGACCTCCTTCAGCAGCCTCGCCTGGATCGTCCTCCTCGCCATGGTCTCCACGGTCGTCACCGCCGCTCCCGCAGACCACCCCCACCCGCACCCCCACCCTGCAAGGCGCACCGTCACTAGGACCGTCACCGTCGCTCGCACCACCATTACGCGCACCGTGACGGCCGCAGGCACCACCAAGACCGTCACCGTCAACGGTGGGGCTGACGCCGGCCAGACGACTCTGCCCTCCAGCTCCAGCTCCTCCACCCGCACAGGTGGCGCTGCTGCTGACCCCACGTCGTCGTCCAAGGCCGTCTCAAGCACAGCTAAGGCGTCCTCAAGCACAGCCAAGGCGTCCTCAAGCACGGCCAAGGCCAGCTCGAGCACTGCTAAGGCCACCTCCAGCACGACCAAGAAGTCCTCCGCTGTTGGCAACCCCACCACGGCGCCCACTACTGCCCCTACGACGCTGCCCACCACCACCAAGAGCAGCACGTCCAGCGCGGCCAACCCGGTCAACACCGCCTCGCCCGCCTACCAGCAGCTCGCTCTCCACAACGCCAAGCGCGCCATCCACAACACGCCCAACCTGACCTGGAACCAGACTCTGGCAGACTACGCCCAGACCTACGGCTCGAAGTGCGTCTTCGCTCACTCCAAGGGTCCCTACGGTGAGAATCTCGCCGTCGGATCGCCCGCTTCCTCATGGAGCAGCGCGGACCTCTTCCAGCTCTGGTATGACGAGGGCAAGGGCTACGACTACAGCACCACGACTTTCAACTCTGCCACTGGACACTTCACTCAGCTTGTTTGGAAGAACAGCAAGCAGCTCGGATGCGCCATCGTTACTTGCGATGCCAAGGACTTGGGACTGAGCAGCACCACGGGTACCCCGGCTTCTTACCTTGTTTGCGAGTACTCGCCCGCTGGAAACGTGAGTGCATCAAGGAAGGGACGCTCAATTGTGGATCCAATGCTGACAACCACATCGTTTCCCTTCTCGCTCTCAGTACGCCGGCCAGTACACTCAGAACGTTCTCCCCGCCAACGACCAGTAGACGTCTTGTTGCCCCTTTCTGAACAGTCCAGACTCGTTTCGCTGCTTTCGCTTCTTCTCCTGCCCTGCCTCACTGCTAGCGCACTTTCTGCACCACGCTCTTTGTTCCTTCTACCGTCACTGCTCTCCACTGTATCGCACGGCGCATCTGTCAAGCCTCAGACTCACGTCGCCGACTTTGCAATGGACACACTCTCTCGATCTCGAGACACGTATGCCCCTGCCTTCTCATGCATCAGTGCTCTACGACATCCCGCCCGAAGGGACCGATTCGATTGGAATCTAGGAATGAATTTGATCAAAAGTAGAGCGAGAGGAGGGACAAAGACAAGAGCGAGAGCAAAAGGGAGAGTAAGAGAAACGATTAGGAGGCGAGGAAAGATCTGAGCATGTGTTGGAATGGTCATTGGTTGTGGCGGAGACGTGCTGTCTGATTTGGTATGATCTATTGATGGTGTTGTCGGCGCGGTCGTCAAGTTCGCATGCGGTGGCGTCGCGACTTGCAGGCGACGAGATGTTGATGCTGCCTTTTCTATGTTCCTGTAGCGACGTCGAAGTTGATGAGAAGCGACTCAATCGGAGCGGTGCAATTGAAGAAGTTTGAAAGTCCCCGGCGCCACTGTCCTCCCGTGTCCTCTCGAAGCTCGTCTACCGCATTCAGTACCCGCTATACGCCCTTGCCCTCTCGCACATCTGATGAACCTTCAAGCCCGTCTTGTTGCCCTTGAGGAAAACCGAGTTCTTGCGCACGGCCTTGATGATGCGCTCCCGCTCCTCCCGCCCAACCGTAGTGAGGAGCTGCGTGACGATCTGTAGACCCTGCGGGACAGAGGCAACCTCGACGAGCATGGAGCGGCGATTCTTCTCGCCCATCGAGTGGGAAGGGACATGGCCGTTACTCGAGCGCTGCTGCTGTGCTATGCCGCCTTCCTCTTGTCCCTCGACGAGCTTGTTGATGTAGCCCTTGAGGAAGTGCGAGTCCTTGCACTTGAGCGCGGTCATGATCGCCTTGTGACCGTATTGTGAGAGGGAGAGACGAGGCGCCTCTTCCACGAACCGATCATAGGCCTTTTGGCGGTTCTCGGCACTGCCGTGCTCGATCAGATGTTGCACGACCCATACTCCCCATTGGTTCGCAGCACAGTCGGGGAGACGATCCAGCACCTCTTGAATGCACTCTGCCTTGTCCTCCTCTCGAGCACTCTCGAAGAGGTTTTGGACGATGATACTTCCCGTCTCCTGCGTAGCGAGCTGGTGCCAACGACCACGCATGCTTCCATTGATTGATTCGAAGACACGGTGGCCAAAGGCGGCGTCGCTCCACTTGATCTCGAGGATCTTGGCCCAGACATGCACGCAGTTGCGGCTGGTGAAGTTCGAGAACATATCGTTGCTGAGAAGCTCATCGACGATTTGGCGCTGTAGGTCTTCGCTCGTGTCCAGGATGCGTTGCACCACGTGACAACCGTACTGCGAGGTGGTGAGGTGGGCGAAGTTGCCTCTGTCAGGGGTCAGTCATGGTGGTCAGTAATTGCCATGACAATGGCTGCGTGCTGGGCTCGCGCACTCACTTGAGCTTCCAGGCAATGCTCGCGTTGACGGCGATAGCGCGCTGAATGAGGAAATTGCCGTGCTTGTCCTCACAGAGTTGCAACAGGTGCGGCTCAAGCGCTCGAAGGATGCTCTGCTGCAGGTCAACTTGCCCAGACTTGAGCTGCTGCTGCAGCGCGATGCTGGCCTCTTGACTGCGACCAGTCAGTGCTTTGGCAACGAGGACTTCGGGCATGAGCGAGGCAGGCGAGGGAGGCGCGCTATGGTGATGATGATTCTGAGCAGGCAGTCCACTCGCGTTCACGTAGGGTGTGCTGGGCGAGTGAGAGCGTGCTCGGGGGACGTGAGGTGGCAAGGCTCGCTGATCGTAGCCCGCGCGCATGTAAGGGTACGAGGTAAGGTCGAGAGGGAGAGACTGGTCTCCGTGATATGAGGCACGAGCTCGCTGGAGGTAGTTCTGCTGCTGCCTGGCATGGAGGAGTTGCTGAGTGGGCGAAGCCGGCCAGTGGCTCTGTGCGTGGCTGTACTGGTGAGATGGAGGGGTGAGCTCATGGGTGCCCAAGGCTTGACGTCCGACTTCGTAGCCTGCCTGAGCTTGGTAGCGGATTTGCTGGAGAAGCTCGTCCCCTGCATGGTCTGCGTTGAGCGAGGCCGGGGATGACTCGTCAAAGTAGCCGCTGTGCTTGACACGTTGAACATGAGGGCTAGCATCAGGGCCGTGGGCAGACATGATTGGGTGATGCAGCTTGTCTGTCGACAACACGCGGTGCATGCTCGACTGGTTCCAAGGTGTGAGCGAAGAAGAAGACATGGAAGACGAGTACTCGGCCTCGATTCGTTGGATCGTCTCCGTGAGGCGTTGATTCTCGTCCGTGAGCTCTTGACAGCGCTTGGCGAGGCGAGCATTCTCGACTTGCTGGACGATAAGCTGAGTGCGCAGCTGAGGGGTCGGGGCCACAGAGAGGTATCAGAGAGTCAGCATCAAGGACGAAGGCTGCATGTATGCACGGCTCCCGCGCACCTGCGATGTCTCGCTCATGGCGCTTTGGAATGACGAAGCGTCGGAAGACGGTGAAGACAAGCTGGCAGTCGGCGGCGGCCAGCCATTGTCGCCGACACCGGAGCTGCCTTTCTGAGTGCCAATGGGCTTGGGGTAGGCGGACAGCGGCTGGTCCATGGGATGCTGGTTTGCTCGGTAGCTGGTCATATCCTCGAAGAAGGAGCTGGTAACGCCACGCTGGCCGCCAGGCGAGGAGAGTAGCTTTGCCTTGACTTCGGTCGCTCGTGGAGAGCTGGGAATGACGAAGTCTTCTGCTCTGGTGCTCGAGTCAGAGATGCGAGGTGCTGATTTGCCAGATAAGCTGGTGCCTTCTTGGCTGCTGCATGGACCTCCTTCCTGATCGGGGACGAGAGGGGGAGGTGGCCAAGTCTTGACTTCGTGGCGAACCACAGCAGTCGGGGCCGGCGTCGATGAGCGAGGGTAGACTACATTGTGCTGAGCTGACTGGATGTCATCGCGTCGACGCTGGAAGAGAGTCGTCGAGAGAGATGGCTGCCAGATGCTGGGGACTTCGCCAGTCTGCTCGTCGTCAAGCTGCTCGCGGGTGCTGAGCGACGATCTGCGATAGGGCTCAGCGTATTTGTCTGGAGCAGCAGAGGGGCCACGCTGGTGGCGAGTGGGCGTGCTGAGGTCGACGCCGCTGTTCGCGCTTCCCATGGTGTTTGGCGTCTCGGGTCGAGCGTTATTGACTGTGTTTGAGGTCATGGCGGTGGAGAGTCAGGAGGTAGCGGTGACTTGTTCCAAGTGGCTACGACAGGCGCTTGAGAGCTGTCCGGGGCTGCTGGAGTTTCTTAGGAAGTAACAAGAAAAAAAAGGAAAACCTAGTAACGCTGCTTGTCGTAGAGGAGGGAAAGACACGGGCAAGAAAGTAGGGCAAAATGGAGCCTAAGGCGTGGCAGAAAGCAGCCTACGGCGGGCAAGGTGGACAGGCAGATTGATGGGCAGCAGTCCACGATGCCGCCCTCAAGTGCTCTACGCGAAGAAGAAGATAGTGGCAGGAAAGTTGGTAAAGGGAAGGTGGGGGAGGGGGGAAGGACGAGATGGGATGGAGGGAGAGGAAGGGAAGGGAGAAGCGGCGGGGCGGTGTGTGTGCAACAGTGATCGAGGGAGGGGGGCTCGTGGTCATGCCAGATGCTAATTCGCTGGACGCTCCTTCAATGTGACTTTTTTGGAATCGGACTTGCGGGCGAGGAGTGACGGCGACGGCGTTGCATTTGACCTGAGCTTCCACTGGGCCGCTTTGTGATCCGTTTCCTTGAGTGCGTCGTTTGCCCTCGGGACGTCCAATCTCGCCCCTGTGATGCTGAGCAGCCGCTCGAGACATCGGCTCATCGGTTCTTCACGCTGGTCAGCAGCTTGCACCGGACGGCTACGCTGGGTACGATAGAGCGATCGAACGCCTCTCCGCGGACCCCAACTTGGCTCTCTCTCTCTCGCTCTCCCTCTCCGTCGTCTCCACTCCCGTCCAGACACGCGTGGAGGCTGCAGTTTCAGTCTCACCAGACCATCACCTCGCCCACGATGCCTCTCATTCATATTGTGCTCCTCAAGGTCAAGGCCGACATTTTTGAAAAGGGAAATGGCAAAGATGAGCTCGTCGCAAAGTTGGACAGCCTGAAGGAGGTGGGTGGAGCATGACAGGTGGAAGAGGCAGACCTGAGCTGACCCCCGCCTGTCTCATCGGCTCGCAGCTACCCATCGCTAAGACGAACTGCCAGGAGTTGTCATGGGGTCCTCCAGTCTATTCGGAGCGAGCAAAGGGATGGAATTACGGTCTCTACACCAGTGAGCTCCAATAGAAAGAGCACGATAGCGCTCAGAGCTGACTTCGGTCGCGTCCTGCCCATCTGCCAGAGTTCGCCGACAAGGCCGCCTTCGAGCAATACCGTGACGATGAGGGTCACCGCTCGTTCGTGCAGACAGCCATTACCCCCAACGTGGACGAGGTCATGGCGTACGATTTCGAATACTGAAAGCAACCCCGATAAGAGGCCATTGAGGGAGACTTCGTTTGAGGATCGAAATGCTAGACGCACGCCAGCCAGTCTGGTTGAGCAAGCCCCAATCTATTTCATGCTTCAGGTTGTCTCCCTTCGCTTTGATCGCTCTCGATGAGGTTCAGTCTGAGTCTGTCGTCCTCGTCAAAGTGGGTGGTAGTTGCAGTTGTCGCTCGTAGCTGCCAAGAGCAGAGCCACGTGGCAATGAGCCAGACCATAGCATGTTGAGCCAGAGCGCGCGGCGTGGCACTTGATTCGCCCCTCCCGCCTTGACCCGATTGGAAAGCGACGGAGAGGCTCGACTCGAGGCAGGCGGGCGGGCGAGTGAGCCGGCATCACCAGGCCAGGACAAGGCGCCAACCAGAGCAACCTTCTTACAGATTGCTCCTCACCACCACCACCTCCTCATCTCACCTCTTCCTCCTCGACACAGACTAGACTTGCAGCCATGTCTGTCGCTCGATTTGCGCAAAGGACCTACGTCAATGCGCTGTGCGTACGCTCGAACTCGGGACCAGTCTTTGTAAAAACGTCGTAGTGGTGGCTGACTAACTTCCATCATCTCCCCACCTCACCCCTCTCTCGCCCTGGCTTTACCGCAATAGGCCCACCACAGCAGCAGCATGGAACGGCACCCCGCTCGCCCGCGGCGTCAACTTCGACGCTCGAGCTCCTGCTGACCCTCATGCTCACGAGGAAGGCTCTCACGGCCCGGCGCCCCGCGGCGATGTCCAGTCCATCCCGCGATGGTCGAACAAGACGTCCCTTCTTTCGGGGTCGCTGACCAGCCGCACAAATGTCAACTGTGAGTGCGAAAAGGATTGTTCGATGGAGTGGCGAGATGAGGGCAGAACAGCAAGGAGGGGGGTTGGCAGGCTAGTTGCAGTCATTTGGACCTGCCTCGATTGGCCTGGCATCTCTGCCAGCCCGAATGGGAGACGGAAGGATACCCAGATGGACGCAGCAGCTTCGTAGCAGCTTCGTAGCAGCTTCGTAGCAGCATCTCACACCACCCACTTTGCCCTTGCTCGCCGCTCGCAGCCCTCCCTAGCCGCTCCGAGCAGCCTCGATTCCTCAGCACCTCGGCCCGCGCTCTCCAGGCCTCGCCCAACGACAGCACTGTCCCCGACTTCAGCCACTACCGCACGGGCAACACTGACCAGAACAAGGCTGCTCACTACTTTGCCATTGTGAGCGCACAGTGCAGAGAGGGGACCTGTCCTCCGATCCTTGCGCTGACCACGATCTGCCTTTCGCTCCTTCCCTCGCTCACTCGCAGGGTTCCATGGGCCTCGTCGCGGCAGCAGGCGCCAAGGCGACCGTTACGGACTTCCTTGCCTCGATGTCAGCTTCAGCAGACGTTCTTGCCCTGGCCAAGGTCGAGGTCGAAATGAACAACATCCCCGAGGGCAAGAACCTCGTCATCAAGTGGCGCGGCAAGCCCGTCTTCGTCCGCCACCGCACGCAAGACGACATTGACGATGCTCGTTCCTCTTCCCTCGACGTCTCCAAGCTGCGCGACCCGCAGAAGGACGAGGAGAGGGTCAAGCGCCCCGAGTGGCTTGTACTGCTGGGCGTCTGCACCCACTTGGGATGCGTACCTATTGGAGAGGCGGGTGACTACAATGGGTGGTTCTGCCCTTGCCATGGATCCCACTACGACTCGAGTGGACGCGCGAGGAAGGGACCGGCGCCGTTGAACTTGGAGGTGCCGGAGTACGACTTCAACGATGACGAGGGCAAGATCATCATCGGTTAAGCAGAGATGGTACTCGGAGATGGGCGAACGTTGGTGAACGTGTTGGGTCAGCGCTGCGAGCGCTGCTTGTGTCTCTAGAAGTAGGAATATCAGACCTTCTAACGCAGTACGAAGTGCGCGCCTGACGGATTAGAGTGGGATTACATCGAGGGGGGAAGTGAACCAGCCACAGTGGCAGACTGGACGCTCGCACGGGGACGGGGGGCAATGAAGTGCATTCAACTTGCTCAAAGAGGGCATTCCATTGCACGGAGCATTTATGAGGACAATCGTAAGGGGCGAGAGACCATGCAGCTCTAGTGGCTGTTCTGAGGGGTACAGGCTGTTGCAGCTAAGCACGAGTTGGCGCTGAGCTGGTCTCTCCAGCATCAGCCTGGGTCGTTCTTGACTTGGTGCCAGACTGCGACCTTCTCGCCTTAGAAAGACAGCTGCCTTTGCCGCTGCTGAGTCTGACTGACAAGCTGTGAGCGGCGTGCTTCGAGCTGCTGCGACTGTCGGCCGTTTCCCTTCAAGGTCCAGCTGACTTCTCTCCTCTTCGCTGCCTCGACGCCCGCCCGACGGTCCTGCGCTACATCGCTCTGCAGTGGCTGTGCCACTATGCAGCGTGCTTTCTTTGGTGCCCTACCAGACTGCCAGCTTGATGACCGGGCTCACTGACCGCCGACTGATTCTACGTCGTGCTGTCTCTCCTGTCAGAGTTGGGAGTAGAGCCCCGGGAGGCAGCGGGCGGCTGCCTAGCGTGGTGGGCCAGCTAGCCAGCGATCAAGATTGCAGTCTCAGCGTCCACCATAGATGCCCACACTAGGGTCGTTCTTCATCTTGTCGGCCTCATTAGCAGCAGCAGCAGCACCAGCCCCATCGCCGCTGGCTGCAGAGGCGGTCATGTCGCTGATGCCCTTTGCCTTTCCCTTTTCGAAACCTTGGAAGAGGCCGAAGAGATAGGCCTGCAGGAGGGGAAGGGAACGATCGAGGGGCAGTGGACATGTGTGATGAGTTCTGCGATCCGGTGCAGGGAGAGAGAGCGGCAGTGTGTCACACACTCACCGACGAGGCGACACAAGTGGAGAGGAGGATCATGGATTTCGTCGTCCAAAGCTGTGGAGGCAATCGACGGCCCCTTGCGGCAGCTTGGGCTGCGGCTTGAGCTGAGCTGGCTGTAGATGAGGGTGAGGTGCGGTAAGGCTGCTGTGGTGGTGGCATATTGAGACGCTGAGATTGTGGAAGGAGAAGAGGCCGTTGAGTGGCTCGAGCGGCTCTACGACAGCATCGCTGCAGACATTCTCACGCCCGATCCGACTTTTTGTCTTCCACTCGACGAGTCCGACTCGACGCTCGTCTCTCCGCGACGCGAGACGTCGATGTCGGAAGAGGCGCGCGGCTGCGAGGCTGCGAGGCTTCGCAACACTTGAGCTCGCATTCATTTGTCACTCTTGACCACCCCCACCCCGTAGCCTCAAGCATGTCCTCTTCATCAGGAGCCTCGAGCTCCAGGCTAGACATACGTCAGGCCACGACAGTGCTCTCGACGCCCCCTTCTCTCCTCTCGCAATTCTCCTCCCCCCTCCCCACCCGCCAATACTCGAGGCAGTACGCAGCCCTCTACGACTTCCGGCTACGAAAGCTGCGTCGCTCTCGTCTGCTACAAAAGGCAAAAGAGAGATGGGAGGGGACTGACAGCGCGGCTGCTGATGCTGCTGGGGGAGTCGAAGGGAAGAAGGAGAAGAGAGTCGCAGCTGGAATCAGGAATACGCCGCGCATATTGGATGTTAAGAAGGGTGAGGTCACGTACGTTAGCGGCATTGTTTATGTGGAGATGAGATTGAAGCCGGATGTGTTAAGCGACCTATCGAGAGAGGTGAGCAAGTGTGCACTGCCAGATGATGTATTGCTGCGTACCATGTGCTGATCGTTGTGTCCTCCCTCTCGCCCGCAGCAATATCTACCTCCCCTTCCACCAGTCTCCTCCTACTCCGACGCAACTTCAGACAGCGTCTATTTAGAGGACGAATCTGGTCGACTCAAGCTTGTTGGGCCCATCTTGATGGACGTCGCGCATCGTGGTCTGTTTGTTACGGGGACAGTGGGCGCCTTCTTGGGGACAGAGAGGGAGAATGGCGAGTTCCATGTGCAGGACGTTTGTTGGCCAGGTATGCCCATGAGGGAGACGAGCAAGGCGACAGTAAAGAGAGAACAGATGGAGGAGGATAGTCAAGGGATGACCGCCGAGGTTCAGGAGAGGGAGGACGACGAGTTCGTTGTGCTCATGTCTGGCTTGGACCTTGGGGGCGCGACGGGCGATGGGGGTCAGCTAGGATTTGCCGCTCCCGAGATGCGGTTGAGTTTGTTGACTGAGTGGATTGGTGGGGAGATCGGGAATGAGGAGGTGAGTGCAACCCAGCAGAGTGAGAAGACATCATTGAGAGCTGACTGAGTACCACAATCGTCGCGCCTCGCAGCATCGTCGCAAATCCTCTCGGATAGCGGGCATCGTGGTAGCAGGCAATCTCATGGCTACTCAAAGACCAGAGCACCTGTCTTCCTCGACAACGGACTCCACCACTCCGAACGTAGACGCGCCCACCGCAGGCCCTTCCACCTCCAAGACCGGCTCCTCGTCAGCAGCCAAGACCTCGCGTCAATCCTCAAACCAAGCAGCAGCCAACCTCACCCCAACCCCAGCCGAATTGCTCCTGTCCCACCTCGTCCCGCTCTCCGCTTCACTTCCCATTGTCCTCATGCCTGGCGCAACCGACCCAGCTAGCGCGGCCTTGCCACAGCAGGCGGTCCATCGCGCCGTCCTGCGCGGGGCTGGCAAGTGGGCAGGCAAGAAGGGCGGCGATGGCAAGGGTGGGAAGGACCAAGCGAAGGAGGACAAGAAGGACCAAGCCGGCGCTACAGAAGAGGCGAATGACAAGGGAGAAGAAGCGGCAGGCGGGCTTCACCTCTACAACAATCCCTCGTGGATCCAATTTGCCTCTCCCTCCTCCTCCGTATGGTCCACTAAGATTCTCGCCACCTCAGGCCAAAACCTCGACGATATCCTCAAGTACCTCCCCTCCCCCTCTGCCCTTATCAAGGCGGCTCAGGAATCTCAAGACGATCTCAATGGCTCCGAGGAGACGAAGCCGAGTGGTAGCAGCGGTAAGAAGGAGCAGTCCACCGGCGGAGACGTGGAGATGGCCGGCCCGTCAGATTCACAGAAGGCGGGGCAGGACAAGGAAGAGGAGGAGGAAGAGGAAGAAGAAGATGACGAGCGCCTAGTCGCTGCTTGTCGACTACTCGAGTATGGACACATCGCTCCGACGGCGCCGGATACGCTTTGTGAGTCACCGCTTGCCCATCCTCTCAGACTGGCCTCTGCTTGCTGACTTCCCTCTTCAACCCTCCCCTTCCTCATCTCAGGGTGCTTCCCATTCACAGACCGAGATCCTTTCCTCCTCTCTACCCCCGAACAAATACCGGAAGTCTTCCTCATCGGCAACCAGCCGCGGTTCGCTTCTACCACTTGGAGGAGCGGTAGTGGGAGCGAGAGGGTGGAAGTGGTCCTGGTGCCCTCCTTTGCGAGGACGGGGGAGGTTGCGATGCTCAATTTGCGGACCAAGAGGGTAAGAGGTGTGAAGGTTGGGTGGGAGATGTAATACGGCGAAAGAATGGGCAGAAGGGTTGGTGGTAGTGGAGAGAGAAATGATCATTGAGCTAATAGATCGATTGGATGTGCAAGACCAGAGAGGCGAGAAGATCGGAAGCTTTTGATACGAGACGAGAAAAGGAGCAAGATACTTTCCAGCAGATACGAGAGGATCACGAGACTTGATACCGGACGACAGGCAAGGCTAGATGAAATGAGCCACGAACGCCACAGCTGGATGATGCCTTAGCCCTCTTAGAATGAAGAGCGACGCAGTCCGACCTGACTCCAAGCGCAGAAGAAGGCCGAGGACTCGGTCGAAGTGCTGGTGGACATGGACCCAAAGCCAGACTCCGAGCGTGTTTGTGGTGCTGCAGGGGGAAGGGGAGGAGGTGCCGGCTGATCTTCACTCTCCTCCTCAAGCTCAATCGCACTGCCCTCGGCGCTCGCTGTCCCCACTGCTCGGGCCGCTTTGACCGTCGTCACCGACTCATGATGCCCACTATCCGCCATGTAGTCCGACGTGCCAGGCTCGACTGCAGAGTCGTCGTAGTCGCACGTCTGCGTGCTTGTCTGTCCCTGCTCGCCGTTGGCGGTAAAGGAGGGATGATACTCATAATCGCTCGTCTGCGTGTACTGCTCGCCCAATTGTACGCGGCAGTGCCTTCGCTGAGAGGGCGACAGATCTGCCCAGACTGTTGGCCAGGGGATGGACGAATTGTCCGGGGTGCAGGGGCCATTGGTGATGGTGGCGGTGGCGCGAGGCTGACGTTCGACGCTCATGGCCATTGCCTCGTCCCATGTGGCTTGAGCGGCTGTGGCGAGGCTGCTTGTCGAGTCTGGGGCTGAGATGCCGATGGTAGGGACGCCGCGTGTGGGCGTGAGGTCGGCTTCGGCCTCATGCGCCCCCGCAGTAATGGGTACGTCTCCTACGGCCGTCTCGTGATCAGCGTCTACATCCATCATGTCATCATAATGGTCCCGGCCCCAGTCGCGGTCGTTGAACATACTCCCGCTCTCACTGCTCCCGAGCAGCCCCTCGTACTCCCCCGACCTCAGATCCCCTTCGGTAGCGATACGCACAGCCATGGGCGTCGTCGGGTCGATGAATCCGTTGACGCTACGACGTTTGCGAGCAGGGGCAGCAGATGAAGTAGGGAATCGACTCGAGCTCGGACTTGGGGCAGCTGCATCCAGCCTTCCGCTGGCATTGCTGGTACTGGCATTGCTGCTGGCCTTGCTTGAGCCGCGGAAGAAGGTGCTCCACCTCTTTCTCGGGATGGATGCGGGCGGCTCCGGTGCAAGACGATTGAGAGGCGAAGAAGGTGAAGCTGGCACGGCCATCAGCGAAGCTGCAGTGGAAGCAGTGCGCATGGACGCGTCACTTGCTGCGTGCGTGAGGGGCCGAGAGGAGCTCGGCCTGCTATTGCGCTTGCTACGGCGAGCCGCAGCGAAGAGGGAGGTTGATGACCTGAAGCGGTGAACGATCTGGCTCGCGACGCTTGATGAGAGCGAAGGAGAAGAGGGCACACCGTCATCTGACTCTTCGTCAGCGTCTGCCTCCCGGGCGGATCCGGATGCGCGGCCGTTGTGACGCTGAAGCAGCTGCTGGTCGTCGTCCTGCTCGACGTCGCGAGCAGGAGGTGAAGCCGAGCGCAAAGAAAAGAAGGTGAGGCGTTCCGAGCGCGGTAGCCTTAGCCTTGCTGATGAGAGAGGTCGCAGGCGCGAAAGCTTACGGCCACGACCACGAGCTCCGCCACCGATGCCCTGTTCTGCGCTGTCCTGCTCCTCAGCTGTGTCTGTATTCGCCTGAAGCGAGCGCAAAGCCTCAGGCGGTGGTGTGTTTCGGATGAAACTGCTCCCGAGTACGGTGTCGCCGGAAGCCTCTTGCTCCTGAATGGTAGTGGAAGAAGTGCCGCCGCTGAGAAGGTTGGCAGAGCGACGACGCAGCCTGTCCACCGTGGCGCTGAGACGTCTGGTGAGGCTGAAGCGAGTCGAAGGGGATGAGATTGGCGATGGCAGGATGAGCGGCGAAGGAGATGAGCAACCGAGAGCATCTGAAGATGCAGTGTTGGTGTCCTCGACGCGACCTTGGACACTCTCGCTGCCGCCGCGCTCAGCCAGCATCATGATAGCTGTGACGGCTTCCATCTCCTCATGCGTACAGCCGTGCCTCATGATGTCTGCTTCGAGAGTGCCAGGTGAAGTGAGCGTGTGAGCATTGCCGAGCTCTTCCTGCCACTCCGTCTCACCCTCGCCAGCCGGCAGCTCCTCCCATGGTCTCCACCAAATGAAGCTATCAGGGTCGAGGTCGAAGGTCGCATCTCCATCGCTCGACAGCACCACGTTCCGATGCTCCCTCGCACTCGCACCTTGCGAAGAGCGCCTCAGCTCCACAAGACGGTCCTGAGCGGCGCGCACAGATTCCGTGGTCCTGTAGAAGAGCCCGGGAGACGGGGTCCTCGTTGCCTGAGGGCATTGGCGACCAGAGGGCGTGCGCAGGGGTGGAAGAGGGAAGGAGGATTGCGTACCAGAGCTGATGAGGGTTGCCGTGCCGCTCGAGTCTTGGAGGTGCTCCGCAGACGAGTTGTTGTTCTGCTGCTGCCCTGCCGTAGCCGCGTCACCGTATGCGAATCCAGAGAAGAGTCGCGCATACATCGCCAAGTCGTTGTCGTCAATCTCAAGTGGCAGGGGTGGCTCTTCGCCAGCCTCTCCGTGAGAGTAGAGAGCCATGCTCGGGCTCGGGGGTGTAGTAGAGCGTGAACCTCGCTCCCACCTCGTCAGCTCGTTGACATAGCGCAAGAATGCTTGGTTTCCCTGGAGATGACTGCTCCACTCGGCGACGGTAATGGTATGGACGTCTCTGCTAATGTCGGTCGTGCCCAGAATGAGGTCGGTAACGTACGCTCGATTGATGTCGTCTGTTGCTTGAGGCTCGACGTGTGGCTCAGCGGCTTCAGGCATAACATCCTCGGGCACGAGACCATACCGCACGCTGGCCTGCGGAGCAGTGATGAACGACTCGTGCGTTGTCGAGTCACCTCCCGCATTGCCACCAGCAGCAGCGGCCGCAGCAGCAGCGAGAGCGGCTTCTGCTTCAGCGGCAACCTCCTGCATATTACCCGTCAAGGTCATCGAGGCCAGTGGAGCGAAGTCCTCAGGTGTACCCGCATTGCGGCGGAGCGGTGCGAGGAAGCCGGTGAGTTGCACTGGTGGTCCCTCGAGTGATTGCGAGCCGTCTTGATGCTGGTAGCCGTGAGCGTGACTTGGGCTCGGAGCGAGAATGGCAATCGGCTCCGATCTCGTCAGAGGGGACACCGGCGCAGAGGTCAAAGACGATGAAGAGGGAGGTGGGCCTAGCATGATGTGGGCGAAGTTGGTGTCAAACCATGACTGGAGCGACTCGCTCGTGGCATTGGCTGGCTCTGCGACAGCGAAATCTTGAGCAGCTGGTAAAGGAGCAGGAGCAACGCTGCTATCCATCTCGGCATCACGCAGAGAGTACGCAAAGGGATCTTCTCCGTGCTCATCCTCCTTCTGCGGTGTGAATCCAGCCGGGAGAGTAGGCCCGCATCCCTCGAGGGATGGCGTGATCGGGCCAGGGAAAGGAGATGCGCTGCTCCTACTCCTACTCCTGCTCATGCTCGCACTCTCCGTGCCCGTGCTCGTGCTCGTGCTCTCATCGTGCCCGATGATCCCGAAGGTGGAGATGTTGAATTGAAAAGAAGGAGTTGAGTGCATGGGACGTGCAATCTCACCGCTGCTGTTGTTGGCGAGGGCGGCTGTTGAGATGTCCTGGCTTCGCTCCACATCACCATTGCCTACAAGCTCTCGAGCGAGACTACGTCTACTCTCTGACATGAGGTGGGGCGGAAGAGCACGGCCAATGCCAGGCGAGTCGAGACTTGTGCGAGACAAATGAGCATGAGGTGGCCCTTGACGACCGGTGGGCGGAGACGTAGCCGCAGACCCGGCCGCTGAGACCCTGAGCTGAGCGATGACTTGATTCATCAGGCGTTGTGCAATAAGAAGGCGTTGCATCTGCTCCGTCTCGTCCTCTTGCTCCTCGACCGCTTCGTGGCCCTGCGAAGAATCGCGGTACTCAGCAGTGTGCATTGCCACATCCGTGTCGACGTCGGCCATGGCTGGAGGGATTGAAGAGGTCTTGTCTGCTGCCTCGAGCTCTGCACCAGCCTCTGGCTCGTAGCAGTCCATGCTTGATGACAGGGCTGCAGGAGATGGGCGGTCTGCTTCCAGCATCTCGACTTCAGCTAGCGGCGTCGGTGGTACGATGGAAATGTGGTGACGATGAGACTGCGGCGCGAGTCGAGGCGTAGCGTCTGCCGTAGCAGCGGGGTTACGCGCGAATGAAAGCGAGTTCGGAATGCCTGCGAGGATTTGGACGTCCTCGCTGCCTACGGTGCTCCCGTCTGTGCGCAGGCGTGCTCGTTGGGTCGGTTGCCTAGCGTGAGGACGCGGCGAGTCGGGAGGCAGCTCTTTTCTGGAGTGGTGTGCGCGGTCATGCGAACTTGTGGCATCAACCTGGGGCATAGCTGCAGCGGTAGCTACCTTCATCGCTGCACGCAACGCCTCCGCCTTTGCTGGCATGTCGGTGAGCGCGGCAGCCGTGGTCGTATGCCTCCTTGCCCTCAGATTAGCCTCCTGGAGCATACCACGCCTCTCCTCCTCAAAGGCATTGCGACGCTTGATCTCTTCGCGGGAGCGTGTTGACTCTGGTATGCCGTAAAGCGGGTCGAGATACATGCTGAGGTCGGCGGCACCGGTGAGCGTCTTGGGCTGCTGACGTTCGACGAGCTCACGGCTGAAGAGACGTGCACCGCCGTGATAACGAACTGTGGTAGAAGAGCTGTCATCGTTGCTCCGAGCGTCACCGGTACCATTGCCGTGGATAGGGGGCGAGACGAAAGTAGGGCAGACGGTGCCGGGTGGCATGACGCCAGAGAAGTGCGTGTCGCCAAAGATCTTGCCGAATGACGGGCCGAAGGTGCCAGCTGGCCCTGGTGGAGGGCTTGGGCGAGCAGAACGAGAAGAATATGTGGTAGTGGTAGTGGTTGTGGTAGTCTTGAGCCAAGCTGTCACGCGGCGTGAGGATCGATTGCTTCCCTCTCCGCTACCGCTATCGCTGCTGCTTGTGTGACTGCCGTTGGTCTTGGTTGACTGGCCTCGCCTTGGCTGCTCACGCACCTTGAGTCGTTCCTTGATGGTGGTGGACCCATTGCTCCCGCCAGGCGAGATGGTCTTCTTGATCTGCTCGTAGCTGTACCTGATACGTCTGCGGAAGATGTTCGGGGGCGGCGAGGAGGTAGAGGATGACGAGCCTATAGGGGTAGGAGGGCGACGTCTCTTCCTCATGATCGAGGCATCGGTGCTGGCGGTGGCGTGAGGGTGGGCGTGGGACTCTGCTGGTGTGCACGCATAAGGAGGAGTGGAGCCACGCTGCTCTGCGCTGGGATCATGGTTCTCCTTTGATGGCCACGGGATGGACGAGGTCTGAGAGGCGATGGATGAGGCTTGGGAGCTGGACCTAGTGTGTGCGTATGAGACGGCCGTGCGATGTTGATGTGGCTTTCTCCGGCCCTTGATGACGCCAGGCGTGGTCGAGAGCGTTTGAGCGGCACCATCGTGGGCGTGGATGGGCGGGACAAGTGTCGTACTGATCGATCTGGATGATGTTTGCGCGTCCGTCGCTGGCGGCAAGCGATTGCATACGATCATCGCTGAGGAGATGAAGATGGTGCAAGTGACCGCCGTGAGGAGTGGGCGTGCGCGGCTGAAGGACACGTCGAGATGCTGATGGAAGTAGATACTGTTCGACTAGAGGGTATGGGATGGTGGGAATGAGAGTAGGTAGTCGAGGTGAGATGTCTGTTTTGGTCAGGAGTAAAGGAGCGAGTCAGGCAACGAGGCTGAGTTGACTGCCTCTGGGCTGCTTGAGCAAGCGAACGAGCGTGGTCGCGGCTGCCTGTCTTCAAAGCGGGCGTCAGCATCGGATTGGCGGCAGTCAGCCGCGCTCCGCGAGCAGAGACGAGGCGAAGAGCCTGCACCGCTCCGTATCCGCGTCCACGTCCACAATTGAGCAAAGGCCATAGATGATGCTGCGATTGAACACGACCTGTGGATACCTACACGTACAAGGGGGGAAGAGCCTATCCTCCGTAAAGACCATCAACGACGGCGTCCTCCAGCTTTGCCTTTGCCGCCTTTGGGAGGCCTGGGCGGCGCAGCCGATGGTGCGACCTTGGCTCGCTTGGCTTGGCCTCGAGCAGGAGGTGCTGCATCGTCCTCATCCTCGTCTCCCTCATCGTCTTCCTCCTCATCGCCGTCGTCCATTTCATCGTCCATCGGCGCCTCATCGCTATCGCTGTACGCTTGCAGGCCGCCATTGAGCGCAATCGGTTCCAGGTCGGACTCGTCGTCGCCGTCATCGAATGACTTTTCCTCGTCCGAAAGTTCCTCCTCATCGTCGTCCTCGTCGAGTTCTCCGGCGTCATCGTCTTCATCGAAGAGGTCTGCCTCGTCATCGTCGTCTTCCCCGACGGCTGACTTGCTTCCAGGCCCGAAGCGATCCTCGTACTCGAATTCATCTTCCTCCTCCTCCTCACCGGCGTCAGCATCGTCGTCGAGACCGAGTGCTTCGTCGTCGTCGTTCTCCTCTTCTACGTCCTCCTCGTCATCTGCAGCCTCAGCCTTGGCCGCACCCTTCCTCTCTTCCTTCTCGGCCTTCTTCCTTTGCACATTGGCCTCTTGCTCCTTCCTTCTCTCGTCCTTGAGCTTCGCCTTAGCAGCCGTAGACGACTTGAGCTCAGCGGCTTCCTTGGCCGTCTTCTTGACTCTGTCGTGGTACAGCGTCTCTCCGCCTGCCATGCCCTCCTCAATCTTGATCAACTTGAGCTCCATCCTCGGCCCAATCTCTCTCAGCCTGACGGCGCGCTGCTTATTGGCGTCATTGCCCCTGCCGACGTAGCGCTGGAAGAGCTCGACTGCATTGTTGGGATCATTCATGTCCTCGACCTCGGACTCGGCCTCAGAGGCGTCCGTATCGCTCGCTGCGCCTGTTGAACCGGCACGAGTAGTTCGGCCAAGGACGTACTCGCTGATGTCGCCTACGTTTCCCAAATTCGGGATACCTTTGCCCCCTTTGCGCTTGGCGGGGGCCCCAGCAGACGATGGACCAGCAGCGCTGTTGCTGCCGCCAGGCTTCGTCGTACCTTCTACTACGCGACGCACTGAGCGCGAGACGCCCACTGGGCGGACGGAGATGAGAAAGTGGCGCCATTCGATGCTGCGAGAGCGAGACAGAGAGGGAGAGAATGTTAGAAGGAGCAGAGGAGGCGAGATCCGGGCATACACTCACGTCTCGGTCTGAGCGTTGTAGGAGAGGAGCACGACACGACGTGCCTGCGAGAGGTGCATCGTCTGTACTTGGATAGGCGGGAAGAGGTTCTGAAAGACGGTTACCAATAGCTTCAAGTGACGAGCTTCTCCCCCAAAGTTATTGAGGACGAGCTGAAAGCGGGCCAACGACGATAGCGGCAACAGCGTAAGCACGAGATCTCTGGTCTATCCTTAGGAGGACGAGCTTGCTTACCAAGGGCTGTGTATTGTACTCTCCACCCGGCGCTCTTGGCCTCCTCTGACTGTGGATGATATCATTGGTCAAGGCGAATTTGTTGACTCTGAACGTGCAAGTGGGCCCACGGGGACACCTAGCGATACGCAGATTGACGCCAGCGTCCGTCTGATTGAAGACCATCAAGTGAGAGACGCCTAGTGGGCCAGCCATGGCCACAAAATCGCGAAGCTTGTTTGATTTGCGCTCCTGGAAGCGCGGTAGTGATAAGGATGAGGTGGTCAGAGAGCTGACGAGAGGAGGAGACGTGCTCAGCGACCGATTGGCTCACCTTCAATCGACTGGCCGTATTTGGCTCCATTGTCTTTCGAACGTCGGCGACAAGGCCGCCAACACTACGTCCTACCTTGCCGCTGCGAATGACAAAGGATTTGGGCGCATTGCTCGATGAGCCCGAGGAATTGTTGGGCTGCGAAATGAGGGAGGGGCGACGGTGAAATCAGCTACGCTCGAAGTGGACGAACAAGACAGCCTGGTACTCACGCCCTTGAGATGCGTGCGTGTCTTTCTTCTCTGCGGTTGCGAAAGAGGGCAGAGATGGTCAGCAGCCTGTCAGAAGACCTGTATTAGTAGCGCCACGTACCCTCTTTGCCATCTTGACTGCTTGATTGATGCTATCCAGAACGCGAGAAGCGCACGCAGCTGCATCCCGAGTCCTCGAAGTCGAAATTCTGCCTAGCCTCTGGCCGCCTTTCCGTCCTGCCGATGCCTCCGTTCCGATGATCCTGGCCCTTCCTCCACCCGGCTCCCCGCTCCCCGCCTCTGACCAATTGAATCAAGGGACGCCGAGTCGCCTTGGAACGTTGAGAAATTGGTGTTGCTCTAGCCCCGCTCCTTCTTCTCATCATCATCAAACCCGCCATCCATCCGCCATCATGTCACCCGTTCCCACTTCAGAGAACAATGCCAATCCACTGCCGGAAATGCCCGCTGGAGATCCTATGCAGGCACAACAGCCGCCGGCGAGCGTCTCTCAGCTGCCCAATGAGGCGTTGCAGCTTGCCGCAAAGGTGAGAGGTGGATGTGTATGGCATGCCCCTGCGAGCCCTCGTTGCTGATGCTCAGGCCTTTTCGCACAGCTCTTCGACCTGGCTAGACAAGGCGACGAGACCCTAATCCAATACATGGAGGCTGGCATTCCGCCAAGTGAGCTCGGCCATCGCCTCCTCATTTCAGCTCTTCGCTCACGCTTGCTCCTTTCTCACGCCCAGACTTCACCAATAACCGCGGCGACACGCTCCTGATGCTCGCCGCTTATCATGGTCATACCGCTCTCGTCCGCCGCATGCTTTCCCTCCCCACACCGCCTGATACCAATCAGCTCAATGGGCGTGGCCAGTCCATTCTGGCAGGCGTCCTCTTCAAGGGGCACGACGAGCTTATTCCCATCCTCTTGGAAGCTGGAGCAGACCCGCTGGCAGGACAGCCGAATGCAGAGGACTCGGCCAAGATGTTCAACAAGTGGAACGAGGAGCTCAAGGGAATGTTTGAGGGGGCGAGAGGGAGGGGAATAGGCGCAAGAGATGCGCCGCCTCCGGTCGAGGATAGAGAGGAAGTGAGGAGAGTGCCAGGTGGGACGGCGCCTACGAATGCGGCAGGTGGACAAGGCGGGGCGCCGGCAGCATGATCTGTGCGCTTTGCCTTCGCACAATACAACGATTGTAATATACGGATACTCGTGTGGTCATGCTATGTTATTCGCGCTAAGACTACATTGATTTCTTCTGTTTGTTCTCCGTTACTCAAGCATTGGTGGGAGCGTCCCTGAGGATCTCACCATCCTGTTCAGCGCCGGTCCTGGACGGCACACCCTGGTGCTGACCCACCCGGTTCAAGAGGTCGCTGGGGTTGGCAGCACCAGTGCTCTGAACATCGTCACGGTTCCTGTTGGGCGCATTGTCCGCAGTCGCATTGCTGTTCCTCGCAATGTTCAAGAGGTCAGGCTGACCGCTCTGCATCTCCGAGTTACGCTCCTGCTGGGCACCTTGGCGCTCCTGCATTGAGGGGGCGGAGATGCCCTGGTCCTGTCCGTTGAGCTGGCCAGCACCAAGGTCGGCCGCAGTGTTGCGGGTGGAGTTGGCGGGGGGGAGCTTGTCACCCTCCGCGAGGGCTTGGAGGCGCTCACGACGGGCGTCAGCCTCACCACCGATCTCGTTGCCCAGGGCTGAAGCGCCGTCTGGAAGGCGCATCGAGTCCTTGTTAGGGCCGGAGGACCCAGCGGGCTGCATCTTTGAGTGACGGTCGCCCATTGCCTCGGGCTGTACGGCGGGCATGGGAGGAGGCGGTGGGGTCAGCTGGGCCGTTCGTGGGACGCGACGGTGACGTGATACTTACGACAGTGTTAGGGGTAGCCTCAGAGAGAGTCATGTTAGAATGAGTTGTGCTGTTGAAGGGCGATGTGTATGTGTCTTCTGAGTGAAAGGAAGAAAGGATCCTCGAAGCTCGTGGTGCGGCGTCTTGTATCGCTCCTGACCTGCTCCACATCGACGCGAAGAGTAGGCTGCCTAAGCCAGGCGCACACTGCGAGCAGGACCCTGAAATCTTTGCCTTCCCGATTTCGCCTGCGATACTGAATGACGTTAACTCGCACCAAGGCCGAGGCGAGGGCGAAGGCGAGAGAAAAGATGAATAGAGCTCGAGCGCAAGCACCCTGGCCATGTGACAGAGCCTACATCATGCTTGACGTCAAGGTGCGAGGGGGGAGAAGCTCGACGCCATCGCGATTCATCCAGCCACGAGATGGCTGGACCCTGATGAGAGGCAGCGGATGGCTGCTGCTGAGAACAAGACCACGCGACACGCTCTCGACATTCAAGTTTACCTGCCTTCTCCTGACGGGCGTGCAAATGCTCGCGTGGTCTCAGCTTCGTTGTGGCTACGATCATCAGCCCAGAACGGCCGAAGCAGTCCGATAGCTCTTCGCACGCAGCTTGGTACACTAGCTTCCATCGTCACGTCTCGTCTCGTCTCGTCTCGTCAATCGGGTGCCTGAGGTGCCTGGGCGTGCTTTCCCTCGATTCTACCACCGCCTGCCAAGCAAGCATTGCATATGCCCGAGAAGTCTCCTCAACGGCCCGTCGCTGCCATTTGCCGTCGATGCCCAGACCAGACTTCTTTTGACGACCTGCTGATCTCTCAGGTCCTCACAGCATCGCAGTAAATCATTTGTCGGGAGCAAATGATGCTGAAGAAGCCGGGCTTGCAGCTTGATTGTCTCGTGCATCGACTAGCTAAGTCGCCGCGCCTGCCGTTGGACGGCGCGAGGGCGGGAGTGGCGGGAAGGGCGGGCGGGAGAAGGCGATTGACATAGCTCGTCCATCGAGACGCGTCCACGACATCGCCCATCGACCGTGATGGGCGAGCCAAGCAAATCAGAGATCGTGGACAACGTCTACGCTGTCCGTCCTCACTCGCCGAGGATCATCGTCAGGACTGAGGAGGTTGCTCACGCCTCGCAGCTCCGTTGACGGAGCGGCAACTTGGGAGAGATGAGAGAGCATTGCATCGCATCTTGCTCCCTTTATTCGCCCTGAGGGGCCTTTCTCCGGCGGAGTCCAATGATGGAGCACAGCGACAGCCTGCTCTCGGCGTTGACTGACATTCGATGGCAGGCCTAGCGAGTCCCTCGCAGAGAGGACCCACATATTATCCAGCTAATTCTCCTCGCCCTTCCTTCCTTTCTTCCTTTCCTTCACGACTTCATCATCTCAGCGTCAGTGTGACCGGTCCTTCGTCACCCGCTCCCGTCTCCTCCCCCTCCGCTATCTGCTCGACAGGGCCTGGTGCCTTGAAACGATCATCCTCCTCAGACTCCCTTGAAGGGATCATCTAATCACTCGTTGAATCGATCGCAGTAGCCTTACCCCCCCTCATCTCCTCTGGAAGGTCGCAGGTCGTCCTACAACTCCCTCACCACCCCCTACTCTTTACGACTTTCTCCCTCTTCTCCTTCGCCGCGATGAGGCTCTTCTCGCGCGACAACTCGCAGTCATTGACGTCGTTGGCGTCGTCGCTCTCTCTGGTTGTGGCCAACTACAAGCCCGTGCCGCAATTGCCCTCTGCCTCATCGTCCAACTCGTCGAGCAAAGGCATTTCAACAAAGGCCGGCGACCTCAACGTCCATGGCTTCCAAACGCAGAGCACCGGTTACAAGAACCCTCATGCCGACGTGTCCAAGTGGGGTGAGGTATCGGTTCTCTACGTACCCGAGACCAATGACACCTCGTCATCAAGCCGCACTGGCACACACAAGCTCGCCTCATCCGCTACGGTTGGTCCCGGCAAGTGTCCCCTCAATACGGACACGTACACGCCCAAGGGCGAGCTTGGCGACCCAGTGTTCGACGACTTTGACTCGGTCAAGGCCACCGTCATGCGTTACCGTCAGCAGATCAGTGTCAACCTCGGCGCCTGGTTCGTGCAGGAGGGATGGATGCAGGGCAACTTCATGAGCTGCGCAACTCAATCGTCCGAGTACGGCCTGGTGAGCGGCTTTGGAACGTCAGCAAACGGCCTCAAGAGCGCACAGTACTACCTCGAGGAGCACTGGGACACTTGGATCACAGAAGACGACTTCAAGTACCTGCAGAGCAAGGGAGTCAACACGGTCCGCATCCCCATCGGCTACTGGACCGTAGGCCCTTACTTCACGCACAACTCTCCCTTCTCAGACTACGCCGACGTCTACTCCAACTCGTGGAAGTACGTTGCCCGCGCGATCCGCTGGGCAGCCAAATACGACATTGGCGTCCTCATCGACCTGCATGGCGCGTACGGCTCGCAGAATGGCAATGATCACTCGGGCATCACCGGCCAGGGCGTGCAGTTCTACACTGACACCAACATGGACTTGACCAAGGGTCTTCTCACCTGGCTGTCGTGGGAGATCGCCGACGTCACCAACGTCATTGGTATCCAGCTGCTCAATGAGCCGCAGGACAACACCAAGCTCTGGCCTTGGTACAACGAGACAATGGACGCCATGCGCCAGTCATCGTCGTACGCCAAGTCGCTCCCTCTCTACTTCCACGATGCGTTCAACATGGCCAAGGGCGCGAAGTTTGTCTCGCAGCGCGACGACTTCGTCGTCCAGGACTACCACTCGTACTTTGTCTACACCTCGTCAGACACATCGCTGAGCGCACAGGGTCACACGTCGCAGATCCAGGGCAGCCTGCAAACCAAATTCACCAAGCAGTCGGGCATCGGCCGCCGCAACATGATCGTTGGCGAGTGGTCGTGCGCCCTCGCACCTTCCTCGCTCAGCGGCTCATCGAACAAGGACGCAGACACGGCCACGTACTGTGCGGCGCAGATGAACATGTACGCTAACACGACGAGTGGATACCACTACTGGTCGTACAAGATGGAAAACTGCGACAGCAACGCAGGATGGTGCTTCAAAGCTGCCCTGGGCAAGTACTTGCCCTCGTACCTCAACACGTGGGGGTTCAACGGCTTCGTCACGAACAGGAAGATCCTCCTCAACCTTGCAGCAAGCAAGACTGTCTCCGCCAGCATCGTAGCAGCCATCTCTAAGCTCTCGGCCACGTCTTCTACCAGCAGCTCGTCATTCGCTCGTGTGGCGGCTGTCAGCGCTGACAAGGAGAGCAACGACTACTCCAAGGGCGTGCTCCTCGCCGACACCGGAGCCAAGATTGCGCCTCTCCTTGATGAGACGGTCAACCCGCCAAAGAACAAGACGAACCCCATCGTTGGAATGGTCCAGTCCACCACATCATCCGCTGCCAAGAGCGAGCGTCGTGGTGTTGGCTCTCCCGCCTCCCGCGCAGGTCACCTCGCTCGCCGCGCTACTGATGCCGTGACCGCCGCACAGCAGGCAGGATTCAGCGACGGCTACCTGACCTCGACCTACCTCGCCTCGTCCCTCTCCACCACTTCGCCCATGTCCCGCCTGGGCTTTGGAGAGCAGTACATCATCGACTCGTGGGCTAAGCGTGTCAGCTGGGACACTGCGGGCAAGACGTACTTGCAAGATAACTACGGACATTACAGGACGCACTTCATGACTGCGACTGCGCAGGCTGAGGCGGCCATTGTCGGACTCGTCAACGCTGCGGCGATCCCTTCGTCGTAGGCTCTGCGATTTCGCTTTGGCTACCGTAGCCCGTCCGACAGCATCATATCGTCAATCTCGCATCCTCTGATACCCACCCGTCCTGCATCTCGTAGAGCTTCGCCTCGCATTCCTTTGGCCTCCCCCTCCTCATCACCTCCTCTCCCCTTTCGTCGTAAATAGTGACAGAGTCGAGTTGCAGCTGCATCTTCCTCTCCTTTCCCCTCTCGCAACCCACTCTCCTTTCTTCTCGTCACATGCACGTACCCAATGCTATGTCCTTTCTTCTCATCTGTCTTCTCTGGTCTTCTGTGTGAGAGTGAATCGTGAGTGGCGTACAAGCACTGACATTGAGGGAAACTAAAAGTACAAAAGAGAAGAGAGCGTGGTGCCCGTCGACGCAGGCAAGAGAGGGCGACGGCGTTTCAGAGCGCCGCAGCAGTGGTATGGTCTTACGCATCAGTCCCCACCGCCCCCACCACTGATATAATCCTCCCTCTCCGCAGCCTTGTATTCATTCATCAGCTCCACCACGCACTCCCTCGCATCGTCGAACTCGTCGAGATTGTCCCTGAACATGGCCTCCTTCTTGTACCCTTCGAGGAAAGCGTTGCGATTCTTGAGCCTATCGAATTGCATGACTGTGCGTTTGAGCAATGCTCCCATCCCCGTGTGATTGGCTAACATCAACCCAGACACTCTGTGGGTGTTCTGCGCAAATGGGCTCTTCTTTGTCAACGCCACCTGGATAGACGCTGGGCCCCAAGGGATGAAAGTGGCGAGATCCCTTTCTCTGATGCGGAGCAAGCTCTTGTGCACCTCCCTCGGGTCGACATCGCCCTGAATGAGGTTGAGGATGGAGATGTAGCACGACGACTTGCTGGCGCCCTGAATTGAGGCCATGCGATTCTTGGGCTGGAGGAGGCGTCGCATCACGTCAAGGACGGAGGTTTTCATCGTCATCTTTCCGCGGTCGATGGTGTCGCTTGTGAAGGGGGTGTAGGATGTCATGAGGAAGTGCGCTCGAGGGGTCGGAATGAGCGATGAGATGATGCCAGTCTGCGGGCGGCGACGCGAAGGAGGCGGTCAGCGTACATTCTCGCTGCGACTGGGCGCTGCTCATCTCTCAAAACTCACAAGGTCATTGTTCATGTACCCCGGGAAACGCAATGTCCTCGTCGCAGCCCCCATGACAGTCGACACCAACTGATTCTGCTGATCGTAACTCGAGTCCGCCGAATGCAATCGATCGGCCGCGATCCTCGCCAATGCCGCATTGTCGAGTGCTACCACGCTGTCCGCCTCCTGCACCAGCCGCTTGATCGCCAGTACCGAGTTGTACGGCTGTACAACCACATCGGACGTCTCCTGATTATTGGGGAAGACGGAGTAGGTCTGCACGACCTTCTTGGGGAAATGCTCCTTGACTCGCTCGAGGAGGAAGGAACCAAGACCAGACCCTGTTCCGCCTGCAATGGAGTGGAGAAGCTGGAAACCCTCGAGCGAGTCGGAGCCGTCGGCTTCGCGATCGATCATGTCGATGAGCTCTTCTGCTACTTTCTCGCCGGCGGAGTAGCCCATTGCCCAGTTGTTGCCGGCGCCGCTGCCATCCTGAGTGTGCGTGCGGACGAGCATGAGGAATGGTCAGACTGGCGGCGAGCTGAAGTAGTGATGATGCTGGCTACTCTGGCTTACCTTCGATGTGTAGACATTCTCTGGGTTGTACAGATTCTTGTACGGCCCCTGCATTATTCCGCCAATGACCTGACACGCACAAGGAAGCATCGCAGCATATTAGCATCAGCATCAAGGCGCTTCTGTCCCTGCTCTTGCAGCTCACTCTTGGCTCCATGTCAATCAAGATGGCCCTCGGGACATAGTGATCGTCGTCTGCCTGGTAGAAGAAGACGTCCTTTCTGTCTCCTGCATCGACTCCCACGGCGTAGTCCTCCAGGGTACCATCACGCCCAATTCCATGATCCTTGCAGAGGTATTCCCAGAACTGCGAGCCGATAGAATTGCCGCATTGGCCCGCTTGCACTGTGATGAGCTCTCGCATTCCTGTGATGCTGACGGCGAATGAGTCGGTCTCCTCGCGACAGCCGCGCGATGAAGTGACGATTTGTCAGACGCGGGAGAGCAAAGAGGTGAAGTAATATCGAGGTGGTTGAGAGGATGGTGATTGAGTTGTTGAGGATGGCTGGGTCGTGTTGGACTTTGGACTCGCTCGCCCATCCGCGTCGTGCCTCGACGTCGCGATCCCCTCGCGGGACGGACAGCCATCTCAGGCTCGACCTCATCTGAGCCACGTGGTCTTCATCCCGCGCAAACCTCGTCGAAAACGAGGCGGGCAGGCAGGGCAGGCAGGGCGGGCAGGGCGGGCAAGCTGAGCCTCGAGACTGTGTCGTCTCCGCCTGCCGCCTGCAATTTGTCGACGAGAAAGAGAAGCGGATGAAGCGTCGTCCGTCTGCATTCGACTTCTTCCACCCTACCAAATCCTCATCATCAACAAGTTCTAGGGCTCGGCTGTTGATCACAACTTCTTTCAGCAGCAAACAAAAGAAGCTGCGCAGCAACAGCACTAGGGCTTCTCCTACACAACTCATTCACAACTAGCACAAATGGCATTTGGAGGTGAGCATCCAAGGAAGCGCGATCGAGGAGATCGGCCACCTCCCCACGAGAGCTTCATCTGACATCATCAACCTTTTCCTCCGTTGCTCTCTCAGACCGAGGTGGACGTGGTGGCGGCGGCGGACGCGGTGGCTTTGGAGGTGGCCGAGGTGGTGGTCGTGCCGGACCCCCCGGTCGTGGAGGCTTCGGCGGCGGGCGTGGCGGAGGAAGGGGAGGCTTCGGTGGTGACCGTGGAGGACGAGGAGGCGGCCGTGGTGGTGGACGCGGCGCTCCCCGTGGCCGTGGTGCTCCCGGTGGCCGTGGTGGACGTGGCGCTCCTCGTGGCGGAGGCCGTGGTGGTGCCCGCGGCGGCGCCAAGGGCGGATCCAACGTTATCGTCAAGCCTCACAGGCACGCCGGCATCTTCATCGCAGAGGGCAAGGAGCACCTCCTCGTTACCCGCAACATCGCCCCTGGAGAGTCGGTCTACGGCGAGAAGCGCATCAGCGTCGAGTCGGCGCCCACGGAGGAGGGAGCTGCCCCGCAGAAGGTCGAGTACCGCGTATGGAACCCGTTCCGCTCCAAGCTGGCGGCTGGTGTCCTCGGTGGTCTGGACCATATCCACATTGGCCCGGGATCCAAGGTCCTTTACCTCGGTGCTGCCTCTGGTACCTCTGTATCCCACGTAGCGGACGTCGTTGGACCCGAGGGAACAGTCTACGCCGTCGAGTTCTCACACCGCTCTGGACGCGACCTCATCGGCATGGCAAAGAAGCGTACCAACGTCATCCCCATCATCGAGGACGCTCGTCACCCGCAAAAGTACCGCCTTCTTCTCCCCATGGTGGACACGATCTTTGCCGATGTAGCCCAGCCCGACCAGGCCCGTATCGTGGCTCTGAACGCCAGCCACTTCCTCAAGAACGGCGGGCACGCAGTCATCTCAATCAAGGCAAGCTGTATCGACTCGACGGCGGTACCGGAGGCGGTGTACGCTGGTGAGGTCAAGAAGCTGCAGGAGGCCGAGTTCAAGCCGAGGGAGCAATTGACCCTCGAGCCGTATGAGAGAGATCACGCTATGCTTGTTGCGACGTTCAGGCCCAACGCGGTGGCTAAGTGAGCGACAGAGTGGTATAGGCTTCTTCTCTCATTGTATCGGTTTCATTGTCAGTCAATCAGTCTCGTTCCATTCTCATCATCGCACCTTCATGAAGTCATTCGAGTGAGAGCGAGCTTGCCCTCGTCGCCCTCTCTTGACGGCAAAAGATTTGACTCTCGCCGCCATCGTCTGGGTGGTTGCGCTTCTCGTCCGCGTGGCTTGTGCGAGGGCGGGGCGATGGCGGTGGGCCAAATCGAAATGTGAGGGCGGCGGCGGCGCCCTGGACTGGCCCTCGATTGGCATTTGATCCCAAGTTGCTCCACTGCCACTACGCCGCCGACGACATCACCACTACCACAGCTCAGAGCATACGACAAAGCTCAGCAGCTCATCTCAGTATGGAGGTGGCCTCCCAGCCATCGACCTCTTCACCCGCGACTGGCAGTCGACCAGGCGCAGACCCTCTGTATCCTCATGCTGACCTCCTCGTGCCATCAGCCTCGTCATCTCGCCCTTCGTCCTCCCCTTCCCTTGCCCACCCCTTGTGGGCCAACTCAGTCAACTCCTCGGCACTCCATTTTGGTTCGATTGCACCGTCCTCGCCTAGTCGATCACCCCCTACGGCGCATGAGCAAGCAATTGCCATGCAAGTGGCCTCCCTCCACCGAGCGGCAGAGGTGGCGAGGTGGGATTGGTCCAAGGATCATCAAGTTGACATCACAGCCACGCGTGCTCCATCTGGCGCAACACAGTCTTCATCATCCCACACGCCCCTCGCTCGCAACCTCGACGCAACGTCTCGATCAACAGGCGTAGGCATGATCGACCTTTCCGACTCGGGTAGCGAGACGCTCAGCGGTGGTGAAAGCACAACGACTTCCTCTAGTTCGGGCGGTCCAGGAGGCGAAGAATACGACGCAGATGCTATTGAGCGAGCGTTTGTCGCCCAAATGGAGGGGCGGCTTCACCCTTCTTGGCGATCCCCGCCTCGTGCAATCGCACGCCGAGGCACAGAGGAGCGCTCCTCGTCGTCCTCGTACTATCCTCAACCGCAACCCTCTCGCCCTCGCAATGCTGTTACGACTGGCAACGTTGACGTGGATATGGAGACGTGGAATCGGATGTGCTTCGATCTGGGCTGTGCAGCCGGCGTCGTGGATGATGGCGAGCAACTGAACGTGGGATCCTCCTCGGCGCATCATGCTCCCCCTCCGCCGTTCCTCTTTGGGTACACGCCTGGCTCGCGCTTGCTCCCTCATCCTTGGTGGGCACGACGCTATTCGGGTCCAGCTGGGGCTTGGTTGCGTGGCGAGCTTCTGAGGAGGGGAAGGGACACATCGACGTCCGCCTCGGCGGGAGCAGCGGCGCCACCCACAACGAGCAACATGACACCTGCCTCAGCCGTAGCCAACGAGTGGAGGCGCTCCATTGCAGCCGCAAGCGACAGCGCACCAACGCAGCGCGAGCGAGAGGCATCGACAGATGCGGTTCCCATGCTCTCCTTTCCCTCGCTTGACCCCAGTACCAGGGAGGGTACCGCCAGCACCGGGATCACGGTCGATACACCCGGGCTGAACGCTGTCGGACGGAGAAGAGTCGAGATGGCGAGGCTCATGAGGCAGCAGTATGGGACGCCATCGACCGCTACGGCCACTCCACCACCCGCGACGGTGTCAGCCGATGCCAACACGAGTCTCGCAGTGCCGTCCCGCACGCCCGCTTCAGCGATTATGACCAGCCTGTCGGATCCTTGGCGTGCGACTCCCGTGCGCTCAAGTCCGTCGAATGTAACGTCTACCAACCAATTGCTGGCCACCTCTTCCACCCCCTCTTCCTCTTCGCCGCCACGTAGCACGAACAGCAACGTCACCACGGGTGTCAACGGCCCCATCGATCGATCTGCAACGCGCGGAGTCCTCGAGCTCTCCAACGCTGCGAGGCAACAAGCCCTCAATGATCCTGATGTCGGTCGGGCAAGGCAACGCGTGCAAGAGGTACTTGCGCAGACGCAAGCTGCGGCTCAAGGAGAGGAGCAAAGGAGGGCAACTCTGACGGGTCAGGCTGCCATTGGATCAGGCAGGCCTGCAGGTACTACATCAGCAGCCTCGCCCAACGAGCCCCTGCCAGAGAGCGCCTTCCAAATTCCAGCTACGGGCGAGGCCCAGAGGAGGGAGGCGACAGATGCCGTTGCCAGGATGGCGGCTGCGCGGCGGGAGTCGCGGACTGCAGCTGCAACTCTGGAATCAGGGTCAGCCAGCAATGCAGCGTCAGATGTGACACGACAGCGACGTACCGAGGAGCAACGTCAGCAAGATCGTCAGCAGAGGCAGGCTCGACGTGAAGGGCATGGAATGAGCTACTTGCGACATCTGAGGAGCTTGGATGGCATCGATGGCCCACCTGCTGCCGCGGCAGCTGCCTCAACGTCGGCTCCTTCGGGGAGCAATGCCTCTTCTTCCTCTCCACCGAGATCGTATCACATCTTCCCCTGGTACACACCTCCTGCTCTTGACCTCGCAGACACCCAGGAAGCTAGACCCTCTTCCTCCTCTCACGTCTCGAACATTACCACTCTGGACCCTCTCATTCCTCTCGGCGACCCAAACGGCGACGCGGTTGGGTCAGACTGGTATCGCGGCGTACGTGCACGCCAAGAGAGTGCTCAGGAAGCTCATGCGGCCCGACGTGCTCTTGACGATCCTAATGGGGAGCTGCTGTTCGAGGCGGACAACGAGAGTGATCCAGCAGCAGCGGGCATCACAACAGCGCAAGCGGAGCTGCACAACGATCCTATCCCGCCATGGCGTTTTCGCTCTACAAGAGCTCGCGCGAGAGCGAGGGAGAGGGAGGATGATGGTGCTGAAGAGGGCGAGGAGGGGAGACAGGGAGCGGCACGACGTCAGCGCAATCGCACTGCGCTGGTCGTTGCCACGGAGGATGTTGAGGCTGCAGGGGCGGAGGAGGAGATGGATGCGGATGAGGGGTATGTGCGCGGCTTGGACTTTGAGGAGAGGGCTACGCGCCGTCTTCGCCTTGCGTCGGGCGGGGCAAGTGGTAGGAACGACCACCAAGATCCCTCGGCTACGACTCGAGGGACAGCTGCCGGCATTGGAGGGGGCTGGACGCTCGTCAATCCTGCGGCGACGGCGATCAGCCCCATTGCGTCGCCGCTGCAGCAGCCGCAGCCTCAAGATCAGGAGCAGCACTCCTCTCGTCCCTCAAGTCCAATGCGGGAAACCAGCGACGAAGGCGCTCCCGGCGTGACCATGTGGCTTCGAGGCCCAGGTTCCAGCAGTCCTGTGCAAATGAATGCCGCAACTTCTACGCCGTCCACATCGGCTGCTGCGGCTCCAGTCTCGCCTCCAACTTCGATCCGCAGCTTGCGTCGCCCTCGCAGGCTGCGCAGCCTGGCCAGCGAGGATATCAGCAATGCTTCTCTGGCTGCGTCTTCTGCTTCGCTTCCCATGATGACGACCAGCAGGACATCGACAACCCCTGTGCGCAGAGCTGAACACCACGGGCGCAGCACGACTGGATCAGGGAGTGGTACTGGTGTCGGCGAGGAGATCAGGAGCATGTCAATCGATCAGCTTCGCGAGAGGGAAGAGAGGGCTTATCGATCCGCGCTCGGGGAGGCCACAACCGCGACCACTCCTGCCCCAAACCCTGCGCATTCTCCTCCAGCCTCAACCGATCCAGCTGCGTCCTCTTCAAGTACCTCAATCTCTTCTCCTTGGCTCACCAGAATATCTCAGAACATCGAAGCGGAGCTCTCTGCGCGCCAGGCAGAGCTGCGTGCCTCTCAGCAGCGTCTTGGAGAGGAGCTAGCCCGACGCAGGCGCCACCTCGACGAGCTGAGGCAGAGGGAGGGAAGGATCGGGAGGGTGCTAGAGAGTACTGAGTCAGCGTTGAGGGGCTCGCAGGCACGCACGACTGGTGACAGCGGGCAGAACAGTATGGCAGCTGGCTCCTCGCTTGTGCGACGAAGGACGCTGCGAGACCCGGCACCTGCGGGATTGAGGGCGCCAAGGGCTGTGCGGCTTTCTCAGCCGGCGTCTGATCCACCCACGACGAGCACTTCTTCGTCTTCTGGCCACCTGCGTCGTGCCACTTCTTCCGGAACGCTTGGAGAGGACAAGGATTCGGAGGAGAGACAGGCCGTAAGCAGCTCCAGCGCTGCGCCGTCGTCCTCGCTCCCTCGAGCGGTCGACGATCTTGCCCTCACCTCTCGCTCGAGCAGCGGCAGCGGCAGCGCTGGCACATCTAGCAGCTTACCAGGTCATGCCTCCACATACTTCTTCGCCTCGCCATCATCATCCACCTCACCCAGTCTCATCACCCCTCATGACCAAAGCCAGCTTGACCCCCTTGCGACCCGGGTGCTACGCTCCCTCGATACTCTAGGGCAACGAGCAGGTCACTATCAAGAGGCCGCCCTCCAAGCGCATAGGCAGCGTCTCCTTACTTGGGCACCACAGCAGCCCGAGCTACCCACGTCAAACGTTTCCGCCTCTTCACCTTCGGAGACGCAGGCCTATGCCCTGCGATTTGAGGTCAGCCGGCGCGAGCCTCAGCCTAGTGGAGCGAGGGCGGTGCTCAGGCACGATCAGAACGGATTGCGCTTCACCGCGCAGGAGGGGTTGGATGTGGTATTGAGGTTCCTGGCGGCTTTGCCTGGCACAACTTCGGTGACGAGTACTGCGACAGCCTACCCTAGGACGCGGCTCGAGGAGGATCGAGCCTGGAGTGCAGGACGATCACGCCTTCTTCGCAGCACTGCCGCTGGTGGTGCAGTAGACGCGCACGAGGCTCACAACGAGCGTCGGCGAGCTCTTGGCATGGCTCCCAGAGAGCGTCGAGAAGCCTCCACCACGACAGCAGGCACGGCCTCCGCCGCCCTTATGTCAACCACAGCCCTCAACTCTGGCGGGCCCTCCGGTCGCTCCCCCTGGCCACAAATCCTAGCACGTCGCCCGGATCTCACGCCGCGAGAGGTGGCTGTGCTTTCACGCTTCACCGCGACTGGCGGGACAAGCAGCGACGACTCGCAGAGTGCACCGATCCAACAGCCGTTCACACGGACCTCATCGCTCTCAGCGCTTAGGTCGTTGAGTAGCGATGACATTGATGTGCTGAGGGGGCTCGTGTTGAGGACCACGCAGGGACCGGGTGGATTCGCAGCTAGCGCAAGCACGGCGGCTACGATGGGTGGTGCTAGCGAGGGTGCTGCACATTTAGATGAGGCAGAGCAGGATGACGCAACGCCTTCGATTACTCCGGCGGCGCTGCCAGGTCCCGCCCTGCCTTCGCTGTTCCCCTCTCAAGCCATACCGCTCAGCTCGGAGGACCTGGCAGCGATCAATGCCATCTCAGCGGAGCTCTCCCTGTCCTCCACCATTGCCGAGGACGACCATCTCTTCACTCGCCTTGCAAGCATGCCTAGTGCCCTCGCTCTCATCCAGCGACGAGCGGACGCTATTCGTGCGGGGCAGCAGGGCCACAATGCAGGGACCAGTGACCCGCTCGGTCCGCTCTTCACTCTGTCGTCTCTCTCGGTCACCGTGACGCGCAAGCCGCCTCTCAGCGAGGAGGGCAGAGCGCAGCAATTACCGACGTCGATTCAAGCGCTCGTCTTTGTCAGCGACTCGCCGATCGAGAAGGCTGCTCTACGCGAGTGGGAGGGCAAGTCGGCGACAGACGTGCAGAGCATCGTTGCAGCTGCCGTCGGCGATGGAGGAGCAGTTGGTCCTGGACTTGCTCTCAGGCAAGAGCGCGATGAGGAGCCGCACTGGGACGAGGAAGCCGACCTAGGTGATCCTTATGCGATGGATCGACGCGAAGCAGTCGTAGCAGCACAGAGACAGCGTGCCGCTGCCGCTACCACGTCCACGACATCGCCTGTCGCAACTCCTTCTCTGCTCCCTCGTGGAATGCTCACCTTCCACTTCCCCTCTATCATCTCCCCGTCAACCCCCTCTCCCGGCGACATATCCTTACTCCCCACCACCCTCCCACAGACACTCAACTTCGCGCGCGACTCCTCCTCCTCCTCAGCCCTGCCCATCGGTCGCTACCTCTCTGTCAAGCTCCTCCCGACCACGCCGGACGCGCAGATGAATGAGAAGGACGAGGCAACGGAGGGCGCGCAGCTGGAGCTGTCCTACGTGGGGGCGAAGGGATGGCCGACGGCGGGGAGGAGCAGTACGGCCGTGGGAATGAGGGATGCCTGATGACGACCGCCACGACGACCGCCACGACGACCGCCACGACGACCGGTACGACGAATATGCTTTCTTATTGTTCGATGACTTCAGACTCCATCCACTCATACCTCGCTATGCTTCTTCATCAATGACGACAATCTATCACGGCCTACGTCGTGCTGCGCGAGTGAGCAAATGAGCGAGCGTGCCTTGGCCACGACGGGATGGCTATAGGCCGCTCCTCAGTCGCGGACACACACCGAATGACAAGCCTCCATTGTAGAAGGAAGAGAAGATGGACAGGGCTGTGAGTCTATCATCGACAGGCGAAGAGAAAAAAGAAAAAAAGATGCGAGATTGCGACGCCAAAAAGTAAGTACATGTCCCCGGCGAGGCTCGAACTCGCGGCCTCCCCATTTCATCGGGAGCGACGTGCCATTTTATGAGTGGGACGATCTAAACCAGCTGATCCACGGAGACAGTTGCTGCACCACGCGGAAATCAACGTATATAGACAGCCACAATGTGAGACTGGCACTCCCGACTCCACATTAGCGGCCAGCTTGTGACCGGGCCGAGCTGAGACAGACAGGCAACGAGAGAGACACAGCTTCACTCCGCATCACCAACACCCCCACTCGCTCGCGACCGCCATGAGCCAGCAGCAAGCAGGAGCAGGAGGAGGTGAGACTACCGCAGAGCGCGGTCAGATCATATCGCTGAGCTCTCACAACTGACTCTCATCATCGTTGCCCTCCGCCCTACGCCCCACATCCCACGCTAGCCCCCAACCTCCAGCTCAGCCCTGCGGAGCGACTCGCATTCGCCCACTACTTCTCCCTCGCCGACCCTTCCAACTCGGGAATCATTCAGGGTCAGGCTGCCGTCCCCTTCTTTGCCAAGTCGAAGCTACCTCCGCCTACGTTGGGCCAGATCTGGACTATTGCCGATTCGGTGAGTAAGCTGCGCGTCATAGCGCTGCGCAGCATACAATCGGTGCATAGCGGCGGACTCATCACCATGTCCTCACCTTCGCGCTCGCATCAGGCCAACAATGGATTTCTTACTGCCCCAACATTCAGCGTTGCATTGCGCCTCATCGGCCATGCCCAGCGTGGTGAGACGCCAGATGAAGCCATGATTCAGCGTCCAGGTCCACCGCCTGTCCTGGAGGGCATCCAGCTGCCCAACCTTCCCGCTGGCGCGTCCCCGATGAGCCCGCAGCGCACTGGCAGCCTTCCCCCTCAGCCTGCAATCCAGATTCGGCCAGAAGATCGAGTGAGTAGTGCGGAGCACTGTGCCTATAATGCTATCAGTCGCTGATCTTGCATCCGTCTGGCCCTCACTCACAGTCGCGCTACACGCGCATCTTCGCCAGCGCTGGCCCCTCGGGCGGCATGCTCGACGGCGAAAAGGCCAAAGAGATCTTCGTCAAGTCTCGCCTCCCTTTCGACAAGCTCGGGGCTATCTGGAACCTCGCGGACACAAAGTCTCGCGGCTCCCTCGACCTCGCCGACTTCATCATTGGCATGCACTTCATCCAGGCAACGATGAGTGGAGCCATTCAGAACGTCCCCGCCGTCTTGCCTCCAGGACTATACGACGCTGCTGCAGGCACTGGCTCAGTGACGCCAGGCAGTCCCCTGCGCGCTCAGCAGACGGGCGGATCAGCCTCAGCCGCACCTCAACAGATGTGGGGCGTCGCTCCAATGTCTCCAACACCCACAGGCAGCGCCGGCAACGCCTCTTTCATTGCAGCTCAACGTACCGGCGGTCTAGGCGCCCCCTTTTCCCCTGCAGGCCCCAACCCAGCAGCCTCACAGTGGGCAGTCACGCCCACGGACAAGGCGAAAGCAGACCAATTCTTCGATGGTCTCGACACGGATCGCCGAGGCGAGCTGCCAGGCAACCTCGTCGTCCCCTTCTTCATGCAAAGCAAGCTCAGCGAGACGGTCCTTGCCAACATCTGGGACCTCTCGGACGTCACTCAGTCTGGCTCGCTGTCGCGGGAGGAGTTCGCCGTGGCCATGCATCTGATCAATGCGGCCTTGACAGGGGGTGAAGTGCCGCAGGAGCTTCCTGCCAACCTGGTCCCGCCCTCTTTGCGCGGTACGAAGTTGCCCCAGGCTGTCGACCCGCAGCAGACGGACACCCAAAAGGACCTCTTCTCACTCATGGACGATGATCCCTCCGATCTGCCCGTATCAACCGCGACCGCCTTTGCTGCTCCCGTCGCCGGCGCACCCATCGCCCATGGTGTATCCGCGGCCGCCCCCGGCGCAGCCGCCAAGTCTTCTCCCTTCGACGATGACTTCTTCACCAGCGGCGACAGCGATGCACAGCCAGCTGCGAAGGGGGCCTCCACGCAAGCCGCAGCGGGTGTCACCTCCCCCAAGCCCGCCCCCACGCCCGCCGCTGGAGGGTCCTCACGCGCCGTTCCCACAAATCAGAGCGCAGAGTACGGCAACAAGTCACTGCAGCTCAATAGTACTCAGAAGGCAGTCGACGACCTCCAATCGAAGCGCTCCACCCTTGAGACTGGCGTGGCGCAGAACGCAAGTACCCTCGCCGAAATCGAGTCCCGCCTTGCGACTGTGCGCTCCACGCACGAGACGGAGTCTCGCCTTGTCAAGGATCTCGAGGCTCGCCGTGACAAGCAGGCTGCTGAGCTTAAGACACTACGTGACGAGCTGATTAGCGAGGAATCGACCCTCTCCCGCTTGAAGGCGGAGAAGGACGAGGTTGAGCAGCAGGTAATGCATGACCGCGAGGAGGTGCGCGTGGCCAAGAAGCGCATGGCGGAGGTGCAGGGGGAGCTCAGCACGCTCAAGGCTGAGGTAGAAAAGCTGAGAAAAGAGGGAAGACAGCAAAAAGGAATGGTTGCCATTGCGAAGAAGCAATTGAGCACCGCAGAGGGGGAGCATGAGAAGGTCAAGGGCGAGCACAAGGAGTTGAGCGAGGCGCCAGTGCAAGATGCCGAGGAGCCGCAACAGCAGAGCCGTGAGCCACCTACTATGGCTGGTGGACTGAGCGTGCCCGGCGCTACAGAACCCGTGGCTAGCCCGGCGGGAAGCACACAGTCCCTCAATCCTTTCGACCGATTCAACAGTGGCGGCACCGACAGAGAAGCAGGCAGTGGCGGTCACGGCGGAGCCATTGCTGGCGGTCTCGCCGCTGGAGCCGCAGCAGCCACAGCTGGGGTCGGAGCTATGCATCTGGCCGAGCCGAGCGACAAGAAGGGAGCCACGAATAATCAGGATGACGAGGACGATCCGTTCGGCATGAACACCGGCGCGACGGCAAGCCAGCAGCAGCCGCCAGCCTCTCGGGCCCACACGTTCGACGATGCCTTTGGTGACGACTTTGCTCCCTCCTCTGGCCAACAGCAGCAGGCACCTCCAGCATCGAACGTAGGAGGAGCAGCACCTGGTGCATCCTTCGATGACGCCTTTGGCTCGTTCGACGATGATCTTTCGGGCGGAGAACCAGCAGCTGGAGCTCAGTCAGACCGCGGCTTGGCATCTGGCGAACAGACAGCCGTCGATGCGCCCACCGCTATGGCAACCGCCGAGCCTGCCGCCCCTGCACCGACCGCAGACGAGGTAGCGACGGATGCTGACGTCGCCGACACAGGAGACACGATGACCTCGTCCAAGGGCAAGGGCAAGGAGCCCATCCGCGGTGCTGACGCTGAGGACGAAGCGGGCTACTCATCTTCGTCTGATGGCGAGGATGACGAGGGACCAGAAGACTTGGATGGGTACAAGCACGGTGGTGCCCGCGGCACCGCTGCTTCCAGCGAGCCTAACACGATCTCGAGTGGAGGAGAAGAGCAGCTGCCACCCGCAACAACGACTGCTGGAGCCAGCGAGCGCTTCCCCGAGCTCGACGATGACGACAGCGCCAACAACTCTTCCCTTCCTCTCGCTGCTGGTGCTGGTGCTGGTGCCGCCGTTGCGGGAGGTGCTGGTGCTGCAGCCCTTGGCGGTGGCCTGATGCCTCCCTCAACGTCCTCCGCCACCAGTCTGGGCGGCAACGAATTCCTCAGCAGCCAAAACACAGGAACGACGGATGCAGCCTTTGTGGACGCGGCGGACAGTGCCGGCCATACTACTTCAGGCGCGACGAGCGGCATCCCCGCCGCTACCGCCCAGGAGGAGCGCAGCGTCACACCGGCCATGCCTGGCGCCTTTGGCTCTGGCACCGCTGGAGCAGCGGGAATGAGCGGATTCGACGACGACTTTGCTGCTGCTCCCGTCGCACCAGCTCCTGCGGTCGTTCCTCCGCCGACCGTAGCCAGCATGCCTCCTGCCGCGGACGATGCAGGGACAGCGCAGTTGAGCCCAGCGAATAGCACCAAGACTCGACGAGCGCCTCCTCCTGCGCCTGTGAGGAGCGGGACGCTTGGATCTGCCCAGTCGTCCGCTCCTTCTGCACCCGCAGCAGCTACTGCGCCTGCTCAACAGCAACCGTCCTTCGACGACTTTGAATCCTCATTTGCTGACTTCGGCTCTGCCAATACCACCAACGCCTCAACAGCAAGCGCAGGCACGGAGGCTACGACCAAGACAGCCACGGCCGGCTCGCTCAGTCGTGACGAAGGATTCGAGGATGCATTCGATGACGCCGACTTTGACTTTGTGCCTTCCTTCGACAACAACAAGGCTAGTGGCGGCGCGTCCAATACCGCATCCTCGGCCTTCCCTGGCGCCAGTACCGCGCCTGCCGACAACAACGCCTTTGCAGGCTTCGATGACGCCTTTGGCCCTGCGGCTACGTCTACGACGGGCGGTGCTGGAGCAACGGGCAGCAAGTCCACTTCGGACCCAAGCTCGGCGTTCAGCTCGTTTGAGGACGCTTTCGCTCCTTCAGAGGATGGAGCAGCTGGCGCAAGCTCATCAGCAGCACCAGCCTTCGCTTCGACTACCCCTGCCACCGCAAGCAATGCCCCCTCGAGCAGCGCCCCTCCGCCAGTCCCAGCGCGAAGCGCGACAGGCGGCGCCACCGGCCCATTCGCTCCTCCACCAGGTCCACCACCCGGTGTCGCTCCCAAGTCTTCATCAGGAGGAACAGGAGGTAGCGAGCCAACAGCCGCCCTCCCAGACGATGCCCCCGCTGTACGCCAGTTGGCAGGCATGGGCTTCCCGCGCAACAAGGTGATCGCTGCACTCGAGAAGAGCAACTATAGGGTCGAGAAGGCGCTGGAGAGGTTGTTGGCTGATTCGTAGGTGAGCGGTGGAGAGGTGTACAAGCCGATATGAAGTGCTTTGCTCGTGTTCCAAGATAAAATAAGAAGTGGCATTGCCTTCGATTGAGAGAAGAATGAGGAGGGTCGAAAATACAATGCAAGAAGGCGCGCGAGGAAAGGAAAGCGGGTGAGGAGAAATGCTGAAAGGGATTACGGTCCCGACTCTACGGTGTTCAATCGTCTCGTGGTCGTCTCATGTTCGTCCGGGTCGTCAAGTGTCGTCAATGTCTAAATGTCCATATGCTGCGCCCCTCACCACCCCCACACACTCTTCCTCAACGCCTCGCCCCATCTTCCCTGAAGGAAAAGGTCGGCGATCGGAGACCAGTTCGATGATGAGGAGGATGCTGCTGCCACGGTCGAGTTTGGCGTGGAGGGGTTCGACGTCGGAGGGGCTGATGAAGATCTCTCAGGGCTCATGGGCAGTCCATTCCCACCACGCTTCGTTTCCCCATCTTCCTCCGCGCCCATGCTACTCGTAGCAACCCTCCTGATCTTCCTCCTAATCGTCCTGCCCAAGTTTTCCCTTGCATTCTCATGCCCACTCATCCCCAGCAATAGATCCACGACAACGTGGTAAGCCCGCTCCGCGTTCGCATCGGCGAGGCGCTCGAAGCTGGAGGCTAGGTCGGCGAGGGCGGCCGCTTCGGGTGGTGTGGTGTGCGGGGATGAGTGGTGTAGAGCGAGAGTGGGGAGGAGGACGTCGCGAATCAGGGAGAGACCAGCGGCCGCGTCGCGACTGGGTAGGGGCTCCGAGTTCGTGTGGGCCGAGGCCGGGTTGGGAGAACCTGATGGAGACGACGGAAGAGGAGGGAGAAGAGTGGCTGCGCGACCGCTTGAAGCGGTTGAGCCTCTTCGCGCTGAGGAGGAACCAGGTGCAGCTCCATTACTGCTGGAAGCACTGCCCAATCCCAATCCAAGCCCATCCCTCTGCTTCGCCGGTCTGACAGTGTCCTGCCTCTGCGAGCTGTTACTCCTACTCCTCATCCCGGCAGGCGTGTTGTTTCCGGACCTGGGAGGCGCAGAGATCGCCGCCGCGCCGGTAGCGGTAGCTGAGAGGCTGGTAGTGGAAGGGGCCCGGAGCGGCACTTTGCCTGAGATCGGGGAGCGTGGCGCTCCACTCAGGATACGGGCGGGGAGGACGCCCGCGGCTACGATTGCGGCTGGGAGGGCCGTGGTTGCTGGCGAGGTGGAAGGTGGTGTCGAGGGTCCCGCAGAGGAGTCGCACGTGTCTGATGAGTGGGAGGAGTTGGATCGCTCGAAGGCGTTGCGCTGGGCGAGGCTCTCCTCGTCCTCATCTTGGTCCTCGACCTCGGTGTGGTCTTGCTCACCCTCGGAGCCCACGAGGATGCTTGCTCTACGGTTGTTCGGCTCTCCGCCGAGACGGATGGTCGACTCGAATGCTTGGTTCAGTGCCTCGTTGCCGCGCTGGCCGCCCTTGATAGTAGAGTAGCCCTGGCGAGGGGCAGTAGTCGTGCCCCACTGCCGGTAGGTCTCCTCTTCCTCCTCGCCATCGAGGTCCTCATCGAAGGCGTCGTCGAACTCGTCATCGAAGCGAGCGCTAGCCATGGTATCGAACTGCCACTCAGACATCATGGTCCCACCGTTGCCAAAAGTAGACTCGGAAGGCTGCAGCGCATGGAGATGATCCTTGACGATAGCTCCGCCACGCTTGGCGCCTTTGCTCTTGTACTCAGCATGCCGCTCGATCAGCTCCGTCAGGCAGTGAGTGCGCCTTGCCGTCTTGATGAAACGATGTTGCAGAAGCTCCCGTACAGTGGGACGCTGCTTTGGGTCCTTGATGAGGCACAAAGCTACGAAGTCCTTGAAGTCGCGCGTGAAATGAGAGCCTTCCAGAGTGGGCGCTTTGGCCTTGGGAATGAGGAAAAGCACACGCATCGGATGGTAGTCAGCAAGGGGTGGCTCCCCCTTGGCCATCTCGATTGCCGTGATGCCGAGCGACCACACGTCGGCTTTGGCATCATACCCTGCTTGGCGAATGACCTCCGGCGCCATCCAGAATGGAGTGCCGACGAAGGTGTTGCGCCTCGACTGGTTGCTCGACAGCTGAGCTGCGACGCCAAAGTCTGCTAACTTGACCTTGCCCGTGGCAGAGAGGAGAACATTCGCCGCCTTGATGTCGCGGTGAATTTTGCCTTCGCTGTGCAGGTAATCAAGGCCGAGCAGTAGCTCGCGGCACACCGTCGCTACGTGTGCCTCAGAGAAAGGGCCAGCCTTGAGCAAGTCGAGGCAAGACCCGCCAGCGAGATACTCCTGAACGATCCAGAGCTTATGTCCCTTCACGAATGAGCCGTAGTAACGCGTCACGTAATCGCTATCACATCCGGCGAGGTGGGCAATCTCCATCTGGATCTCGCTAATGTCATCGTCTGAGTCCTCCAGGTCAATTTGCTTGATGGCGACAATCTGCTTCGACTCTTTGTGCACGGCCTTGTACACAGTGCCAAAAGAGCCTGTGCCGAGGCGCTCGACGAGCTCGTATTGCTGGGCGAGCTCATCGCCCGTGGCCAAGGTGAGGGAGGGAGAGGGGCCGGGGATGATGAAAGGTGTGGGTTGGTGAGTGGGACTGGGTCGCAGCGTGTTGGCTGCGGAGGCGTCGGATAGCCTCCTCGAGGGGGTGCCGATGGTATGAAGTCGAGTCTGCGGCACCGGTGACTTGGGCGAGACGTCCAGGTTGGCGTTGGACTTTTGACGCAGCATCTGGATGGGCGACTTTGCCCTCGCAGGGATCGAGATGTTGGGCTGCGAGAGGGTAGAGGATGGGGCTGTTTCAGCTTTCGATGATCACGAGAACGATGTTGGTTTGCTAGCTAGCGCGGTACTCACCATCCAGGCCTTGTCACTGGTAGCGGCTCGTCGTTCCTTCTAGGGTTGCTCGTGAGTCCCCTCGGTGGTGCTGTCGTGATAGCCGCAAGTCGTCAAGGAAGAGTCGTCCGCTGATGTCACGGATGCTGGTACCACGTCAAGGAGTCAATGATGATAGTGAAGAGAGTCAAGTCAAGACGTGGACCACAGGGTGACGGGCGAGCGGTGCAATTCTCCTTCCATCTACTCAGCCGTCGCAAGGCTTGAAAGTCGCTTCAGATCGACGTACTCGCCCCTCGCCTTCGCCTTGCCAATTGCGGAACCCTGTCTGGCTATGCTTGCACCCCTGTCCCTCCTGCCTGTCACATCACAACGATCCATGGCCTCTGAATCGTTTGACGGGCGGGACCGTCGACGCGATCGCGGATGAAGGGCCGCTCAGGGGCTTCCTGCGTCCACATCGACGCGAGTCCCAGTCGAATGACGCACAGAAAGGAAAGGGAGCAAGCGCGGCACGGGCCTACGCGTTTGAAGCCACATGGCAGGCAGGCGGCGGTTCGGCCTCCTCGCCGAGAATGACGATGCGAGGCGGACCGCCGCCGCCCAACGGTCCGCTTCTCGTGAGATCCGCAGACCAAGCAACGCCACGGCGATCGTGAGGACGATGACGATGCGGCTTCACACTCACAAAGGCGCAGCTGGCTGAATGGCGCCCCGCAAAGAGAAGGTCATGGCTGGCTTTCATGGTCCTGGACAACGCCCCGAGGTTGCTGGAGCGTCGTCCGCTTGACGCCTCACAGACGGCAGCAAAGTGATGGTGAGAAGAAGGATAGAACGGCGCAGGCGGCTGTAAAGGGTTGAAGCGCACGCTTGGCTATGGCATGCCAACCAGGGCATCTCATCGGAGTAGGTAGTAAAGGCGGGATCAAAGCAAGGCGGCGAGGCCTCCGGAAGCATTGCGACAGCCCTGCTGCCCCTCTGGTGTCGACCAAGACAACGACGGTCGAGAAGTGAATGAATGATTGGCGGGGCGGCGCAAAGCAATCTCTCCAGCTGGTATTGCCAAGCAGCAGGCACCGCTGGATGAATGATGCGCTGAGCTGAGCCGACGGGGCGGTGGTGCGCCCTCGGCCGGGTGCAGTAGCCAGCCGCTCATCATCGCTCGCACTCGCCAGCTAATCTCGCTCGTAACTCACTCGATGACCCGCTTGCTGTGCATCTTGCATTCTCCCCATCGCACCCATCTTTCCTCCCCTTTGCCTGCCTTCCTCGACCCTACCCGGCCCCTTCACCTCCCTAGCCTCGTACGCTCGAGCCATTTGGACGTCGCGCCCGCAGCGCCACCACCACACTCAATCTTCCCAACCACACGGTCCTTGACGCTTCGACCACACGCCACACGCACGCGAAGACACGCACACTCATCTGCCACAATTCAGAATGCTTGCACTCACATCATCTCGCATGACGCTCTCGCTGCCCCTCCTCGTGGCCCTGGCGGTCTCGTGGACAGCCCTCACCACTATGCCCGTCGTCAAGGCAGACAGCTACCTTCCCGTCAGCAACGACCGCTACGATGCCAAGCCGGCCAGCTACACCAAGCGCATTGCTCTCACCACGCCCGAGGAGTGGCTGGCCGAGTTCAATTTTGACACGCAGCAGAATGCCTACCACCAGTACGTCAACTTTGTCGATGAAGAGCAGGCCAAGCAATTGGGCATGATCGGAGCTGGCACTGGCGGCAAGTGAGTATGGCAACACTGACACGCATGCTCATCATCAAGCTGACCGCATCTTCTCATCGTCTGTCGTATGCTGACAGGGGCTTCCGATGGGGCTTTGACGTAGGCCAAAGCTCAAGCTCTGGCAAGCGCTCCCTCTCCTCAAATGCTACCAACAACGAAGGCGAGCTCCATCGTCGCGCCTTCAAGCGCAACTCACTGCGCTTCAAATCCAAGAACTGGTACAAGGACGGAGTCTACATCTTCTCGATCAACAAGGTCCCCGTCGGTTGCTCTGTTTGGTCGTCCATCTTCACCCAATCGTCCGACGAGGGTGCCAAGTGGCGCAGCGAGATTGACATCTTCGAGTATGCTAATGGCTACAACCGCCCCAATGCCATTGTGCTTCACTCGCAAGGTGTGTGCACCAAGTCCGAGGAGGAGGTCAGCAGCCTCGTTGACGGCGATGCGCTCATGACTACGTGTACCAAGCGCATCGGCGTCAGTGGGCGACGTGGTTGCGGAATCTACATGGACCACAGCGGCAATCCGAACGCGGCGAGCATCCCGGAGATGATGAACAAGCAACCGACGATCATCGCAGTTGAGCGCAGCCAGGCAGCCGTCAACGCTTGGTGAGCAATGCGGCGCCCACGATTGGCCATCACCCTCTCTATCCACTGACACCCAACACCTCTCCTTCTCACGTTGCAGGTTCTGGACCAAAGCCGAGGCACCAACTGTGCTGCAAGATGTGGCCTCCCAAACGTCGATCAACACAGGCTCTTTTGGCAAAGCCACCCTCTCGCTACCTCCCTTCCGTGCCTGCACCGACTCCAAACAGCTCGACACTGAGCACGTCATCGTCATGATGCTCGACCAGTGCGCTGGGCTGCCCGAGTTCTATTGGGCCAAGGACAGCTGCAACAAGAAGACGGGCATGAGCTGTCCTGCGTACCACAATACGGGGGCGGCTACGAAGGAGTTGCTGGAGAATGGCGGAGGGCACTTCGACTTTGAGAGCTTCGTCTTCTTTGCGCCTGCAGGTCAGACGGGTGGACCCCAGTCCAACAGCCCAGAGTCGACGACCTCGAGCTCCTCGTCCACCTCGAGCAATCCTTCGACTTCCGGCGACACCGACCACGGCAGTGGCAGTGGCAGTGGCAGCAAAGTCAAGGTCTCCTTGTCGTCGGGCAGCCCAGTCTCGAGCGAGAGCACGGAGAATCAGCACAGCTTCGTTGCCGGCAAGGCCAAGACCCACGGGCACAAGATTGTCTCCTCCTCCTCGTCCTCTCACCAATTCAAGGCAGCTGCGCCTGCTGCTTATCACCACGGCCACGCCAAGTCCCACTCGCATCCACACGTCAACCATGCAAAGGCGTACGGCCACTTTCACACGCACCATCGCCCTTCCTTGCCCCGTGATAATGAGCAGGACAATGAGGTCGACGCTCGCGTAAATGATGACGGCCGCAACGAGAAGCGCGACACGAAGTTTGCGAAATTCGGCGGTGATGAGCTCGATGCGGGACGAGCTTCCGGAAGGGGCTTCTTCGACCATCTCTGGCCTCATGCTGAATTTTAGCCTGCGGGTAAGGCACAGCCGCTGCCTCTTACGACGATGCCAATCGTCATCACATGAAGGCGCCTTCCCTTTCTCGGTACCAATGGCGCATCACCGCCTATACACGCACGTCGCCTCACTTCTGTCATCCTCATCAACCCAGTCCGCTTCAAGAACCAAAAGAGGTAGAAGGAACTTCCACTCCTCTTCTTCGGAGCACCTCGCAGGCGAGGCTACACCCCTTCTTCTTCCTCGCGCCCTACCTTTCTCCTCCTAGCCTCGATATGCCTCGCAAGGGAAATCGCGAGGGAGATGGAGGACAAAAGCGCGAGATCTCGATGTCTTGCTGCGCCTCCTTCGCCCCATCGGTAGGGAAGTGTGGGCGACCTTGACTTTTTCCTTCGTCAATGCTTCTTCAGTCGTCACTCTCAATTCCATGTCGTCTTCCTATGATTGAGTGAAGCGGCTCAGCGATGATGCTCGTACCGTAGAGGGCCAATGCGAAGCAAGAGATGAACTCACGCACGTCTCCAGACCAGTTTTGCAGTACGGTCCAAGGCATAAATGGTCATTCTGCATTGCTGCTGGTCATCGTCAACGTCAACGTCGTGGTCATACCTCGAGGTGATCCATGTACAAGGATGCTAGGCTGGAAGAGGAGGAGATGAGGAAGAACGAGACGAGATATCCTGCGAGGCAACGTGACTGCTCCTCTGCTGCTTTGCACTCTTTCGCTTCTCTACCGACCTCTTGATCATCACATCGCGAGAGCTACCGCATCGCCAGCCCTCAATCCGCCACCAGCCGCTGATCTTCTCATTGGAAGCCTTGCTGATGCGAGTACCTCCTGCTCTGACCTTCAGGATACGGCGAAGTAGTCCCCCTTCCACCCGCACCGCTCGACGAGGGGAAGCCGCCAGGTATCAAAGGACTCTGCTGCTGCTGCTGCCCATGCTGCTGCTGCTGCTGCTGAAGGTAAGGGCTCATCCTTGCAGAGCCCTGCGAGGTAGTTGGAAGGATCATCGAATGTCTCTGCCCACCACCTCCACCGCCACCTTGATGTGAAGGCAGCAACCCGCTTCCCTGCCCCTGTCCACCGAAGTGGTGCGACTGCTGAGCGTGGTACTGCTGCGGTTTCAATGCAGGCATGAGCTGCGCGATGCTTGGCTGACCCATGCCTAAGGTCAATGAGTCGGCGAATGCGTCGAATGGTGGTAGGCCGCCGCTACCGCCGGAGGGGGAGGTGGACATGTATCGCTGTTGCTGCTGCTGCTGCTGCTGCTGCTGCGGCGCGAGAGAGGAGGAAGGTGCGCGTGGAGCATCATGCGGATTGGGGAGCTGCGAGGATGCGCCGTGCCCGGTGGAGCCGCCGCTGCCTTGCTGCTGATGGTGGTGCGGCTCTACGACTACTGAGAAGCCACTGCCTGCGCCTCCACCCGACGAGGAGGAAGAAGGCTGCCCACTTGGCGAGTGGTACTGCCTCGCAGGTGTTGATGACGTCTGACGCGGCGAGGCGTATGGGGAACGTGAGCCTTGTTGCTGAGGGGGCGACATCCATCGATTTCCTCCACCCTGACCCCATTGACCTCCAGCTCCGCCTCCGCCTGCCTCGAGAAGGTCAAACTGCTGAGAAGACGAGGATGCCTGACGACGTTCCCACTCTTCCCGGCCGGAAGGGGACATGGACATGGCGGATGCAGTCATCAAGCCACCGGGACCTGGCGGGGACCCGATGCCGAGGTTGGCCTTGTTGGCAGCCGCCTGAGCCTGAGCCATAGCTGCGGCTGCTGTAGCGCCAGAGATGCTCTGCGTATTGCTTCGCGGCCTGCCTCCCCTCGCCCCGGCCGCTGCACCAGCGCTCCCCGTCAGCCCAGGTAGAGGTCCACCATATCCACTCATAGCCGCATGAGCCTGGGCAGCCTGCTGAGCCTGCAGCTGCGCCTGGATCTGGGCTTGCGCTGCCGCGTGAGCTTGAGCGTGTTGAGCTTGTGCCTGGGCTTGGGCCTGAGCTGCCGCGTTGGCCGCAGCAGCGGCATGGGCTGCTTTGGCTTGGTCTTGCACCGTCGTCCCGGGCGCTGCGTACGGATTGTGGCTGACAGCCATAGCTGCCTGACCTTGCCGTGCCGCCGCAGAGTTGTAAGCCTGCTGTTGTGCGAGGTGTTGATTATACGCCGCTGCATCGTGGTAGGCTCTCGGACCTGACTGCCGACTTGAGCTCGCAGTGGTCTGGAGGCCGCCGAACTGATGCTTGTTCGCATTTCCTGCGTCGCTCTTTGACCGACTGACGCCCACCTGCGGGGATAGACGTGGCGGCTTGAAGGGCTTGACGAACTTCTCCCCCGTAATGAAGGGATGCAACTTCGCCTGCTGCGGAGTCCAACGCTCGTGAGGATCCATGTTGAGTAGGCCACTCACGAAGTCTACAAAGGAAGCGCGATTCGCCATCTCCTTTTGCGCGTCTGCTGGCTTGCCGCTCTTGCGTGAGAGGGGGTATGTCTTCACAATCTCTGGCAGCGTCGTGGCGACAAAGTACTTCTTGCTCGGCACTTCGTTCGGGTTATGCTCCTTCATGTATTGCTCTCGAGACTTGAGGCGGTAGGTCTTGCGGCCGTACTCGTCGGTGAAGACGTTGAAGAAGTCAGTAGTCTGCTTGCCTTGCTCCAGCATGAAGGCTGGAGGCAGACCAAGCATCTCGACAATGCGGCAGACTTGGTTGTACTCTGATGTGCCGGGGAAAAGAGGGAGGCCAAGGAAGAGCTCCACAGCGATGCAGCCTAAGGACCACATGTCGATCGCCGAGTTGTAGGGCAGGCCGAGCAGGACCTCGGGCGAGCGATAGAAGCGCGACTGGATATATGTGTAGACGGTCTGCTTCTCGTGGCAGGCAGAGCCGAAGTCGACGAGCTTGATCGAGGGCTCTTGGAGGGTGCGAAGCAGGATGTTCTCCGGCTTGAGGTCGCAGTGAATTAGCCGTGCTTCGTTGAGGACAGTCAGCGAGTCGAGGAGCTGCGTGGTGAAGACCCGCACGAGGCTAGTGCTGAGACCCTTGAAAGAGTTCTGCTTGATGAGCTCGTACAGGTTCGACGAGAGAAGCTCGAAGACGAGGCAGAGGTGCTCCGCGTGGATGAATGTGTCGCGCAGGCGCAGAATGTGGTGCTTGTCTTCGGGATCCCAGTTAGCGTTGAGCTGCGGGCGCGAGAAGGAGGATCGGGTCAAACGGCGTTCTCTTATCTGGTAGCCCGTCATGCATCCGCCCACTTACGTTTTCGAGAATTGTCACCTCCATGATACTCTGCTTGTAGTATGCCGGCTTATTCTTGATAACCTTGACTGCCACAATCTCATGCGTCCTCATGTTCTGACACTTGACCACCTGCCCGAACGTTCCCTGTCCAAGAATATCAAGAATCAGGTAGCGATTACCTTCCTCGCTGCCCAGCCAATCATTGACGTAGAGTATGTAGTCGCTGTCCTCGTTGTCGTGCCCGTGATTATGCATGGGCTTGCTCGGCTTCGTGAGCACTCTTCTTGGATTGAAGGAGAGCTCATAGATGAAGGAAGGGTTCACGAGGTGGTAGGTGTGGTGAAGGTACGACGTCATCGCCTTGAGTGGACTGACAAAGCCGCCTGAGGGGTCCGCTCTTCTCGAGAGGGCGGCTTGAGCTGGGTCCAGCTTTGGTCGCAAGTCACTGACGTCCCTCACTCTACGCAGCCCTTGCTCCTTGATCACTGGCGGGGCAGGCGGAACCGCTCTGCTAGTTGATGCTCGCCGCGACAGCTCAGAGCTGACCTGTTGCTGCTGCTGCTGCTGTCCATCCAAGACTTGTCTTCTCATCGGCGGCGGCCCAGCCGTAGAGCCTCCAAACGCTGGCCCAGTCGTCGATGTCGTCCGTGCTCTCGGCGGTTGCGAAGAGTACGAATATGGCAATGAGTCCCGCGTTCCTGCGCTCATCTGACCACCGTAATCGCCGCTCAGTCTTCCTGCACCAAGGTCGCCAATCTCGACGCTGAAGTCTCTCACTCGTCCCGATCCCTGCTGCTGCCCACTACCAGCTGCGTAGCCCATACCGTGATCTTTGTTCTCGTATGAAAGATACGGGGGCGCTCCCAGCGCCATGGATGTGCGCGGAGACCGTGATGCGCTCGCACCGGTGTGAGGGTTCATGGGAGATCGCGGGCCAGACGCGTACGACTGATAGCCGCCGGTGTGGGTGTTGACGGTAGGGAGCAAGCTGTCCCTTTGTACAGCGTTTCGCGATGATGACGAGGGCGCGTCTTGAGCCATGTACGAGGATGAGGCCATCGGTGTGTTGCTGGGCATGAAGTGATTGGGATGCATGGGCGAGTAGGGCGACGTATGCGATGATGGACTCGGTGCTGCGCCTGGGGACAGCGTCTGATGTTGCTGGTACCCTGTCGAATGCGGCATCGTATCTGACGAGCCGTAGGCTAATGATAGGGAGCGGGCGAGCGAGTCTTTGGACGGTCCAGCTGCTCCTGATCCTGCAGAGAGGTGATGGTCGTAGCCAAAGGAGGAGGCATTGGGCGTCGCTGAGAGGTGATCGAAGCCTAATGAGCCCACGCCTGCGTTGGTGGACGAAGGCCCAGGAGCCAAGGGTGAGCGCAGTTGCTGTCGGTGATGATAGGATGCTGCGTGGTAGCTGGGCGACCCTGCTTGCCTGCTGGCACCTGCAGCAGCAGCATCTGGTGCGCTACTCCCGGCTCCTCCCCCTCCGCCAACCATGTTGGTTATATGCTGGCTGTCGTGGTGGTGGCTACCCGTAGAAGCCATCGCAGCGATACGCAGTGGCAGCGAGAGCGACCCAAGATATCAAAGAGGATGAAGATGGGCTCGATGCCAGATCGCAGAGGCTGCTGCTGCTGCTGCTGCTGAGCCGCTTCAAGTAATGCTCTCACCACCGCCGCCGAGGAGCTGATCTCCTCGAGCTCTGGCTGTCGCTTTGCAGATGAGAGGCGACGCAGGCGACGCGCGCTCGATCAAGAGGATGAGAATGGGTTGAAGGAGGAAGGTTGGTGGGGAGGATACCAAGGTAAAGGTGTGTAAGATGGCCAGCCGCAATGCCTCTATCGACTCTCTCGTCTTGGTCGTCGTTGTCGACTGAGTCCTACTCGACAGGGCGTCGTCGGTCTCGTCTCTCCCTCTGGCCCCGCCCGCCCGCACAACGCCTCGCCGCTCCGTCGCCCACGTCTCGAGCTGTTCTTGGCCGCCCGCCCGCCTTACGCCTCCTCGCGCCTGGCAGTGGCTGGCGCTCCATCTGAGACGGAGACGGAGACGGAGACAAGAGACGACGCACAAGCCACGCGCCAAAATGGCGCAGCGCCTGAGATCCAAGAAATCTTGACTTTCCATCCACCGCCTGCATCACGACGAGAGGCAGATAGGTAACAGGCAAACATCGTCAAGATGGGAGGCGATGACGGGTCAGGGGAAGATGTGGTCACACACCCCGCCAGACCTATCTTGCGCCTGGATGAAGCAGTCGTCAACCGCATCGCCGCGGGCGAGATCATCCACCGCCCAGCCAATGCCCTCAAGGAGCTCATTGAGAACAGCCTCGACGCAGGAGCGACCCTTATCCACATAACCCTCAAAGAGGGTGGCCTCAAATGGCTGCAGATTCGCGACAATGGGTCGGGCATTAGGCCGGGAGACTTGCCCCTTCTCTGCGAACGCTTCGCGACGTCGAAGCTGCGCGATTTCGATGACCTCTCAGCGATGACTACCTTTGGCTTTAGAGGAGAGGCGCTCGCGAGCATCAGCTTCGTATCGGCATCAATGTCCGTCGTGACAAAGACGAAACAAGATCCATTGGCCTACAAGTGAGTGAGAGCAGAGGGGTGACAGATAAGACGTCCTCATGACTGACCGTGTGTCTCCTAAAGAGCCTTCTACACCTCTGGCGCTCTTGCACCCCCCAAGCCTGGCCAGTCCTCAGAACCTAAGCCATGCGCTGGTAGCGACGGTACCATCCTCACCGCAGAAGACCTCTTCTACAATGTCCCGCAGAGACGCCGAGCCCTCAAGAGCGCGGCAGAGGAGTACAATCGAGCCCTAGACATCGCAGCCAAGTATGCACTGCACTACGGGTCAAGAGGTGTAGGATTCGTGTGCAAAAAGTCAGGCTCAAATGCCACAGATCTCAGCACCCCCTCTTCCTCTGCCACCCAAACAATGGACACCATTCGCCTCTTACACGGCACTTCGGTGGCCCGTGAGCTCGTCCACCTCGAACCCAAACGCAACGCTCCGCTTGGCTTCACAGTCGCAGGGTACATCAGTGGCGCCAACTGGTCTGCAAAGCGTACAACCTTCCTGTGCTTCATCAATCACCGCCTCGTCGACTGCTCAGCCCTCAAGCGATCTTTTGAGACGCTCTATTCGGCTATGCTGCCCAAGGGTGGCCATCCTTGGATCTACTTGAGCCTGGAGATCGACCCGGCAAAGGTGGACGTCAATGTTCATCCGACAAAGAGGGAGGTTCATTTCCTTAATGAGGACGAGATAGTCGAGACGGTCTGCACTTATGCGCAGGACGCTCTCGCGGGCGCCAATAGTACTAGGACCTTTCAATTCACGCAGTCCATCCTGCCTGGTGCTACGCAACCTGGTGCATCGTCGACCTCAGCGCAAGCGGGACCATCGGGAGCAGCATCCATGCGCCCACCTGCTGCTACTTCTCAGAATCCCCAATATCAAGTACGAGTTGACGCAAAGACTCGCACGCTGCCCAGCATGTTCTCGCAGAATCCGAACGTTCGCCAGGATGCTACCTCGTCAGACCCGATCCGCGTCGATGGAGAAGCCGGTGACGAGGGCAACGAGACTACCGTCGCAACCACCTCCTCGGCACGTTTCAGAGTCGACGAGTCACCTTGCACCCTCAGCTCTGTCCTTTCGCTGCGCTCCGCCATCCACAAACAACGACACGGAGCTCTTACGGACATCCTCCAGAATCACACCTTCGTAGGTGTGGTCGACCTAGATCGAGGCCTTTCCCTCTTTCAGCACGGCACTAAACTCTACCTCGCCAATCATGACGACTTCATAGAGGAGGCGGCCTACCAGCTTTGCCTGAGGCAATTCGGCTCAGTGAAGAGGACGAGGCTTGACCCACCTCTTGGGCTGGAAGAGCTGGTGAGATTGGGAGTGGAGATAGAGGCACCGCGGGGAGAGGGGGAATTAGAGGAGCTTACTGGCGGGATGGGAAGGGCAGAGTTGGTGAGAAAGATTACGGACCATCTAGCTGAGCGCGGTGAGATGCTGGGCGAGTACTTTTCGCTGGACGTCCGATCGTCCGGAGATGGCGAGGAGGTCGCAGGCGCAACGATTCACGCCATCCCTTGCCTTATCCCAGGGCAGAGCGACGCCCTGCCAGCCGAGAACCTGCCCTCCCTGCTCGTTCGGCTGGCACTAAATGTGGACTGGGACGACGAGCAAGGTTGCTTTGATGGCTTTGCTCGTGAGTTAGGAGCAGCTCATCGCTTAGGCCCGCTAGCTTTGGTAGCCGGAGCCCAACATAATGGTGCTGAGGAAGCATCTGCTACCGCCATGGCGTCGGCTGAAGATCGTGTGGCACACCTATGGTTCCCGTACTTTGCTGCGAAGCGTGGAGGCTTCCTGCCGCCAAAACAGCTCGTCAAGCCGCCTGTCGTGAGAGGTGCTGAGCAGCAGCCTCCAGCCGCGTTGGTGCAGCTAGCTAGCCTCAATGAGCTCTACCGCATCTTTGAGCGATGCTGAGCGGGTTGGCCGCGACCGTCGGCGAGATTTCAAGAAGGGGTTCTCTCATACGGAGAGGTCAGATCAAGCGTCTGCGTCGTGTTGCATGTATTTCATTCTGTCATTGATAATCCTGTCCTGTCCTGTCACGTTGCGTCGCAAAATTGCCTCGCTGCCGTCGTCGCCGTCACCTTGCTCTGACTTGCTAATGATGGGCTTCTCGAAGGCGTGGTAGCGTCTCACCCGTCGTAGCCTGGCCTAACCCGCGTCGCTCCCTCCTCTGGCTCAGTGCCGTCCCTCTGTCTGCCTTTTGCTCTTTTCCGTGGGCGCAAAGCTGCCCAAAGTGAGTCCAACACGATGGCAAGGGCAGTGGGCGGACGGACGGAAGGACGGACGGGGCAAGGTGGTCCGGCCTGCAGGAGGCGCGAGACAGACGAGCTCACGAGAGAGATGCGAGGGCCGCCTTAGCCTTGAGCCTGCTCTTGGGCCGCGGCGGCGGCGGGGCGGGTCAACGCCGTCGTTGGTGGCTGCAGGCAGGGAGAGACGGAGTGGGCGCCAAGTTAAACGGGCAGGCGGGCTTGGGCGTGTTCAGTCCAATGGCCACTCGTGTAGCCTGGCTCATCCCAGTGTACCTACCAATCTCAAGCAGGGCAGACAACCTTGCCTCCTTCGTCCCTTTCTCTTTCTGACCATACCAACAGCTCCCTTCGCATCTTACTTGCGGGTCGAAGGATCGAGCAGCGGCTCAGCTTGCAACTCACCTGTACATTGAGCGAGTCAAGCAAGCAAGCAAGCAAGCAAGCAAGCAAGCAAGCAATCATCAGGGCCGGACCCACCGACCGACGTCCTTTGCCGCTCCAAGACGCCCAGGGCAAGGCAGAGAAAGCGCGCTGACGCCTCATCTCGACCTCGCAACCTCGACAGCAATCTCGCTATCTTCGATCTCTGTCGTCGTTATCTCATCAGATCGGCGAGGCGTGTCTCTTCATCCTCCCTCTTTGCCTCGCGAGGTTGCGACACAGACGCCGCTCAGCGTTGACGTCGCGCGACGTCAGAACAGTCGAGACGCTCAAAGCCTCTGTTGGGCAACGAGACATCTGCGGCAAGCTTCACCTCAATCTAGCGCTGCAGCCTTGATAGTGTACACCTCCTGGCCTCGCTGCCATGCTTCGTCGCGCAAAGAAGAGGGACCAGCCCCTTGTCGAGGGCTACGATGGAGCGGCATCGTCCTCGTCATCGCCGATGCACTCGTCGCCGCATCCTCCTCAGCAGCAACAAACACAGCAGCAGCAGCAGCAGCAGCAGCAGCAGCAGCCCTTCTATCAAAGCCATCACGGCTCATCACGGCATCTCCTCAATCCTTCACAGTCGACGTTGACCGAGCCGAACAGTGACAGCCGATATCCCGCTACTTCTCCCAAGCCGTACCATCCTCGTCTACCTTCGAGCTCATCTGCTGAGGCAATGCCGCCTCCCCAGCCATCTGGCTATGCAGCCTCACCGTCGGCCTCGAGCGGCTCACAGCCAATGGGCCGAAGCCAGTCGACACTCAATCTCTTCTTCTCCAAGGCAAAGAACAGCATAACAGGCTCTAGCCAGCAGCAGCAGCAGCAGCAGCAGCAGCAGCAAGTGCCGAATTTGAACTCGTCCAACTCGTTTGGATCGCTAGGTAGCTTGCAAGAAGATGGTGCCGCTGGCTCAGCCATGTACTCGCGGCCGTCCATCTCTCTCCAACACCCAGGCGCTTACCCCATGCCGACCTCCAACAACGCTAGCCGATCATCTTCGTCCAATGACTTCAGGCAAGTCACGGCGAAACCCTCGATCGAGCTAGATCAATCCTCACTCGGCTTTGGACCTACTTCGCCGACGAAGAAGAGCTTCTTCTCCCGCGAACGCAAGACGTCGATGGCGAGGTTGCCCAACCCGAGCAGAATGGGCGCTCAACAGCAGCAGCAGCAGCCATATGGCGGTTCTGCTGGCGTTTATGGGCGGGGTCAGAGTGCATACAGCAAGAGCCAGAGCGACCTGCATTATGCCAGCCCTCGCTCGCAGTATGCAGAGCTACCTCCTCGCATGCCGACGCTGCCACAATCAATCCCAGACGAGAGGAGTGGTGCCAGCCTGTTGACCTCGCCCAGTCTACTGGGAACAAACGGCATGTCACGCAGCGTCGAGGATCTCAATCACCCAGCCCTCTCGAGCTCTTCCAGTGGCGGAGCTACGTCAGCCGGTCCGGGGCCCCGCAGCCCCTCACCTCAACCAGGTGGCGTAAGTGGCAGCGCCGTGTACAGCTCCAGCCCTCGCACAGGCGGCACATGGGGTGAGCACGGCGTTCCGCATCAGCAGCAACACTGGGGTCGTCCATCAGACATCGGGACCATCGGGCCCAATGAGCTCAGCAAGTCTCGACAGTCCTCGGCGAGCGGGTCGGGGATGGCAAGAGCCATCTCTCCTAGCGGGTCCAGGCCGGAGCAAATTCCCTTCAGCTCGGCTTCATCTCAGTGGCCACCCCAGCGCGGGACGAGTCCGACTCCGGAGTACGCATCGCCTCCTGGTGCTCACGTTGGCCATCAGCGCAAGGGTTCGAAGCTGCCTATGGTCGGGGCCGACGGATTCTTTGGTGCTGGGCAGGGTGGCGGGAGAGAACGTAAGGCTACGGGGTCGAGCTTGGCAAGCTCGTTCAGCCTCACAAATGTTGCAGCAGGAGCGTCGAGCGTTATGGACAAGCTGAGAGGTGGTAGCAGCAGTGGGAGCATCGCGTCGATCCATCAACAGCAGCAACAACACCAGGGCTACAATCGTGAGAGAGCATCATCCTCTGCCGACTCACTCAAGGAGGTCGCTGGTATCGGTTCATCGGCACCTTTGCCCCCTGGCTGCACTCATCAGGGTCTTCTCAACCGCAACGCCAACCTCTCGCTCTCGGTCGCACAGCTGGGCGGCATCGGGACGAGGGAGCGAGAGAAGGATGTCACAAAGGGCTGGAAGCCTTACAAGGTCTTGCTACGCGACCACAACCTGGTCTTCTACAAGCCGCCAAACAATCTTGCTGATGACGTCAAGGGCTTGTTTCCAAGCACTGTGGTTCGTGGAGCAGGCGACGGTGCGGGACTGTCGCAGGCGTACGCCGGACAAAGGATAGATGCTGATATGCTGAAGCAGAGCGGGCTGGGGACAATGGATCTGCTCAACGCGACATCCAATAGTGGCGGGCAGAGTGGATTGGCGGCAGCAGCAGCACCTCCGAGGAGTGCTCACGCCTCGCCGGCAAAGAAGCAGCTACCCAGTCCACCACCTGCTCTGTCGACTGGCGTCACTGCTACTTCGACGTCGTCCCCGGCCACTACCTCTTCGTGGCACATGCCCGGCGCTCATCCAGAATCGGTACTCGTACCCTCTCGAGAACGTCCAGAGCATTGGGCACAACGCATTCACAGCGGTACCCTTGAAGCTCTTGTGCACGAGATCATTCATGCTACCCAACTCCTTGCTCAGGACGATCCGCAGGACACAGCGACGATGATCCATACAACCCTCTTTGCCGCGCTCTCTAACGGACATGGCCTCGTAGAGTTCGTCTCGTATCTGACGACTCAAGTCAGCACCGCCCTTCAGATCTCGGGAGAGGAAGAGGGTGTTGAAGCCCTACACAGCGCAGTTCGAGGCCGTGCAGGCTGGTGTTTCGACGTCCTCATCGCCAAATATGCCGATGCGATTGACCCGCGAACCATGTCGATGCTTGAGCAGCTCGTCAGCAGTACCGAAGGCCTCAACGTGGACGTCGCAGCAGCCATCAAGGAGCAGCGCTCGTCTTCTTCCTCCCTGCCTGCAGGCGTCTCACGCCCTGTACCCAATGACTGGTCAAAGCACACGCCAGACCCGCCGCGACCCAAGCTGGCTTCGCTCGCTCAAGGGCACTTCTCGGCCTCAGATTTGCTCTCATTCGAGCCGGCGGACGTGGCCTCGCAAATTCAGATCTTCCATGCCGATCGGCTGAGAGCGCTCGCTATCCCTGAGCCAACAATGTCTGCTCTCGCGGGCAAGACGAGCGGAGACTCCTCGCCTTCTGCTGCAGATGCAGCCTTGTTTAGCTTCAGCGGCAGCTCTCCGCACTACTTGACGACACTGATCCTCCAGCAGGTTCTCGAGGGCTCCGACAGTAGCGGCAACAGCAACAGCAACAATGCGGCAACCCTCGCCCAGCACGCCCGTCATCGCGCTTCGCTACTCCGCCACTGGATCGCCATTGCCTCTTACTCTCTCAGCTATGGCGACGTTCTAGCCTGGACTGCAATTATGGCTGCTCTCTGCTCTCGTGCCATCTCACGCCTTGAGCACACCTGGCGCCTTGTTGCTGAGGGGGACCGCACTCTCCTGGCTAGCTCATGGGCGCCGAAGTTGTCCAAGCTACAGTGGAATGAGGACGGGAGCTTGCCAGTCGAGCCCGCCGTCTCGATGAGCAGCGTCACGTCGCGTAATCCAAAGAGCAAAGATGGGCGTAAGCCGCAGTGCATTCCTTTCTTGGGCGACTCGCTGGTCGACATTCGCGCAGCGGTCGCCACGCAAGAACAACCGCAGCGCATCCCAATCGCCTCCCTGACGCAGAGTTCCGATCGTCTCTACGAGGCTGTCACCAAATGGGCAGGTCAATCCTTCAAAGGGTCCCGCGTAGCACCAGACGCGATCATCTTTGTTGCTCGTCCAATTGTTGAGTTTCAGCAATTGCTGCAGCACCTCTCTTTCCAGTCAGGGACCGCAGCAAAGAGCATCTCATCGTACATCGACGCCTCGCTGCGCCTCGAGCCACGTTCGCTGGGCAACATCGACCGTAACTGGCGTCCACCCCTTCCTGCCTCCCTCAACGCAAAGACGCTCCTCCCCCTCGTCTTCCCCGAGGCTTTACCCAACCTCGACCTACTCGATCGACGCCAAATCGTTGCAGCGGCAGCCAGTGACGACCATCGTGCCATGGGCTCATCCTTGGTCACGCGAGACTTTGATGCTACCATTCGAGGGCCAAGCGGTGCGGGGAGCAAGTACGTCAGGTCTCCGCTCAGCGGCACGCCGCTGATGAGAGCCTCAATTCAATCGCTGTCGCGGAGCAAAGCGGCAGCTATGAGCTCGCCGGGTACGAGAGCGGGCGCTCTGCCTTTCGGGCTCATATCAGAGTGGAGCACGCGCGGTCTCTCCACTACAGCGGAAGAGGAGACGATTCATCGCATCGGCAACGAGCTGATCCTCAAGAGTGTCGATGACCCACCAATGTCGCTTCCTTCGACGCCTATGACTAGCAAGCGCTTCTCGCAGGACTTCGGCAGCCGAGCAACAAGGCCACTGTCGCAGGTCTCGCGTCGATCCAGCTTGCCGGCATCGCAGCGGAGCTCTGTCATTGAGACGGTACTGCCGACTCAAGTGCAAGTCAAGGCAGGAACGCTCGAGCGCCTCGTAGACGTGCTCGTGCTCGGAGTGACGGATCTGTCCATCTCCCTCAGCGGCAACAACGACGACGCTTCAGGCCCAACGGACGCGCAGACCAAGGTCTCTCGCCTTTCCCTCGACCTGCAGAATTATCGCGCCGCCTTCCTGGCCACTTTCCGCAGCACCTGCAGCCCACTCGTACTCTTCGACTTCCTGCGCAAGCGCTTCCTCGCAGCAGTCAATGCGGGGCGCGAGTTCGCTGGTCTTCCCTCTGGTCCAAACGCCAGCCGCTTTCCCAGCTGGAGCCTCATCGATGCTTCGGCGGGGGCGACATTGGAGCCAGTGGAGTGGGACTTTGTAAATCGCGTCAGGCACGGGGTCATTGCTGTACTCAAGCTCTGGGTCAGAGGCTTTACGCAGGACTTTGTCGACGAGCCTGAGCTGTACGATGCTATCGTTGCGTTTGTCAAGCAACAGCAAGCGAGCACAAAGGCGGCTAGAGTGGATGACGTCGACTTCTCGCGAGCAGTAACAGGCTTGGAAGACGTCACCTCCCTTCTTCGCAGCAGCGCCTTCAAGACGAATGCCGCCTACAAGCAAGACATGGCCAAGCGCGCTCAAGCGAACCCCTCGTCATCCTCAGCGGCTCCCTCTGCACGCGACCTTGACTTTGACTTCGACCAAGCCTCACCTGTCGCCCTTGTCGACTACCTCGAGTCGGTAGCTGGCGTATTCTTCGACAAAATCACAGAGCGCGATCTACTGATCTCCGCAGAGCTACTTGAACGCCAAGCTCAGGATCCGCTTGGCTGGCACATCGTGCGCGATGCGGGGCCAGACGAGCCGCAGGTCTTGACGATGTACAAATTGCTGGAATTGCTCAGGCCTGGTGGAGCAAGCGAAGGCAGCAGCAAGGCGTCCTCGGCCCCCTCCCCATCACTAGGGGAACGCATGCCAGCCTCAGTGCGAGACGCTTGTGCTGCGCAGAGCTTGCTGCGAGGTTGGATCGCCATACACATCATCGAGACGCGCATCGGTGTCCAGCATAGGCAGAACCGTATCGAGAAGCTCATCGACGCCATTTGGCTGTGCAGAGCAAGAATGCTGCGCGCTCGCATGCCCGAAGAGGCCACCGCTACTCCAGCAGCCAACGCGGTGCCTCTCGCCGGTGCTGCGCCTATACAGGACTTGACAGTCGGTTCATTCGTTGAGAGCATCATTGTCGCAAGCTTGACGTCCTCGGAGAGCAGGACGTTCGTCAGGGCCTGGCAGGGCGTTTGTCACGCTCGAGGTGGGACGGGCGAGGGGCTCGATGACTTGCTGCCGCGCCCAGATGCGCTGTCTACCCTCAACCAGGCGGCCGCCTCCTCTCCCGCGACTCCTGACGTCGGCTGGCTGCTCAAGTCCATCGCACAAGCCCTCTCGCGTCGTTCAGCCGTCGCGCAGGCCGACAGCTCCTACGTCGACTTCGAACGCTCGCAGATTGTGCACAGCCTCATCGAGTCGAGCCTCTCCCTTCGCAAGCAGCCTGGCGACGGCAACACGCGCACAGTCGTCGATCCAAAGACAGCTGAGCTAGCGGGTGCCCGACTTTCGGTCATGCAGACCAAGCTACGCAGGGTCGTCTGGGATCGCCGGGCCTTCAAGGACGATGCTGCCCACGAGGCCAGCAGCGCGCCCCCTCTACCTCGCGACACGACTTGGCGTGCATTCAGGCCGCTGCAGAAGCTCATGTCCGAGCAGCAGGACAAGCAACAGCGCGACAGGCACGCGTTCGAAACATTGCGCTCTGCATTGGAAGCGGCGAAGACGACAGCGTCACGCTCCCCGGCGATGGGACCACAGGAGATCATCGGCCGCTCGTCAACTAGCAGCTCTGTAACGCTGATGGTACCAGCTGGCGTGGGCGGTGGAGGTAGTGGCTTCCCCTCGGACAAGAAGTCGCGCCGTATGACCTCCCTCTGGCGCGGAGCAGCTCGACTCGGTGGTGGCGGAGGGCAAGCCCTTGGCGGGGTGTCTGGCGGTGCTACCGACCATTACGGGCAACGCCCCTACAGCGACCTGGTCTCTGCTATCCCGATCAGTCAGAAGCCGTCAATGGTCGTCAGTCTTGGTGGGGCAGATGTCACAGTCTGGAACAACACTCAGCGCTCCTTTGTCTTCCATGTTTCCTCGCTCGACGGGCAACGCATCCTCCTGCAGGCGTCAGGACAGGCAGAGCTGGCTGACTGGCTCGCACAAATGGACAAGGCGGTACGTGAGGGTCCTCGTCCGGCCGGCAGCAATGATCCGCGTCGTCAAGCAGGTGGTGCCGGGCGCGGAGGGTACATGGCGAAGAACGCTTCCTCCTCTGCGGCGAACTTCACCTCGCTCTTCGGTCAGGACATCCCCACCCTGGTCGAGAGGGAAGGCCGGCCCATCCCTCTCGGCCTGGAGCGCATGTTCAACGAGATCGAGTCACGCGGTCTCCAAGAAGTGGGCATCTACCGCATCTCGGGCTCCAAGTCCACGATCGAAGCGATGGAGCAAGCTTTCCGAAGTCGCCCGCCTGAGAGCATTGACCTACAGCACGGCGAATTCTCCGATGTGCACGCGATCAGTGGTCTCATCAAGCTTTGGTTCCGTGAGCTCCCTGAGCCAGTGGTTCCGTTCAGCTTCTACAATCCGATCATCGAGGCTGAAGCGCTGGAAAACTCGGACGATCGGCTCATCGCTCTGCGCGACCTCATCTGGTCTTTCCCCAAGGCGCACTTCGACCTCCTGCGTCGCACTTGCGAGCACCTCGCGCGCGTGGTCGAGGAGGGGGAGAAGAACAAGATGCTGCCGCACAACATTGGGCTCATCTTCGGTACTTCCCTGCTCAATCCGCCACCCTCGGCTACAAGTGTTGCAGAGGCGTTTGGGCAGATTGGTAAGAAGGCGAACGTGGTCAAGATCATGGTGCAGTACTACGAGTGGATCTTCGATCCTGAGCCGGCGGAGGGTGAGCAGGAGGAGGACGCTGAAGGCGAGGAGGCGGTAGCAGGAGAGCGATCCAACGAGGGAGAGACTTTTGACAATGCGGTTACTGCTGCGAACCCAGCGACCGGCCTCGAGGACATCGACGAGGCTGGCGACACCAGCGCCACAATTCAGAGCGAAGAAGGCGGTGGACTTACAGCAGATGAGCTGCTCGCGCAGCTGCAAAATGACGCCTCAGCCGCAGCCGCAGCCTCTGCCGCAACGAATGCTGGCCTCCTTCCCCGTGGTGGCGGCGGCAGCGCTGAATCGACCACGGATGCTCAACACACCCCAAACCCACAGACTCCAGCGCAACTGAGTACGGCAGACGCTTCACTCGCCGGTCAAGCGCTGCAGCGCCCCACTCTCCCACGACGGGACTCCCGCCGCGAGGAGCTCTCCATCTACCAGGATGCGGTGGACATTGATCTGGGCGAATCGGCTGCCGTTGCGGTGCGGTCGAGCTTGCTCCCCGACGAGGCCATGATGGATGTGCTGAGGGCGATGCGACACGAGGAGGGAGCAGGAGCGCAGCAGGCTGGCGGGCGACATTAGACGCTGTTGCAGGGACGAGGGGGCGCGGAAAGACGTGGGACAGACGAAGCCGTTGTTAACATCTGAGGACGAAGGTGCCCTCATTCCCCTCTGCATGGACATTTGCCTTACTCGCCAATGGGTTTGTTCCCATCATCATTACCCTTGCTCCTTCTTCCACGATCCCTTTCTTCTTCCTCCATGTTGTCTTTCTTCTTGCCTTGCGCTCTTCTTCTCTCACATTGATACCATTGGTCGATTCTCCTTGGCCACAGGCTTCTCCACAAGCGTGTTTGAGGTAATGTTGCCCCAGGCCCGTGGGTCGTGGCGGCGGGCTATTTTGGCCCTCTCGTAAGAAGGTGGCGTCGCCTCAGCTCACTTCGGCTGCGATTGCCGCGTGGCGATGCGATGCGGGCGAGGACGGAGAGCTCTAAGCAGGCGGACGGGGATCGAGAAGCCGCCTTGCGTCAACGGGGCGGGGAGTTTGGACTTCTTTGGGCCGATACAAGATTCAAAGGTCAAAGGATCCGTAGCATACATTCTCACTTCTTCGCCACCACATCTGTAGCCATGTCATCGCCGTCTTCCTCGTCGTCGACAATGACGTTCAAGCAGAGGATGGAGCAGCTTCGTCGCGCTCATGCGCTCGACGCTGAGTCCTCATCGTCACCAATGTCGACCTCGATGACTGTGGATGCTGAGCCTTCGTTCGCCATTCCACCCGACCATTTCCTTGCTCAACAGGGCAAGGCTACCGCGGGATATCACGCTCAGCAGTCGGCCGAAGCTGGACCATCGTCACCATCTCGAGCATCTTCATCACGCCTGTCAACGTCACCGGCCCCCTCATCTGACGGCCTGGATGACATTGCTCGATTCCTTTCAAGTGCCGGACCTCTTCCTACTGCCCCGTCTGCAGCTACTACGGCTCCATCTCTCTCCTCTCTGCCGGACACATCGACCCTAGCAGGCGCCGACTTCGATATCGATGTTCGCTCCGGCTTCCTCCCTCCGCAAGCGCCCCTCTCACGCATCCCTCACTCCCTCCACGAGTCAGTCTGGGAGCGTTTCCTCGATGGGGCTCGGGAAGTCGGCCTAGCCATCAATGGCGGTGGCGCAGCGGTAGATAAGCAGCATCGAAGACGTTGCAGGGCTTGGCGACGGGCTATCAGGGAGGAGATGCCGGTGATGGAGGAGCTGAGCGACAAGATGAGGCAAGACATCCGCTTCGCAAGACGAGGCCACGTCGTCTTGACGTTTCTGGCGCACTACTACCTGCATAGCCAGCCGCAGCCGTCCAAGCTGGCGAGGGCAATGCACGAAGCGCAGGAGAAGGCTAGCACCAATCAAGCAGCCTCCAGCTCAAGTTGGCTGGCTTCAGCCCTTAGGTGGCGTCGAGGTGGCGAGGCCGCCTCCTCCTCTACGGCCCCGCTCTGCGCAGAGGACATTGCAGACGCTGCCTCTCTCCATTCGGAGTCACTAGGCCACTATGCCTCTCGCCTCCCTGCCTCCATCTCAGTGCCGCTTCTCGCCCTCTCCCACCAGCTGGACTTGCCACCCATCCTCACCTACGCGGATACGGTACTCTGGAACTGGACTTTCATCAACCCCTCTGCCGGCCTCACGCCTGGTAACCTTCGCATCGTCGAGACCTTCAGCGGCACGGAATCGGAGCATCATTTCTTCCTCACCTCCCTCCTCATCGAGCTTCAAGGCGTAGCCGCGCTCGGTCTCATGCGGGCAAGTCTCGACGAATGCTTCGTTGCGGACGAGCTGGCCAGACGTCGTGTGGCTCAATACCTGCAGAGATTAGTGGGAGTGGTAGGCGAGCTGGAGCAGACACTGAAGGATGTGCGAAAGGCGTGTGACCCTGCAACCTTTTATTGGGCGATCAGGCCGTGGTTTAGAGGAGGGGACGCCGCTCCGGATGGTGGAAGAGGATGGTTTTATCCTTCTTCCCGTGAGGAGGAATATAGCGAGGCGTTGCAGCCACGCCTCTTCACCGGCCCATCAGCTGGTCAATCATCCCTCATTCATGCGTTGGATGTCTTCCTGGATGTCGATCACGCTGGGGTCAAGGGGCACGTTGCCCCCCCTGCTGGTCATGGAGGTGGTCAGCAACAGCAGCGCAAAGGTCCTGCATCGGCAGAACGAGCCAAGGGCGAAGGCAATGAAGACGGCACCTTCATGCAGCGCATGCAGCTCTACATGCCTGGTCAACACAGGCGCTTCCTCACGCACTTGCAGAGCTTGGCCGCTGCGGCTGACGAGGAGGAGCGTGCCCAGCTTCCCGAGGAGGCGATGGATATCGATCTCGACAGCGAGGAGAAGAGGCCTGAGAAGCATTACCCCTCGCCCATCCGTCACCTGGCGCAGTCATGCCCAAACGCTGCTACACACCCTCTGCCCAAGGCATACAACGCAGCCCTTTCTTCTCTCCGCTCACTCCGTGACGAGCACATGCGCGTAGCCACACTCTACATAGTGTCGCAAGCCCGCCGTCCCCCACCACCTGAGTATGCTCCCCTGTTGGAGGACCAAGAGGATTACGCGCGCACTGTTGCAAAGACACTTCAGCCACAAGAGGCGCAGGCGATTGTTGAAGGGGCAAAGGAAATGGAGAAAGAGCAGGCAGGGCCCGTCGGTACGGGCGGGACGGATTTGGTCAAATTCCTCAAGGCGTGCAGGAGGAGGACAGATGAGGCGCTTCTGACGGCTGGGCCGTAGAGCGATAGGCAGGCGTTGGTGATGCTGCTGTATTACGACAGATAGACTTGACGAAGCCTCACGACAAATAGACATGCGCATAGATGAGGCAACTTGGCCTCCCCCACTTGATTGCTCTCTCGTGATATTTGCTGTGAGACAAATTGGCTTCCATCTACGTCCTCCTCGCTCTCTTCTTACTGCCGACTGCCGGCTCCCCTTCAGTGCCATCTGCTTTGCGTCCTTCATCGCCTTTCGCGATTGCCTCAGATACGAGCCTCTTGACCTCCTCGCGCAAGCAATCCCACACCTCGACGTCGCGATAGGGCTGGGCAAACCCTCCGCCATCGGCTCCTTCGCCATTCTGAGCAGTAGCGCTACCGCTGCCGGACCCAGATCCGGCCTGTTGCTGCGCACGGCGACCCTTCTTCTTACCGCTGCCTCTCTTCTCTTCGCCAACGCCATTGAGAGCAGGCGGATCAGAAGGGAGGAGATTGTCTGGCGGATGGAACCAAAAGTTGAGAGCCATGTGCACTCTCGCGTCGGCGTCTTCCGTGGCGCTGCCATTGGATTCCTGTGAGCTAGCCTGACTGGTGACCTCGTGCCACCAGCCGGCGGGCAAGAACAGCATCTCTCCCTCTTGGAGCTCTGCGACTAGCGGCTGAGGGCAGCCCGGAAGGGGTCGTTTACCGCGCAGGGGGTAGAGCTTGGAGCGTGGCTCTTTCCCTGCTAAAGAGGTAGGGGAGGATGTGCCGGCGGGAGAGGCCAGGGAGTCGTCCAACCCGAAGTGGGCGTGAAGTACGGCGGGCGGGATAAGCGAGAACGAGAGGGGTTCGTTTTGGTCGGATGGAGCAGACGAGGAAGTGGTGGTGGGCGTCGTGAGATCGCTGTCGCTGTCGTCTGGTTCGCTTTCGTCCTCCTGGTCGTCCTCGTCCTGGTAGCCTTGTCCGCGAGCTTGTGCCGCAAGTGCAGCGAGTACTGCATCACCTTCGTCGAGATTGGCTTCGTCAAAGTCCTCGCTGTCGTCCTCGTCGTCCTCTTCATCCTCGTCATCACCTTCGTCGTCGTCTTCTGAGTCCAGCTCGTGGAAATCATCATCAATGTCCAGCCCTTGGCGATGGGCAGCGAGCAAGCGCTCGAGCCTCTCTTCTTCGGCCGCGTCGTCTTCTTCCTCGTCCTCATCATCGTCGGAGTCGAGATTGCCCAAGTCCTCTTCGCCATCATCCTCGTCCTCGTCGTCTGAGGCGCCGACTTGCTGAATGCGCATCAACGCTCTGGAGCCATGCACGCTCCTTCCCGCTCCTCTGCCCCGACGCGAGGCAGCGCTCGCTCCTCCGGCAGCCCTAGCCATTCGACGCATCACCTCGCCCCTCAGCGCAGCCATAGCCCTCAACTCCTCCTCCTCGGCCTCAGCATCCCCTCCTTCTCCGATGCCGCCCTGGCCTCCACCCTCTTCGTCATCATCGTCTGCCAAGAGCAGCTCGGCATTCGCGGCAAAGTCATCGAACTGGCCAATGGGGCCGTCGTCTTCCCCGAAGAAGTCAGATCCTTCGTCATCCCCATCGTCTCGACGGAGGCCGCCAGGGAGGTTGTGCCCGTGATTGCGGGGGATAACCAGGGGTGGAGAGCGTCGTGCGCCGTCGTCTTCTGCCAAAGAGGAGTCGTTGTCATCGTTGTCATCGTCGGAGTCAATCTCCTCAAGTAAGGCACCTTGAAGCTCCTCTGAGTCGTCCTCTTCCTCCTCCTCCTCCGCGTCTTCTTCTTCCTCGTCATCGTCATCGTCTTGTACGAGGCTACGCAGCGCCTCAGCAGCCTGCATATCACCCTGAGCTGCTCGTCTGGCCAGAGCCTGGAGAGCCATCTGGAGCTCCGGGTCGTACCCTCCTTCCTCATCGTCCTCGCTGTCCTCTCTTTCTTCCTCACTATCACTCTCCATCCCCGCCAGCCTAGCAAACAGGCTCCCATCATCTCCATCCTCCTCCCCACTGTCCTCCTCCTCCTCACTATTCTCCCCCTCAACCTCCCCCTCCAATCGGGCAATAGCCCACGCCTCTCGCCTCGCCTCCTCTATCGCACTTTCAGCCTCCTCCTGTTCCTGGGTCATCCGTCCTTTGCCCTTCCTCATGCCCCGTGGTACGGCTCCCTCGCCGGAGCTGGCAGCCGCATCCTCCTCGACTCGGCGAAGTGCTGCCTTTCGCGCGTAGAGGCGCCAGCGTGCCGCTTCCCCTGCTGGGAGGCCGTCGGGGCGTAGCGGCAGGCGGGAGGAGCGCGGATCATCTACGTGTAGGACTTCGCCCTCCTCTGGGTCTATTGGGCGAGGGGTGTACTCTATCAGCCCGTTGTGGTGGACCCTTTCCACCGTACCCCGAGGGTGCAAGAACTTGAATGCGGTAGGGGGAAAGAGAACGAATCTCTTTCGTCCACGGATGAGAGCATAGAGATTGTCGTGGAAGTCGTGATGCAGGCCTGATGATTTGCCTTGTGTTGAGGCACCTAGCCAGAGATTTGTTTGTTGGAGGACGAGGTTGCCCATCAGAGTTGGCTTGGGCGGGAAAGAGTGGGCGAGGGCGTGCGTGGGGGAGGGCAGTGGTGGGTCGAGGGGTGTGGGGCCAAGTAGAGAGTCGACGGGATGGCTGTTGGTGTCCAAAGAGGAAGTCGATGAAAAGACGGAAGATGAAGAGGATGCCGAGCTGCCAGAGCTGGAGCGCTTCCTCTTCCTCTCGTTGCCATCTCTTAGATCGCCCAGCTCCTCACTAGTCGCTCCTTCGTCGTCGTCGTCCTCCTCATCATACTGCGTAGTCAGATACCATTGCCCATCAGCGGCCTCGCCTCCTCCTTCAAGAGTCCCCTCGCTTCTCAGAGATGCTACATAATCGCCGAAGGGCACCGTGGTCCTCTTGGCAGCTGTACCAAAGTGGCCGAGCTTGGGGTGGATGGGCTCGACTTTGACCGGGACGTGGCCTGCAAGGTGGGACAGATGCGTGAGGTCTCGCTGCCGGCGAGCATAAAAAGTGTCACAAACATGAGCTGACTGATTGAAGCTGTCCACTGCGGCTACTCACCCACGCATCGGCCTTCCACTGCTCGTCGCGAGGAAATCCCTTAATTATGCAGGGGCGACGCTTGGAGATGTACGAGTCCCAGAGACGTTGTGGTGTCAGATCATCAACGCACTCGCGGGCAATGCTGTCTCCGGTGGCCGGCTCGTAGCCTGATGTGCGTGCGACAAGGGAGAAGAAGATGAGCATGCTGCGTTTCGCCGGCCCCTGTCGTGTGAGGAGCTAAAGTGACCCAGGTAAGGTGCTGGGAAGAACACGAGCTTACCTTGATAGGCAATCCAAGGCTGGTAGCCTCTACTCGCTCGCGGCATGGCTTGTTGCGATGCTTCGACGCAATGTACGGCTGAGTCGTGACGACGAGGCGAGTGAATAAAGACAAAGAGCAGCGAGAAAGCCAGAAACCATTTCCGGCCGCACACCGCTTCATCACTTTTGAGTTCGTGCACGCGCCCTCGGTCTCACTCCCGCTCTGGCGTCAAAGCTGAGAAAGACGCCGACGGCACGGTGGATTGAGGCCAAAATGCAGGCCAAGGCTTCCTGCTCCACTACGATATGCACCGCTACCACGACGTCTAGACAAGAATCAATCTGACGACGGACCTGGGCGCAGCGTTGAGCCAGCATATCAAAGAAACATGGTGTCTGAAGCCACCGCATCAACATCCTCAAGCATGCCGGCTCCCAACAGCACCTTCGAGGCGCATCCGCTACCCGCGGAACCTCTCAAGAAGCCTCGACCTCGCGCCTCGACTTCCACTTTCCCCCACCTCTCCTTCTCTCCCTCTCCCACCGGCGTGGATACCAATCTCCTCATACTCCTCCACGGGGCAGGAGATTCTGCTGCTCCCTTCCACATCCTCGCCACTAAGCGTTTGCAGCACATCCTCCCGCAGACTGCCACTCTTACCCTGCAGGGTCAGAAGAGGATACCCTGGTTGCCTCCCGAAGAGACGGCTTGCTGTTATTGGGACGTTGTGGATGAGGTAACGGGGATGCCCGTTGAGAGGGAGGATCCTCGGGACTTCTTGAGGCGATGGACTGGATTGCTAGACCATCTCGTCGACGAGTGCGGGTGGAAGCCCGAGAGGATCCACGTATTCGGCTTTGCGCATGGTGGGAGTGCGGGACTCGAGGGTGCTGCGGTGTGGCCGAGGGAACGGAAAAGGCGATGGGCCGAGAGGAAGAAGGAGGAGGATGAGGAGGGCTCAACTGCTGCCTCCTCGCCACCACCAAGGCTAGGCAGCCTGATCAGCGTCTCTGGCCCGCTCTTGTCTCTCCCCACATTCGAGGGCGGACCACTCGCTACACCTGTGCTCTACCTCTCCCCACCAAAGTCAGCAGCCACCGACCGACATCTCAGGGAGCTGCGCCGCGCCTTCGCGAACGTGGAACGTGTTGCTTTAGTAGGCGGGGAAGAGGGGACGCCGCGCATGCCATCGAGCAAGGCCGAGTGGGACCCGATCATGCTCTTTTGGAGTAAGCTGTTGAGCCAGAGGAGCACGCTCGAGATGGAGGGGGAAGTTTACCAAGTCAAGCCTTCGTCATGAGATGCAATCGAATGCAGGCAAACAAACTGTCACGAGATCCTTTGACATTATCGGTTGAAGCACGAGACAGTGCACTGAAGCTATTGATTTGGGTCTATGCAGGTAAAAGGAAGAGGAGACGTGGAGAGGTGGGCGTGGGGCAAGGTCTCGATCATGGTATCCAGATGAAGCTGGCTCACGTCCATTACTTCTTCGCCTTCTCTTCCTCCTCTTTTGCCTCCTTGGCCTCCTTCTCAGCCTCGGCTCTCTCCTCAGCCATCTCCTCCAGCTCGGCATCCAGATCAATCCCCTCACCGACGTCCTCCATCTCGGCAGGGCTGCGGTGGATGAACTGCAGGATCTTGTCCGCGTACTTGTGCTCAGCTAGCTGAGGGTTGTTCCTCCTGACCATGCGGAAGTAGCGGTTGTAGATGTCGCCGTCTGCGCAGCCAATGGGCGAGTTGAGGATGTGGTCACTGATGCAGAAGGAGTCGACGAGAGGCACGGCGAACTTGCGCGTGGCAGCGCAGTACTCGCTGACCTTCTCCTGGACATAGTCCATGAGCTCGCCGTCGAGCCATCCAGAGCGGAGGAAGAAGCCAGCCTTCTCCTCCATCTGCCAAAGACCGTAGAATTTGCAGAGGAGCTCGAGCGTGTCCCTCTCCGGACCAGCCTCGACTCGCTCCACTGCAGCACGGAACTGACGGAAGACGAACCCGGAAGTGTGCACCGCAGCAGCGACGAAGCGTACCTGTGAGCACACCTCGAAGGCCTGCTCGCGGGACTGGCCCTTCTTGAGGCATCCCTCGTAGTCATTCGCCGCCTTCTTGATTGCGTGGGCAGCCACCGTCGCCCAACCCTCGTCAATGCCCTGCAGGGAGATGAGGTGCTCCTTGCCCTTGCACTTCTGCTTCAGTACCGTCTCAATATTGTTGAGGTAGGCCGTGCCACCCGCCTGCGTGGTGCCCTTGAGCACCTCCTGGTAAGCCTGGATGAGGAAACGACCCGATTGGAGCGCGAGAATGGTGTTGTCACCCTCCCAGGTGCAGTGGACTGCAAAGTCGCTGTACATCGACGCGAAGCCGTTGTAGCTCGAGTAGCCGTGCCCGCCGCATGCCTGGCGAGAGGTATCGATGGTTTGCAAGCACGCCCAGGTACAGAAGGCCTTGAGTCCCGCAGAGGTGGCGTGAGTGGTCTTGAGCTTGTCGATGACCTCGTTCAAGTTCGGGTCTCCCGGCTCCAGAGACTCGAGCGCAGAGCTAGTCTCCTCGAAGAGACGCTGCATCTCCAACGCAGTGAAGCCAAAGGCGGTCGCCTGAGCGACGAGGGGCATGAGACGTCGTTGGTGGATTGGGTAGTCGATAATCTGCGTCTCCATCTCTGCGCCAGGGGACGACTTGAATTGACGTCGCACAGCAGCATAGCGGACCGAGACGGTCAGAGCCTTCTTGGCCGTGTTGGCTGCGTCAGCTACCATTGCCGTTCGGCCGGAGAGGAGCGCGCCGTAAGTCAGCTGCTGGAGGGGTGGCTCGGTGACCTGGCCCTCGCGCGAGACCTGAGAGTGCTTCATGAGCATGTATGCGCGGGGCACGCGGACATTTGTGAATTGAATGTAACCGTTGTCGATGCCGTCTCGTCCCATCTTCTTTCCAATATCTCCGATGTTGATTCCGGGGAGGAGAGCGAGGGTCTTGACGTCTCGCAGGGGCACGATGAACGTCTTCGTTCCGTGCTTCTTGCCCTTGATCATCAGCTGCGCAAAGACGGCACAGTGTGTGGCCGTCTGAGCTGCACCACCGATCCACCACTTGGTGGCGCCGATGTGCGGAGTGTGGATGATGAACTCGTCGGACTGCTCGTCGAAGGTGGCCGTGGTCTCGAGACCAGCCACGTTGGAGCCGTGGGCGAGCTCTGTCATACCGAAGCAGCCGAACATGCCCTGGCAGCTGATGACGCCCTTCTCCATCCAGTAGGACATCTGGTTCGGAGTAGCACCTGAGCGGATAGCGCCTAGGAAGAGACCGTAATGAACACCAAAGCGAGTCCAGAAGCCAGGGTCGCAGAGACCGATGATCTCCATGCGCTTTTGGAACGTCTCGATGCTCTCGTTGGTGACGTGGTACACAAGGGAGCCCTGCGCGTGAACGGGTAAAGGGATCAGTGTCAAGCACACGGCCATAGGAAGCTGTGCGCCATACTCACAATCTTCTCGAAGGTGCGCTCACGCAGCTGGTCCTTTGTCAGGTCGTGAATGTCGCCGAGGTAGAAGATGGGGTCTCGGGCGAGCTCAAGCATGAACTTCTCCTTGAGGAGTAGGTCCTTCTCGCTGCCATGCTGAATGATTGAGAGCTACAGGTGACGGAGAAAGTGTGATCAGTATCGGTCAAAGCTGTTCAATGTCATGTACCTAGCCCCCTCGCTCGCAGCTCACCTTTCGCACGTCGAAGGGGCAGTTCTCTCGCTCCTGCGCAATAGTCTCTACAGTGCGTCCTACTGATCGCCCGACAGGTCCGCCAACAGAGGACTCTGATCGGCCGTGGGATGACATGGTGGCGAGTGTGGACACGGGTCTAGATATCTTGAGGTAAGATTGATGGAACAGCTACTATAGAGAGTGGAGTTTGTGGAGCCGGCTCGCAGCTAATGTAGACGAGGGGTGTGGCGGCTGGCCTTGTGTAAGAAGAGATGGCGTCGAGGGGTGATTGAGTGGGGGATCGCCGGGTTGGTAAGATGGCAAGATGTGCAATGCGGGGACTCCAGCTTTTGATCTGAAATCCGGACGATAGCAAAGAGGGTCACCGGCTGATGAAGTTGAGTGCCGTTGAGACGAATGCAGCCTTAGCCTCGCCGGCGTCCCGGGCCTCGTCTTCGTCCAAGCCGGTCGGGGCGGGGCCCAGTTGCCTTGCGGGCGGGCGGGCGGGCGGGCGTCAAGTGTGTGATGACGCAGCAAAGGGCAGCCACGCAACTTCAATGGCCTGGTCCGCCTCCAGTGTGAAAAGCCCCGCCTACATCGCGGACGCCGACACACGCGCCCTCGACTTAATCGCAGCTTGAGCCTCGTTGAAGCCTCGCCGACCGCCTCGTCCGCCTACGAGTACGAAAGCCGATTGGACCAGTCCAGCCACGCTACGAGAGAGCGCCACGGTCACAGTCTGCGGTAGCGTGAACCGCTCGAGCACCACCATGTCACCCAGCATCGAAGCATCGTATAGCATAATGATCCCTCAAGGCTGCTCGCCTCCCACCTCCGCATCAACGGGAGGAACCCTCCCACCTCAAGCAAGCATGAGTGCTCCCCTCAAGCTGAGCCTCTCACAGACGCCAGGTATTCCCCACTCATCAAGGGAGACAGAATCCGAATTCCTGGGAGCGCTCGCAGATGGCATCGATGAGCTCAAGGCAAAGCTGATGGTCGACATGAGCGCGTGGAAGGACTCGGTGGGACAGTATGAGGATGCTGAGGCAAAGAGGGATGTCAATGGGGGCGGGGAAGCAAGCGCTGCGCCTGTGAAGAAGGCAATCCAAGGAGGGCATGTTGGGGATGACGGTCAGGATGAGGACGAAGATGAGGAGGACGACGAGGAGGAAGACGATGAAGAATAAAGCGCCAATGGGGGGCGCACGGAGCCAAGTCTGACAATCTGCGCTCGCGGATATCATTGTACCATATCGCATTCATCACACGGGCTTTCTTGAATCTCAACAAAAAGAGTGACAGCCTTGAACTGAACCTTCTGAGCCTTCTTGGTGTCTTCTCATCGCTTTCGGCTCCACGCGTACCCTTCGCTTCTTCCCTCCTCTCCATCCGCCACATCTGGTGGCTCAGCAAGGGCAAATAGGTGGTCAGGATGAATATGGCGTGGCAAAGGCCGCTTCGTGGGCAGCATCGAGGAACGATACGGTTCAGGGCTCCTTGGCCGTCAATAGCGTACCCGACACCAGCACGCAACGACATAGCACGGCCTCGAGTCTTCCAAGCGTCTCCAAGCTCGGCAAGATGCTTCGCCGCTCAAGCCTCTGTCATCCAGGCGGTGCAAGAAGCCGAAGTGGCACGATCCCCATTCTCTCCAGCATCCCTCGAAGAACAGGAGACACCCACGCCTTCGCCATCCAGAGTACAGCTGCGGCCTTACCAAGAGCGTGCAGTCAGCGAATGTCTCCAAGCGATCGCCTCCGGTGTCACGCGAATAGGTGTCTCCTCTCCCACAGGCAGCGGCAAGACGACGATGTTCACCGAGCTGATCGCACGCCTGCCACCAATCCAACACGAGCCCTCCTCCTCGGCCCACCCACCTGGCACCCGTGTCCTCATCGTGGTCAACAGCATCGAGCTCGCCCTCCAAGCATCCTCAGCCGTAACGCGCACCCATCCGCACTTACACGTCGAGATAGAGCAGGGAAGCAACTTCAAGGCCTCGGGACTCGCAGACGTAACTGTCGCTACATATCAGACACTGATGCGGGGAGAGGGGAGGCTGGAGAAGTTCGACCCGCGAGGCTTGAAGGCGGTGATAGTCGACGAGGCGCATCATGCTGCCTCCAAAAGCTATATCCAGCTGCTGGCGAGGTTCGATGAGGAGGTGGGGCTGAGTAGGGAGGAGAGACAGGAGCGAGATGCGCCTGGTGATGCTACCTGTTCCACCTCCCCCACCTCGTCCTCGCTCTTACGAAGCGCATCCCGCGTCCCCATACTAGGCTTCTCCGCCACCTTCACCCGTCACGATGGCCTCTCCCTCGGGCGCATCTTCAGCCGTATAGTATTCCATCGCGACTTCCTAGACATGATCGACGACAAATGGCTCTGCCCTGTTCGCTTCACCTCCATTCGCTCCGACCTCGATCTCTCCTCCGTCAAAGTCTCGCAAGGCTCAGGGGATTACCAGACAAAGAGTCTGAGCAGTTTCGCCAACGTTCCCGGGATCAACAGATTGATCGTAAGGACCTGGCTGGAGAAGGCGCACGCGATGGGGAGGGGGAGCACGCTCGTGTTCTGTATTGACGTCCAGCATACCATCGATCTCACGGCGACATTCAGAGAAGCAGGGATCGACGCACGATACCTTCACGGTTCTGTGTCAGCCAAAGAGCGCAAGCAGCTCCTGGCCGACTTCAGGGCGGGGACGTATCCCGTGTTGCTCAACTGTGCCATTCTCACCGAGGGGTTCGACTTGCCCCAGATAGATACGGTTGTGCTTGCTAGGCCGACTAGGTCGAGGAACTTGTTCAGCCAGATGATCGGGAGAGGATTGCGATTGAGCCCACAGACGGGAAAGAAGGACTGCTTGGTAATAGACTTGGTTGGCAATATCGAGAGAGGGGTGGTCTGTACACCGACCCTTTTCGGGTTGGATCCTGATGAGGAGATGGAGGGTCTCTCCATTGAGGAGTTGAAGCGGCGGGCAGAGGAGGCTGCTGCTGCACGGGAGGAATCTGAAGGCGATGAGGACGAAGACGTAGACCCGGAGAAGGTCACCTACATCGACTATGCGTCCCCACGGGAACTGCAGCGGGCTCTCCTCTCCAGGAAAGGCCACGATCACATCGCCCGCTTATCGCCGAATGCATGGGTGGACTGTGGTGGGGATGTGTACATTCTGGAAGTCCCCCGCAAAGGTTTCATCAAGATTGAGCGGTGCGACAGCGGGGACGGCGTGGCTGAGGAGGGCGAGGCGGAGACGAGCGCCAGTGGCGAGCAGGACGACAGGTCTAGAGGCCCGTGGCAAGCCACCTTCACCCGCCGCAATGCGGATATGGATGAGGCTCTGGCTGAGATACCCAATCGGCGATCCTTCTCCCCCTTCCGGCGGCCAGTGTCCATCTTCGGTCGTGATACCAGTAGTGGGGGCAATGATACATCCGATGGCGAAGGTGCGGCCGCTCCTACCCTCGAAGCGGCGGTGAGGGCATGCGACACCTACGCGACCAAGCGTGTCCTCTACGGTGCCGGGCCGCAGAGCCCATTGATCAGAAGAGATGCACCCTGGCGTCGTCAGCCGGCCAGCGAATCTCAGCGCCAGCTTGTGGCAAAGAGGATGGGCTGGCAACACCTCGAAGAATCTAGTATCGCTTCTGACGGGGCAAGCGACGCCCATGCGGAGGAGACTTTGCGCACCTTGACGAAGGGCAAGGCGGGAGAGATGCTGACTCGCCTCAAGTTCGGGTTTCGCAGGAGGTGGGAGGGGGAGGTCAAAGCGAAGAATCGGGAGGTGAAGGCGAGGGAGAAGGAGAGGATCAGAAGGGAGAAGGAGAGGGTGAAGGTGGGCGACTTGCAAGCGTGACGAAGGGTCTGTGCAGCCGTGGATAGGATCCTGTTGTACATTTGAGATGCCATTGCTGTCAGTGCTAGTCCCAATCGTCTCCATCCCCAGTCGTACCCTGGGGCGCGAACCCGTAGACCGGTTTGTTGGCGTTCTGCTTCGAGCGAGGAATAATGACGCCTGGCAGAGCAGCGAAACATTAGCACTGATACTCTCTCCTACCTCTTCGCGCTTCTTGCACTCACCAGCGGTACCTAACCTCTCCTCCAATTCGTGCAACTTGAAACTATCCGTATTGCCCAGCTCCTCAAACCCAACAATTCGATCCTTCACCTGCCCGTCCACGAAGCACACGACGTAGGGGAGTACCTTGACCTGCATCTTGTGCACAAGAAAAGGAGCCTTTGTCGGGGATACGGCGAGGAAGAGGGTGGAAGGGTGGAGGGCGGCCAATGTCTGTACAAAGGGGTTAAGCAGTGAGCAAGGAGTAACACGTGGGGGAGGGCGACTACGGCGCTTTCTCACCTCAAGATGCTGATCCATGATCTTGCATCTCTGGAACTCTTTATGGCTAAAGTGCAAGACAACCTTCCTTCCCGATTTCTCTAGCAGCTTGATGGCCTCCTTCTCCGAGTCGAGGAAGATGTACTTGCCTACTTGAGAGGAGTCGACGCCTAGGTCTGGGAGGCGGGGTTGCCCATCTGAACCACTAGTGGGAGCGGGCCTTGAGGCCAACCTGAAGGGGTAGGGCGAGACGTCATTAGCCTCAAGCTCTGAGCAGCTCATCCTGAAGTCAGGGGCCGCGGTACCCACTCCTCCTTCAACTGCTGCATCCTCCTCTCCCTATATTCGCCCATGTCGAAGCCACCTCCCTCGTGGTCGTCCTCATCAAGCTCCCGCTCCAGCTCGTCGAAGAGTTCCGAGTCAGAGAGCTCACCATCGTCGGATAATTTGGACGACGACGCTTTCGGTGACGATGGCATATCGCAGGCAGTGATTGGAAGGAATGACAAGAAATTGGACGGCGAGGTCGAGGTCGAGGTGTTGGATTCATCCGAATCCGAGTCGCGTGGCTCGTTCCGTCGTGTCGTGCCGTGTCCGGCCCTCCGCTTTGGCGTCGAGAATCCTTGCCGCGTTGCATTCCTTGCCATCCTCTCGATCTCTCGGTCCTTGAGTCACGACATGGCTAGCAGCGCTCTAGCTACACCACCTGAGCATAGCTGATCATGCCGGGCCCACACGGCCTTCGCTATGTGCCTCAGCTCAAGCGCGATCAAGTCGAATTTCCCTACACGCCGTCCGAGCCCTTGGACCTCTCTCGAATTCCATGGGATGATGGTCAAGTGCGGCAAGAGCCACTCGCGGTACCAGAGACAGTTCAAAGACGCAACGACGATCTTCTGGCTGAATTGCAGGCGCATGTGCACGAAGAGTACGAGGAAGATGAGGATGTGGTGCGGGCAATGAGGTGGAGATCTGCTGTCTGGGCTGGGCAGCCGGCCGAAGGAGGCCATGATGAAGAGCCGAAGACTTCTTGCGATAACGGCTTGCCCAAAGCCTTCCGATTTCATCACCATCAAGACTCTATGAAGCTTCATTGGAAGCGCGCCATCAAGTCAGAAGAGAATGCTCTCGTGCGACCGACCCCTTGCCACCTTTTCAGGACGCCTCGACCTCGACCTCGACCTACGCCATCGCGACGCTCGCCCTCTCCTCTTCTCGAACAGGTGGCGCCCTCCTCTTCCTCTTCAGCAGCTCTGCCGCAAGCGGAGCAGCAAGGCGACCCTCCTGCGCTTCTGACCATCTCCGTCTACTCGCGTCCCCTTCTGAAACCCGATAGAAAAGGTCTGCTGCGCACCATCGCCGCGAGAGGATGGGAGGAGCGCGGCCATCACGACGTACCTGAGAGTTTGCCTGCCAACAAAAGCGCGTCATCGAAGAAGAAAAGACGCACGCAGAGCAGCGCTCAGAGCGATGAACAAGGCGAAGGCGAGGAAGAAGAGCAGGATGAGGAGCCAACAGGACCAATCTCGCATCGTTCGACCTCCCTCTTTCACTCGCACTTCGGGCCTGCAAGTGCCGCAGATGAACAAGACGACCAGTCGCGTCCTTCACAAATTATACAGCTGTATAGCTCTCAAACACTGCAGGAGCTGAGGGATGCGGTGGTATGTCGAATGGACGACTTGCCGGAGCGAGAGGAGGGAGACGACGTGCGCTTCACTGGTCGGAAGAGGAGCGGAGAATGCGCGATGATGATAGAAGGGCTAGTCGTGGCGGAACACGAAGAAAGTTGGATGGTGGAGGCAATGCTGAAGGCTGACCCTAGTCGTAAGGCGGCGAAGGAAACCATGACCACTCAGCGTCTCGACCACCTTGGCGTGCCGATACGGCTGCACACGCCCTACTGGCTCGGGCATCAGGACGGGCTTTGTGAGCATTTCTGGGTCATTGACGAGGTGCGGAAGCCAACAGTGGACGACCCTGCTCCTCCTCTTCCCACCTCTTACCCTTCCCCTGCGACCGTCCACAAGCATGCCACCGCCTCCGCTGCGGCTTCTACCGCTGCACCACCCTACCGCACCCCTATCAGCACCTACCTCTCGACATCAGCGCTCAGCCGTCCGCTCCCGCTATGGGCCAATCCCATAGCAGGTGAGCATCAGTACGGAATGGGCTACTGCAATCTGTGCGAGCGCGACGCGGCTACAGTGGCCGTGGTAGGCGGGGCTGGCCCGCCAGCTGTCGAAAACGTCGAAGAAGACGAGGAGAACGAGGCAACAGGACCAAGGAAGGCTGGACTGCCTAGCTTGCCCGGACATGTGACAGTTCTGTGTAGGAGATGTGCGCTGCTTTGGAGCGGGGTAAGCCCAAGGACGGTGGTGACGCAGAGGTCCCAGACCGTGACCACCAATGGCGATCCTGCCTCAAGCGAGGCATCAACTAGCAACGCCAACGGCGCTCAAGCTGGTAGCAGCAACGGCCATCGGGCAAAGCAGCAGGCGACTATTGCTCGACGAGGTCGGGGCAAAGCAAGAGGCAGGGGATCGACAAGGGTTGGTCAACGAGGGAAACCAGCCGAGCCACAGACAGCAGAACGTGGCGCTGCCGAACAGCCAGACTCAGCCTCATCCACACCATCCGACGACGATGCATCTGCCTCGCTGCAACCGCAGCCAGCGAAGAGTTCTGCCTCAACCTCGACAACTCGCAAAGTCGTTCCCTCGCTATCCTCCGCAGCCAAAGCGCAACTCAATGCGGATGTGAGTGAAGACAAGGGCTGGCGGGCAATGCGCGAGGAAGTGGACGCTCAGGATGGTGACGAAGGAGGAAAAGGAGGAGGAGGAGCAGATCCGTGGACTATTGTGCCGCTCCTGGACTAAGCGGGCACACCGGACGGTGGGACACATGGGGTACAGCAGAGTGGGTCGGCGCTTATACCATTTTGTCATCGCATCTTCTTTTCACGCATGTTCGTCGATATCACACTCTCCCACTCATCGACCCTTCTTCCTTTATGGCGCCCTGCAGCCCGTTCTCTCGTCTTGCCGCCGGCTTGCACCTCTGGTCCGTCCCCATCACCCACTCTTCTCCGACCGATTGCCGATGCGTGGCGCTCAGTTGCAGTCCAGAGCGGAAGGGGGGCCCCAGGAAGCCCCGGATCTTCTTGGGCTGCGGGCGTGCGCTGCTATCGCGTTGCTTTGACTCATTACACCGAGGGTCCAAGATATATCAAGACGAACGAGAGGCAGAGTGGATCTGTAGCTCTCTGATCATCACATCGATCAAGAGCAAGAGCACGAGACCTCAAGACTTCCTGAACGAGAAAGCAGTATCAAGATGAGCATGGACTTTCCCACCGCGAATCAACCAGGCGACGCCGAGTACGCCGCCTGGTCTCAGCCTGTGGGTCTGCTGTTCCAACCTGCCCTGCCCACTACTACACCGCACTGACCTCAACGCCGACCCTGACAGATTGGACCCTCCGTACCAACGCACGCCGCCCCCATTCCTACCTCTGTTCCTCTGCATGGCAAGCACGTAGACCTCCTTCCCCCCTCCACCCGCCACGTCACCGACTTCTGGTGCGCCTTTGCCGCGCACCCAGAGCACGACAAGCTGCACACCTACATGTTGGACGGACCTTGGGTGGACCAAGCCGGATTTGAGGAGCATCAGAACAAGTTCGTCCAACAGAAGGGCATGGCATTTTTCGCGCTCGTACCCAAGGGAGACGAAGTGGCCGTACACACCTCCGATGGAGCTGAACGTCCTGCCCTTGGTCGCTTTGCCCTCACCAATGTGGCGCCCTACAACCGAAGCTGCGAAGTCGGTCATGTCATCTTGAGCCCGAAGCTACAGCGCACAAAGGCCGCTACGGAGGCCTTCCTCTTGTTAGGCAGACACGTCTTCGAGGACCTGGGCTACAGACGCTGGGAGTGGAAGTGTAACGATCTGAATGCGCCTAGTAAGAGGGCGGCTGAGCGATATGGGTTCAGGTTTGAGGGAGTATTCAGGAAGCATTAGTAAGTAGCGCAGGCTTGAGACCTAGAAATGCTTGGAGCTGACCTCCTCCGTCCCACGTCATATGCACGCAGCATCGTGAAAGGACGCTCGCGCGACACGGCCTGGTTCTCGATCATTGATGACGAATGGCCGCTCTGTCGCGCAGCTTTCGAGGACTGGCTCAAGGATGACAATTTCGATGCGAAGGGCAGGCAGAAGTTGGGCTTGAAGGAGGTCAGGGAGAAATTGGAGGGGGAGTGGGAGAGCAAGAAGGTAACAATGCCGGAGGTCAAAGATGGGGAGCGTGGCAGGTGAAGTGAAGCGGATGGATTGAAAGCAAGAGCAGGCGGAAAGGATGCAGCGTTGTAGAGGCGAGGAGAAGCAGATGAGCAGTATCACGGGTCAGGCTACTGGCACCGTCTTGGTGGATCGTCGAAACGCTTCGAGCTCTGCAGATAGGGGCGGAGGGTAGACTCTGTCAGTACAACATTCTGTCGTTCCATCGCCAATCGCTCCCCATCTCACTCACTGTCTCGACTCGATGACTGCTCTTGCTCGTCTTCCGCCTCGGCCTCGCCCGCCCCTTCAACCTGACTCTCTTCCTCATCATCGTCGCCCTGCATCTGCGTCTCCTCCAGTCCACCTCTCTTCTGCCTGTTCGCCTCCTTCTCGGCAGCAGAATCGAGCGTCAATCGCAAGCTCTCCTCCATCTCCTCATCACCGCCGTCCTCGGACTGCTGCGTCTCACCCCAGGCAGGCGTAGGTGCTGGAACCGACGAAGCCGTAGAAGAGGGCTTGCTGCGTCCGCTCCCATTCGCACCTGCCATACCGAAAAGGGTGGACTGTTTCGTCTTCCCTTTCTTGCTCGATGAGCCGCTCGCAGCCTCAGCAGCGGCGCCCGTCCCGCTCAGGTGCGCTTCAGCCCGATCGAAGAAGGAGCTAGACTTGTGCATGCTCCTGTCTCTCGTCATACCTGGCTGACGCGCAAAGGGATTGCCAGGACGCGCGGTACCGTTCGTCAAGGAGGGCTTGCTGAACGGATTTGAGGTGGAGCGTTGCTTTTGCGGAGGCGGGCGGGAGTCTGCTTCACCTACGAATACATCACTGTCGTCTTCACCGCCCGAGTGGGAGCCGTCAAGGTCATCGTCGCCCTTGCGTTTTCGTGTCGCGTCGCCATTGAGGTGGGTCGAGTCGGCCAAGGCGCGAGACGATGCGGGCGGTGGCATGGCTGCGGCCTCACAGGCTGTCGAGGAAGAGAGAGCGTCGAAATTGGCTCCAGCTCTCTGCGAACGACGTGGCGTGCCAGCGTCAGCAGCAGTCGATCTGAATTCCTCCATCAACGCCCTACGAGCGTGCGATGTGGTTGCTGATGTAGCACCGCGTCCCGAATCTTGCGAGCTGGCCACGAGCACTCGCCCACCACCGCTTCGCCTCCCCCTCTCCGCCGCCTCAGCAAAGTCTTCCGTCCTGACAGCCTCGGCGGCATCGAGCTCCATCCTCTCCTCGCGCTCTGCACTGCTTTCCACCCACCCCCTCAGGCTGCTCATCCGATCCGCCAAGCTCGGCAGGTGGAAGAAGCTACAAATCTGCAATGCCGCTTCCAGCATACGAGAGCCGTGCAGAGTGCGAGCCGCGTCGAGGGCGCGAGCATGCTTGTCGCCCTTGCACGCCAGTTGAATCAACTGAAGAGCATCCTTGTCAGCTTGATGGACGAGCGCAGCCGGGTCAGGCACGTCAGCCGCGTACTCCGTAGGCGGAACGAGCAAAGAAGCAAAGGCGGAGCGGATAGAAGAAGCAAGCAAGGATTGCCGAAGGTGCTTCTCCTCTAGCTCGCCAGCTGGTTCCTCCAGCGAGAGGAGGGGCAGCTTATAGTCCACTTCCTGAATGAGCGGGTGACCCGGCGCGGATGGGTCTGGGAAGCTCGTTGCGCCACGCACAAAGATGCAGAAGAGTTGCGTTGAGGAGGCCGCAAGAGGCCAGAAGGTTGTGCGGGTGCTTGATCCGGCGTCTCGTTGCGCTGACAGTGCGTTCGTGTCTAGTACCGGCGTCCAGCGTGCTTGCCCGATCGCGGCGAAGGAGCGGTCCAACAGGTACAGCACCCCGCGGCTGTCGTAGAGGACTGGCACGTCGAGCTCGTTGAAACCAATCCACTGAAGCGTGACGTCTCGTCCCAGGGGCAGGGTGCCGGTCTGGCGAGTCTGGAAGGTAATGAGATCAATGACGGTGTAGCTCAGGTCCTGGAAGCCATCCAGCGCCGTAGAATGCGATCGGTGCACGACGATGGCGTGCTGCTTGCCTGCAGCGAGAGCCACGATCGGATTACCACCCATGGCCCAGACATAGCGCTGTAGTCCTGACGAAGAGAAGAAGCGCAGGTAGCCCGTAGAGGTGGCCACGATTGCTGTCGAGGTGAGGGCTGCTGCTGACTTGGCAATTGCAGCGTCCTGCTCCGCATCCTCGTCCCCACCACGCTGCGCGGGTGCCCCGCCCATGGCGACTGCAACCACCTCTTCGCCCAGCGGCATCTCTACACCCCACTCGGCACCTGGCACGCTCCACGCCCCTGCCGCCTCGAAGGGCTTAAAGTGTACGGCACTCTTACTGTCCCCTTTTTGGGGGCAGGCAAGCAGAGCTCCGCAGGTGGCTACGCTAGCCATCGAGTAGCCGAAATGATCAACCATCTTCCAGTTGCGACGAGCAGCCGTGTCGAATGATTCGAAGGAGACGACGCTGTGTGTCTCTTGATCGATCGATACCAGGGAGCCAAAGAGGCTGAGAGAGAGGAAGCGTCGCGAGTTGCGCATGGGGGTCGAGTTGGGCTGGAAAGTAGGCTGCGACCTGCTGGCAGCAATCGTTGTGCCTGGACGAGACGGCTTGGTGACTTTGCGTTGGCGTCGCTCCTTGTCAAGTGCGCGTGAGTACTCGCCGCCTTCGTCATCTACGAGAAAGCCGTCCAGACCGTCCTCGTCGCCCTCGCCATCCTCCTCGTCTCGATCGCGTCTGCGTCCGCCATCGTCTGCCTCGTCGTCCATGAAGCGGCCAGCGGCGTCGTTGTCCTCGGCTTCATCAACCAAGCCTGTCCCATCGAAGAGGTCGTCCACGGCAGAGCGAGCCCTTACCGAGCTTTGCTGGGCAGCAAAGGCCACAGGCTCGCAAGGACTAGCATAGCTGCTCCCAAGCACGTCCTCCCACCGTGCGAGCTGGCCAGTCGTGTCCACCCAAGCAAGGGCGTCTGCGTCTGGATTCCAGCTGATGCTCGTCACGTTCGAGTCGGCCTTGCGCGCTCGTACGGGCATGCGAGAACTAGTTTCCCAAATAGTCACCTGCCCATCGGTCGTCGCTGCAGCCAGATAGCGTCCATTGGGACAAAAGGCGAGCGCTGTAGTTGGTCCCGTAGGCGGGGGAATGGCAGATGTCCCGCGAGCAGAGGCAGCAAAGACGCCCGAGCGCACCCACCCCTGCTCCTGTGACGCCGAGTGAATGATAAGCTCGTTTCCTTTGGACAAAAGTACGAAACTCTGCCCAGAAGGATGCCACTCGGCATGCACGTCCGTCTCGTCCTCAGGCCGGGTGATGGGGAGGTGCTCCAGCACTTTGGTGCTACCGGGCTCTGACGTGCTGCAGTCCCAGATGCGGGCCGTGCCATCGCAGCTCGATGTGATCAGAGTAGGGGCAGTAGGGCTCCACGATGCCGAACGGACGGCGCGGGCATGGCCGGTGAGAAGGTTGACGCGGCGTGTGTCTTCGACGTCAACTAGCTTGACAATGAGCTCATCTCCACAGATGGCAGCTCGAGGGGCCTTGCCTGCACCCACGCTCTTCTCGAGGGCAGCACAGCGTGCCGGCAGACTATTTCGGGTGAGGACAGCGGCCAAGTCTGTCGGGCTGGCTAGCTGCGATTCGTAAGCCGCGGAGGAGGGTGAAGTGCCAGGATGGTGGCGGTACAAGCGGACAGTGCCATCTTCCGAGGCAACGACGAGGTGATCTTTGCCGGCGTCGATCCAGGTGATGGGACCTGTTGCGTCTTCGATTAGTTGGGCGGGGGTGTCTGAGGTGGATGACTGTGGGAGGAGGCGGACGAGGAAGTCGTCACCTGCTGTAAAGAGGCGGCTGCGCGAGAGGGTGACGAGTGTCCGAGGTCAGTGGTGCTCATTGTCCATCGCCTTGCAAGTGTCCTCTTGTTCGCGCCCACTTACTCTAGCTTGGCAGCCTTGGGCGCGTAAAGGCACCTGGTAATTCCCGCTGTATGCACCACCTGGATGCTGAGAGAGCCATGTCCGTCTGCATTAGCTTGAGTAGCTGGCATGGATGACATGCTGGCCGAGAGGATGTGAGAAGCAGCAGCAGCTGATGCTGCGTCTGCCGTCCAGGTCAAGTGATTGTGTGAGGGATGGTAAGGAAATCAGAGGTTGAGAACTATGGAGCGGCTGCCGCGAGTCCAACATTGCCCGCCCGCCCGCCCGAATGAGGCGACGCGGGCGGCCGACGCGACACGCGCAAATGAAGGGGCACGCACGAGACGGGACGGAAGGGGCGCCATACAGCGCTCCCTCCATTCATGTTGGAGCATCGACAAGATGCTTCGAACTCGTGGCGACCTGAGTGAGCTGTGCAATACATCTTGTCCCAACCAAGGGCATAATGCACGGGATTGAGAGGTGATGATTGTCATCGGAATGAGAGGAAGTCGGTGACATGGATATCTGAGAGAGTGGTTGTGAAGACGAGCGCTAAGAGGAGCTCTTCCACCGCAGCGGCCTGCGCTATCATTCCCACATTGACGCTGCCGTCCTCCTCCTGCTTCGTTGTGCGGCGCTGCGCTTGTCATCGATACTTCCGTCTTCGCTCTTCCTCTTAGCACCGGCGCTCGACACCGTCGTCGATGCAGAGAGCCGCCTCTTTTCTTCCAGCTTCACCACGCCTTGATCCCCTTGCTCTCCATCCCTAGTGTCCCTGACCTCCTTATCCTCCTCGACGATGGGCAGTAGCTGCGTCCCCGGCCGTCCAAAGCATACGCGTACGAGATTGACAAAGAAGAGGGCCTGCCATGACCCCTGGTCTGGCACGGGCGTCCAATGTGTAGGTGCTACTGGGTCAGAGCTAGCGTCGCCCTCTGCAGCACGCACGACCCAGTCCAAGCGGTCGTAGCCTCTCTCGAGCGTCGTCTGATGAACCTTGAGGAGCAGGTGTTGAGGCTGCTTGAAGCCAGAGATGCGTATGGTGCGCAACCTCTCCGGAATATGGGCCGAGCCAGACGAGCGGGTAGTAGGAGGAGGGGGCAGCCTGCCCAAGAAGATGTGGTCGACATGATCACCCGGCATGATAAGCTCGTGATCCCCACTACCGAGGCTCTTGAGGGCGAAGCGAGCACCTCCCTCCCGCAAACGGACGGCAATTGCTTTGAGCTCTGCTCCGACCGGAGCGCTCTCGCGGTAGCCCGTGGGCTTGCCGTGACCGGCGACATTGAGTGCTTCTGCCATAAGGTGGAGTGCGTGCTCCCAGTCTTGCGTGATGACGCCCGCCGAAGGCTGATATGTGCACCAGTAGGTGACGAACTTGACCGAGGCGACTTGGATGCGAAAGTTGCTCAAGACCCATGAAGCAGCAGGACTGCATGCTGTAGGTTGATGGGTATTCTGCGTATTTGGATCGATACGGCGCAGTGTCATCGAGGCTTTGCCTTCCATGATGCCTCGACCGAAGCCCAGCAGCCTGATCTGCAGCTCGTTGGCAAAAGTCACGTAGACGTCGCCATGCTCGACTTTGCAGAGGTAGCCGTCACCGAGGAGAGGAGCGGCGATCCGCTCGTGGATCGTTTTGGGCTTCCATTGGTGGAAGGTGAAGTGCTTCCAGTCAAGACCGTATGCAATCGGAAAGGTCAGCTTTCGCTCCAGGATGTCGGATTGGGGCGAAGACGAATGGACGCGTGCGCTCAGTAGAAGAGGAATCGCGGCATGACGAGGCGTCGTCGCCGGTGATGAGGCAGAGGCGGCAGAATGCTTCTTGACTATGGCTGCTCGCCGAGGCGCCCGAGCAGATGCAGCCTGAGCAGGGTGCGACGATGCCAAAATTTGATCGTGCTGGTCGTTCGAGTCGTTGGCAGGGTGATGAGGAGGGCTCACGCGAACGTGGTCGTTCGAAGGATACGATTCGGAGGTCATGGTGTCGGTGGATTCGGGCTGTTGCTTGAGCTGTGGGGCGCTATACGCTTCATTGCGGAGGTGAGGATCCGGTGACTGACACACTTGACGTGATTGTTCCATGGCCCCGTCTGACGGGAAGATTGCCTCGACTCTTCGACTGATGAGTGTCGTCTGTGAGGCGACGTGCTCTTGAGGGCTGAGGTGTTCTCCAGGTAGCAGTACCCGATGCTCGGTCCCTCCGGACTGAAAGTGGTACCACAGCTGCGGCATTGCGAGCCACGCAGCCGGGCGGTGATGCTGAGGGTGAGATCGCGGAGTCGATGGTGTGACTTGGAGGGGAAGGAGCAAAAGCCTGTCGTTGGAATGATTGATTGGCTTTGCTTTGCCGCCCTCTTTCCGACATCGGAGACGCGTCCAAGCATGCGGGGCTCGGCGGCGGCGACGACGACGACGACGACGACGACGACGAGCTAGCGGCACGACCACCACTCTCATCGATCCACGACACCTACAGCGCCCTCCGTTCATCGCTGCTGTGTACAGTTCCTACCTCTTGACATCCAAAAGGGCTGAGCAGGGAGCGACAAGGCTCCTCAAGGCTCTCATGCATGGCGGATCGACTTGCTTGTGATTCCTGGTGATCAACCCACGAAGTTTTGCAATCCTGGCCAACGCCGTAATGTGGCCACGTCGTCTTGGCCCTTCATGACGTTTCGCAAAGCCATGATTCGTCATAACCTCCTACCTCGTCTTTTCGAGCTTTGTGTCGAAGATGTCATCTATCTAAATCTCGCGCGCGGCCACTCTTGTGGGCCGGCCTCTGCATCTCTCATGCCGGCGACTTGGAGCCAGCAGCCGCCCATGCCGGACGAGGCAGCCGAAGTCAGTTCAGTCAGCCAGTCAGCCAGCCTGCGTGCTTGCTGCAGGCTGCCAAGAATAACACCTCGAACTCAGTCCAGCTTGGTGGCGGCGGCCGAGTGGACCCTCAAGCGACGACAAACCAGGACATCGTTGACGTCGTCGGCGTCTTCGCGAGGTCGTACATGTTGGATAATGTCTCGAGACTAGGCCGAGACAATCCCTTCTATCTTCTTTCTCTTCACCACCTCGGTCAACTCGCTCTCCTCATCACATTCGCTGCTCTTGGCCTGGCTGTCAAGACCGCTATCACCTCTTCGTCGCACCACCGTTACACCTTTCGCCACCACCTGTCCTTCGCTGAGCTGCTGAAGCTCCTTTTCCTCATCCAATAGGACCTACACACCTTCAAGAGTCGCAGTCGAAATGCTCTCTCTCCTCGTCTTCCCCGCCTTGATGGCGGCGGCCAGCCTCCCCTTTTCCTCCGCAATCCCTCATCCTCTTCGTCCATCTTCTGCCTCGCAGCATCGCGAGCTCGCCACCAGGCAGGACTCCGGGACCGGATACGCCCAGCCAGAGAGCTGGCTGACGGTGATCCCCAACTCCAACCTCGGTGAACCGATCAATGTTGTCATCTCGAGCCAATCGGACCAGGCCGTATTGTCGGACACTGGCCTGCAGAGCTATTTCTCCTCGCTCTTCTTCTCGCCTAACAACTGCCTCGGTATCAGTCTGGGTGATCAGCAGGCTGCCAATCTCAATGATGGGCAGGGCGTCGTTAATCAGACGGCCTTGTATCGATGTGAGTGCGCGTGTGCAGACGCAAAGGTGGCCAACTTGATGCTCACCTCCTGCTCGCGTCCGCCTTTCTCGCAGACAACTTTGGCTCCGGCACGCTTACTTGCCAAGAGAGTATCAACGGCGGCGAGCACTTTCGGTGAGTAGACTCAGAGACCGGCGCCGCAATGTGCGGCTCGAAATGCGCTGGGACAATTGAGGCTGCACAGCGCGGACCCAGGTTAGTACGGGATCTGATCGCCACCCGCCATCGCTTCGCTCGCACAGCTGGTGGAGGCAGTCCTCTACCGGCGCCATCTTCATTGCCGCCTCCGTGGAAATGGGTGCATCAAAGAATCATATGATTGTAGACAATGGGTGAGTGTTCGGAGCGGTTGCCCTCCTATTGCATCATACCGTCGCTCACTACCGGCCATGCCGTATTCTCCCTCCGCCAACTCTTCTGCCCCTTGCTCCCTCTCCTGCCTCCTTTATGACGCCCCTATCTCTGCTGATCTGCTTCCTCGCGCAGCTATAACTTGGGCCGCAACTACTTTGTAGGGAATGCGACCAATTCTTCCGGCACCACCTCCCCCCAAGACGCCTCTCACTTCACCACCCAGCAATCCACGACCTCAGTTCAAGTGGACTCGTCGAGCATCAACCACGGAATCAGCTTCGACAACCAAGTGGCAGTTCTTACCGTCACCCAGACCAAAGCAGGCAACGGCACGAACCCCACTGCCAGCTCTTCCTCGTCGGGCTCTTCCAGCTCTTCTGGCTCGTCATCGTCTGCTGAAGGCATGCACTCCCCACCTTGGCTCCTTGCAGGAGGGCTCGCCCTTCTTGCTTCGGGTTGGACGATGGGCTTGCCCACCGGCGAGTCCAATGCTCGACCCAAGGCAAGGAAAGGGCGCTCCTCTTCCCCTTCTTCTCCATCGTACGATCCGTCCACCCTCCCCCTCGAACTGCTCCACGCCGACGCTGCGCTCCCTCTGACGCCTGCACTCGCCTCGCGCATCTCCAATGGGCCCACCAGCCCCATCGACGCCGAGACGCGCGAGAAGATCAAGGCAGCTCTGCCCTTTGCTGCTGCGGCGTACTGCCGTGGACCCGTGCATGACGGCGTCTGGGGTGGACCTGAGTGTGGGCCAGCTTGTGACGGTGTCGAGGAGGAGGTGGACCTACTTTGGCACACGGGCGATGGAGGTGAGTCGCTTTGAGCTTTGAGCTGCTCTTCTGTATCGGATGGACTCTACGTTCAGGATGTGCCTGTAGATAGACGACTTTGGATATGGCTCCGGATTCGTAAGCTCGCAGTGAAATAGAGAAGCCGCAATGGAAGGCATGATGAGGACTTTGGACGGCTCTGCTTGACAGGAAAGCGATTGGCTTAGCGCCACGACAGCGAGCTCACCACTGGCATCGCCTCTCCTACCACCTCGATAGACTGGGATCCCCACCGCTACCTTGCCTTCGTCCCCTCGACGGGCACTCTCGTCCTCGCTGTAGAGGGCACAGCCATGAGGCTTCTCTCAGCATACAATGACGCCAACTGGACTCCACGCCCCGTACCGGCTTCATCGCCCGTGGCTGCGACTTTCCGCAAGTACGCCAAGTCTCCCTCACACGTCGCTGCCGTACCCGTCCTGGACGTTTTGCATGCCCAGGATGGAGCTTCACGTCCGGCGGACAACACCTTCTCCGGCGTCGCCACGATCCACACAGGCTTCTACGATGCATGGTCGCGATTGTACCCCTCTGCCCTTTCGGCGATACGTGCTGCTCTCACTGGTCCGTACAGTGGCAAAGTGAAGAAGATCCTGGCTACGGGTCACTCACTTGGATCCGCGATAGCGATGGTGGATGCAATGGCACTGAGAAGTGACTTGGGGGAGGGAATACAGATCGAGAACATCGTCTACGGGTCGCCGCGCGTCTTCAATCCGGTAGGAGCGCGATTGTTTGAAGAAGTGGCGGGAAATGAACAGGCCGACATCTACTTCGTGAGTCTCTTCGCCCATCGTTCGTTAGGCTACCTCTGAGTTGCAGTATGCCGACCGTGACCCTACTTCCTCCTCACAACTGCAGCGCCACATCCACCACGCAAATGACATGGTCACTCACATGGGTCTATTCTTGGAAGGCTTTGAACATCCTTCCTACGAGATCTTCCTGCCTGACAACTCGACGACTGCCCTCTCCTGCTTAGGTCGGGAGAACATCAATTGCTCCCTCGGCCGCGCGATGGGGGATCATTACCGCCATTTGAACGTGTACGATCACAGTGGGCCTTACTTGCGGGAGTGGCTGCTAGGCAGGGAGGGAAAGACGGAGCAATGTTGGCAGGCGAGTGGCTATGAGCAGATTGGACTCAAGGTGCCTGGTGCTGGGCTGAAGCACAGCTGGACGGGCAAAGAGGGGAAGGCTTCCGGCCTGCCTGCGGATCAAGGCCCTGTGGTCTTGGGGATCCCTGTGAATGACACCATCCCCGACTTTCCGCCGTAGTGCTACTCATTGTCGTCACTAGCATAGATGGCCGTTGTTTCTAGTCTTTTAGCAATACCACATCGATGGCAAGCTACTTTGAAGTCGTTTGCTGGGCGCGCCTCTTCTCCACCCGAGTTGGCTTTTCTCTCTCTCCGTCTTGGTCAGGTTGCCTCGCAGCCGCCATCTGTTCGTCGCCCGACATTTTCCAATTCTTCGCAACGCTCCATCTACGTCTTCTTCACCGCCCCTCGCAATGACGTCGATCGATTCGATTGTCATTCAGAAGCGGCCACTACCGCTGCCAGATGGAAGCAGCGACCCTCTTTTCAGTCGCAAATTCATCAAGAAGACGGCCAGAGGCAAAGTCCTCAAGGTGCACCGCGAACGCTACTTGCGCGATGACATTGCCTGCGGGTCGAAGAGCTGCAAAGAATGTGCAGACATCTACCAGAGACATCCTCACCTGCCTCAACCCTGCTTGAGCGCAAAGGGTATCACCAACAATACCAAAGTGACAGCACCGCACTACCTCGTCCTCGATACGAATATCATCCTGCATCAGATGGACCTCCTCGAAAGCATGCTCGGACAAGCAGACTCAGCATCATCCTCCTCTTCTACCTCATCCTCCTCAACTGCCCTTCCGTCTTTTGTCGACGTCGTCATCCTGCAGACCGTAGTCGAAGAAGTGCGCCATCGCTCGCTGCCCCTCTACAATCGGCTGATGGACATTGTCAAGGACTCGGAGCATGCAGCACGAATGGGAAGAAGCGATCAGACTGCGGAGAATAGGCGGTGGTGGATTTATTCCAATGACTTTGCGAGGGAGAGCGCTGTAGCTCGTCGCGAGAATGAGTCGCCCAACGACAGAAACGATCGCGCGATCAGGACCGCCGTCAAGTGGTACCAAGGCCACTCTCCACTTGACGTCGTCCTCCTCTCAGACGATGCAGACAATGTAGCGCGAGCTCAGTCGGATGACATCCAGGCCATGAATGTACGCGACTACGTAGCAGGCATGCCAGCAGCGGACAAGCTCAGCGATCTCATCTCATCGCGTGAGGCAAAGAGCAGCACAGACAAGGGATCGGGCATCCTCTATCCTGAGCACCTGCCCGTAGGCCAGGCGACGGCAGCCATTAAAGGTGGACTGCTCCACCAGGGCTACTTCAACGCCAGCGCATTCAACTTCCTCGAGGCGACGGTCAAGGTGCCTCGCTACGACAAGCCAGTCATTCTTATCGGAAGGGATAGCATGAATCGCGCCATCGATGGCGACGTAGTGGCCATCGAGATGCTGCCCGAGCAAGAATGGAAGGCGTCTGCCGACGATGTCCTGGACGCAGACAGTGCACTCAAGAATGACGACGCAGAGGGGGAGGGAGAGGGCGAGGAAGACAACGAAGCAGTCGACGACGCCGAAGCCAAGCTGGACAAGAAGGAGAAGAAGGAGGCAACCTCATCACGTGGAGAACGTCAGCCGACAGGCAAAGTCGTCTCGATCATTCGCCGCAACTGGCGCTCTTACGTCGCTCACGTAGATGCCTCTTCAGTCCACTCGAGCGCTCTCGGCGCCCAATCCCTCTTTGCAACCCCTGTTGACCGCAAAGTACCACGCATCCGCATCCGCACACGCCAGGCTAGCGAGCTCATCGGCCAGAAGATCCTCGTCGCCCTCGACGACTGGCGTCCCACTAGCCGATACCCGGACGGGCACTTCGTGCGCGCCTTGGGAGCCACGGAAAGCCAAGCTGCGGAGCAGGAAAGTCTCTTGCTGGAGCACGACGTGCCGTATCGCCCCTTCAGCCGAGCCATCCTTGACTGCCTTCCACCCGAGGGAGACACCTGGGTCGTACCGCCCAAGGATGCAACTCACCCATCGTGGCGAGGTCGAATCGACTTGCGCGACGAGAATATCTGCAGTATCGACCCACCTGGATGTCAAGATATCGACGATGCCCTGCACGCCAAGCAGCTGCCCAATGGCAACGTCGAGTGCGGAGTGCACATCGCTGACGTGTCTCACTTTGTGGCCCCGGCTACGCCCATGGATGCAGAGGCCGCTTCGAGAGGGACGACGGTGTACCTGGTGGACAAGCGTATCGACATGTTGCCTCACTTGCTGGGCACGAATCTGTGTTCGCTGCGACCCTTTGTCGAGAGACTGGCATTTAGTGTGATCTGGGAGATGGATCCGAAGACGGCCAAGGTGGTTGATGTACGGTTCAGCAAGAGTGTCATTGCGTCCAAAGCAGCATTCACCTACGAGGCAGCACAGCTGCGCAAGGACGATTCTTCGCAGACGGATGCAATCACGACTTCCATCCGCCTCCTGAACAGTATTGCACTCAAGCTCAAGGCGCAACGCATGGCAAATGGAGCCCTCAACCTCGCTTCACCTGAAGTGCGCATCCACCTCGACTCGCCCGAGGCGGCCGGACCAATCGACGTGGAGCAGAAGGAGATGCGCGAGACGAACAGCCTGGTAGAGGAGTTCATGCTTCTCGCCAATGTAACCGTGGCAGAGAAGATCTACTCCGCCTACCCTCAGACGGCAGTCCTGCGTCGTCACTTGCCTCCTCCCAGAACCAACTTCGAGGGATTGCAGGACGTCCTCAAGAAGAGGCTGGGCTTCGATCTCAACATCGATTCCAGTGGGGCCCTTGCCAAAAGTCTGGATACGTGTACCGACCCCTCCAACCCTGCCCTCAATACCTTGGTGAGGATCATGGCCACCCGCTGTATGCTGTCAGCCGAGTACTTTTGCTCCGGCTCAGTACCTCGCGATACATTCGGGCACTACGGTCTCGCTTGCGGAATGTACACGCACTTCACCTCGCCCATCCGGCGATATGCTGATGTGCTGGCGCACAGGCAACTCGCGGCGGCCATCGGGCATACGGGGCCGGGAGCGACCTTGCATGCCAGTCTGGCGGACAAGGGAAACGTGGACGGGGTGCTCGACGTGGTCAACAAGAGACACAGAGGCGGTCAGATGGCGGGTCGGGCTAGTGTGGAATTCTTCGTTGGGCTGAGCATCGCCAAGCGTAATGAGGCGGCCAAGCAGGCGGCGGCGGCAAAGGGCGACAGCAAGGCTGCGGCGGTCGTGGCTGGGCAGGACTTCCGCCTCAGGGAGGACGCCTTTGTCATTCGTGTCTTCCGTAACGGAGTCTCCGTCTTCGTTAACAAGTACGGACTCGAAGGGCTTATCACGCTCCCTGCAAAGAGCGGGGTGCAGTGCGACTTGGACTCGGAGAATTACACGGTCACTATTCCGAAAGAGTTATCGGGATTGGGCAAGGATGTCAAGCTTGGAGTGTTTGACAGGTGTACGGTGGCGATTGGGGTCGAGAAGGATAGGAGCACGCAGAGGAAGAGGGTAAGGATGGAGTTGGTTTTGTGAGCGTGCGGCGGGAGGACACTGCAAGACAATAATCACAAGCATGACTGCGACTGTGCGTGACAGATAGAGTTTGGTATTGAGTGAAGTCATTGACCTCTTTTGATAATGTGATAACAGAATCGGCGTCCCGTTTGCATTCCCTCCCTACCTCGCGCCACCGCCACCACCTCTGGCCACCAGTCCCAGCAAAAGAGCGGCTCCCCTCCCAACAGCTATGATCGGTGAGCAGAGCACGCGCAGCACCACTCCAGCGACGGTCACGAGGGAGGGCTGCTGATGGCGATGTGAGATGGACGTAGTCGGATGCGAGGCGTGCTTTCGCAACAAGTCGCTCTCGTCATCCTTGTCATCCTCGAAATTCTCGCGGGCGGCTGGCCGCGGCCAAGGCGGTATGGTCGGTCCGCTAGCCCCTTCCCTGTCTTGCGAGCCTGGCTGCTCTGCATTCCATGTTCCCTCCCCAAAATCGACATTAGCAGCCATGGCCAGCTGCTCGACTCTTCGGCCTAGCATCTCCAAATCAGTCCAGCTGGGCCTTCTACGAGCTTGACCGTCGGCACCGCCACGAGCTCGAGCTACGATGTGACTGCCGGGAATGGACTGCAGCTCCTCGCTGAGGGCTGCGCCGATGGCAAAGAGGGCGAAGAGTGCCGCCATCATATAAACGGGCATCCAGAGGGAGGATCGCGCTCTTTCGCCGCTGCTAGACTCTTCCTCGTCTTCATCGTCATCGCCACCACCAGCGGCAAATGTGAGCCAACGCCGTCGCCTGCCCCTCTGCGGTGACCCACCGCGAAGCTGCATCATCTTTCTTCTCCTCCTCTTGCTCCTCCTTGTCGCCTCTTGCGGCGAGACGAGGAGAGCTGTGATGTCGAGCGGAGTGAGAGGTGGAATTACAAAGCGATGCAGCTCCATGGCTGCATGGCTTGTGGAGATGGCTGCTTGAGGCTGCTTGGGCATCGCCTCGATATCGAAGCTCGGGGCCACGAGGTTGCCTACGGCGACTCCGTCGTGCTCAGCCTTCACGTGTAGAAGGAGCACTTCAGATGCAAAGAGAGGCAGAGGGAGGGGCAATGTTGATAGCGCAGTGTTGACCGGCATGCTGCTCCCATCCAGGCTCTCATACTCGAAAATGAGACGCACCTCCGCCGCTGTCGAAAACTTGTCATCTACCTGTGGCGGGCGACGCAAATGCAAGCAAACATTTTCTGCCGCATCGCTGCGGTGCGGCTCGACTACGGTCCCAGCCACCAGCGCCAGCAGCACAGTGGGCTCACGGCTGCGCCGTCCGAAGCTGTTTTCCCCGTCTGGCTCGTCATTTGCCGCGGCCCCATCAAATGCACACGGCATCGTAGCAGTGCGTGGGAGCCACAGATCCATCTCCTCTAAGGGCCGCCCATCCTTCTTGACCAAGGGCCAGCTACAACGTAAGTCGCATACCATTCTACGCAGGCCCGCGGGTCGAGCCGGTGCACCCTTGTTCTGTCCAGCGACGCCATCGTCCCGACTACACATCCAGAGGGACAGCGACGCCTCGGCAATCACTGACGGTCTCGAAGTCTCATCGTCATGTAGCACCATCGAGTCGTCCCAAATGGGCATTGGGCGGAACACAGCTTGAGGAGTGTGCGGTGGACTGCTCGCTGCTGGTGGGTCTTCCCCGGCTTGGAGAGTAGAATCTGCGTTCTGCTCGCCGTCCAAGCTATCGAATGGACCTTCGTCACTGGGCAAAGGGAAGAGGTGCAGGTAGGGTGAGGCCATAGGCGAGGCAGAGCCGCTCTCATGCTCGACGGTGAGCGTGTCTGGTTGCACGGCGTCGGGTACTTGCTTTGAGCGCGCCGGCCTGAGAAAACCCACGCCAGAGGGTGGAGATTGTGCATGTGGCTCCAAGTGATGACTGGTGCTGAGTTCTGCAGCTGTTGGCGCCTTTATCGTAGGCAAGACTACTGGATCGTCGTTCTGCATGTCCATCAGCAACCGGTAGCGCAGTGTGAAGGAGAAGGTCTCGCCGGTATCGGGCACATCGAGGTACAGAATGACGCGTGACTTTTCGTCAGGCCCTAATGGGGGCAGAGCCTTTGAGCCGTTACCATTGTTCCTGGACAGCTCGGCGCTGAGGTCAAGCGAGGCGTCGAAACCCCTTGGCGGCCTGGTGGCCAACAAGTCATCTCCCTCGAGCAGGGAGGTGTCGTCAATGGACGAAGAACTTGACGCCAAGCTAGCCAATGTGCTATTACTGCCTGATCGCTCTGGATGCTTGCCAGGTACATCTCCTGGGTTGAGAAAGTGCCAGCTGCGCAGCCCTATGGTGTCTTCGATGGTCATGTCTTGATACTCTATCGCTTGACCGTGCGAGTCGAGGACCAGCGGCAGGTAAGCGATGCGATCGAGGCCCGAGCAGTAGACGCCTCGCAGTACGCCCTCACTCAGGACGTCCAGGCGGACTCTGCCATCCTGATCCAGCGTGTAGCGACTCGTTGTCTGTAGCTGCATGGTGTCACAGCGTATCGCAGCCAGACTGTCGTCGCGCTGCAGCTTTCCTGCGCTTGCACCTGCCCATCGTATTGAGACTTGGTCCGTCGACTGGAAGAGGCCCTTGACGCAGAGATTCTCCTCCTCCCCTTCTTCCGCATGCTCGTCACTGCTTTGGGTGATCATCGACCGCGCGTCGTCGTCTGCGCTGGGGTCGAGCGAGTCGCTACCCTCCCCACCAAAGGAGCGTCGAGGTTTTGGCGGCGGCCTCTTCTTGCCTAGCGGCGGCTCAATGCGTACATCAACCTCGTCTTCTGAGTCGACAACTTCGGGCGAGAACGTGAAGTGTATACGCGAGTGCAAGCAGCGTGGCACTGGAAGGATCAGAGCGTATGGGCTTCTCGGCGGCTGCGTCTTGAAGCGCGTTTCGAGCTGAATGCAGACCATGTAGCTCAATGTATGCGCCGGTGGAGGCGAAGTGGAAGTTGAGGGTGTCGAAGCGGCATGCTTGGGCATTGTGCTGAACGTGACAGCATAGTTGGAGATCGTGATACGAGGCTGTGAGCCCGTGTCGAACGAGTCGACGCTCACCCTGCCGCCTAGATGACGAGCTGCTCTGGCCGCTGTCTCAGAGAGGGGCGCATATCCGCCGGTACTTGATAGAGCATCGACCGACGACGAGAGGAGCTTAACGTCGGTGTCCGGCAAGAGTGGATATGAGGCTGCATGCGCAGTGGCGGGAACGGTGACAAGAAGGAAGAGCTCATAGCGTGATCCTTGTCCAAAGGCATTACCTCGCAGGACGAGCTTCTTGACAATCCGTCCAGGATGCTGTGACTGCGCAGCCGGCGACGACGACGCCGGCGAATGAGAGGCCTGATGGGACAGTCGACTGCGAAGATGAGGTGTCACTGGAGTGTGCGCCATCAAGCTGACAGATTCGGGGACTGCGGCTCAGTGAGGAGGCGGCGAGATGAGGAGTGGATGGATGAAGGGGAGAGACAAAAGTGTTGGACTCCTCGTGTCCTCGCGCTCGAGGCCCACTTCCGCGATCTTCACCTGGCGCGACATCATTGCGCTCAGTCCCTCTCCACCTTGCGATCCAAGACCAGCCCTCGTACCAGACTTGGAGCGATTCTACGTCGCACGCCCAGATTGCTCCTCACCATGATCGAGTGAGCTTACCTTGAGTCGTGCCTGTGAGTCGGCAGAGGAGTCAACAGTGAGAAGTGTGACCGACTTCTCGACAGTCCTTAACGGCCCGATTTGAGTCTGCCCAGATACTCGTGCGGTGGACACTGCTCAGAGCCTGAGCCAGGAATGGCATCATGGGACCCTAGCATGAGCCTGTCGATCGAGATGCGAGCTGATGAAGGGAACCTGGCGACTATGACTTGCTTTTCTCTTTGCGACCGGGTCGTGACGATACCGAGCCCCTCGGCGACGGCTGTGAGCGCCTCGTGGTAGTCGTGCCCCAGACAATCATTCATCTCGCTCTTCCTCGCTCGTCTTATTCTCCGAGGAACTATCTGTCATCCATGAGACCGAGCCACTCGAGGATGCTTAGCTGCGACATCGTCGTCGATCTCGGTGTGTGAGGCTGGAGCTCTCGCAGTGCCGGATATGGCTACCTTCGTTGCGGCCTGCCGGCGGAGTCCGCGCTTCGTGCCTCGAGCTTTTCACGCTGGGCCAATCGCGGCAGGCGCTCTATGCGGTCATTGGCAGCGCGGCGAGGCACACGAGCACTGTGACGTGTGTGACGGTGGGCGGCGGGGCTGTACTCGTCGTCGCTCTCACTCGCTCGCTCGCCTGAGCACCCGGTCGGCACTCACAAGCTTCTCCCCGCACGAGAGGCCGCGCCGGCGTAGTAGGACCCCCCACATCGAGGACCGCTGACCTTGTATAAGGAGTGAGCGACCGGACGACCACGCTTTCCATCCTGACCACCACTACCACCGCGTAACCTCAACGTCTCTACACACATCACCGCAACACCAATCTATTCACAATGGGAGAGTTCAAATCCAAGGCATTGTTCGAGCAGGTAAGCATCGGCGGCAGGGGCAGCAGCAGGGCCGATTCCTCGTCTGCTGACGAGAGGAGGAGCACTAAGCTGTAATCATGGTCAAAGCGATACTGACTGCTCCAAACACCCTGTCGCATCCTCGTAGATCAAGGGCGGTCTCTCTGAGATGAGCGAGAAGGAGAAGAAGGACATCATGAAGGTGCGTTGCCTACCCTCCTCATTGTCCGTCCTTGCAGCGCAGCATGACTGACCACCCATTCCCCCTCCGATCCTCGCACTCCAACAGAAGACCAACGGTGTCTTCGAGATGCACATCAAGCAGGGCGGCGAGGAGCTTGTCTACACCATTGACCTCAAGAAGGGCGGCGAGGCCTACGAGGGCAAGTCAAAGGGCAAGGCCGATGTCACCATCAACACGTCGGACGAGACCTTCATGCAGATGGCCGACGGTCAGCTCAACGGCCAGAAGGCCTTCATGAGCGGCAAGCTCAAGGTCAAGGGTAACATCATGCTCGCTACCAAGCTCGACGGTGTGCTCAAGGCCCAGAAGGCTAAGCTCTAAGCGCTGGAAAGGAACGATTGTCTCTTCCTGTGCTTGGAACGCTCCATCTGATTGATATGATACACCTTGACACGAGATGCCATCGTCGAACAGCTGAGCAGTGTGGATGGAGCTATGAGAGCTGTCAGAAACGTAGAGGAGACGATCAGGCGGCGAGCCCGATTGGTGGGCAATGGGCACGAATAGGACGCGATGAGTGGCTTTGCTACGACGTCAGAGAGCTTCCGCAGAAGAGCAACCACAGTCAACGACCAACTGCAAAGGCAGCGATATCTGCCGCCAAGTGAGAAAGCGCAAACACGCACGCCGAGGCTGGGTTGCTTGCCGTGCAACGGAGCGATGGAGAGAAGGCCCGCACTGAGATCCGCATGCTAGCCTATGAGCCTGCCTGCTCAACCTTCCACTGAGCCAGTCATCCTGTCATGCCATCCCGTTATCTTGTTGTTCTCGCCTCTGGCCTGCCAATGGCCCAGCCACGCTGAGTGGAAGCTTCGGCCTGAACGCCGAAAAAGAGGCGAGACGGACGCGTGGGTCAGCAGGCCGCCGCTCACCGCGCACGGAGCAAGCAGCGGTCGTGCGACTTTATGTGTCAGTGTCTGCTCTTCTTGATCTTCTTCGCCCCATCACCATCTCTTTTCGATTGATCTCGTCACCTCGTTCAGGTGAGCAACACGAGCAGGCATCGACAAAGTAGGGTGGTACACTTACCTTCTTCGCCTCATTGCCCTCACAGACTGTTGGATGAGAACCGGATTAGCTCGGCGTCTGTTGGCAAAGAGACAAATCTCCACTGCCGCATATCGTCCTTCTCTCGCAGCATCATCTCTCATCGCATCTCTTCCTTTGGGCAACCACGCAAGTCTCGCAAAGGTACGCACCTGAGTTGAAAGCTGCATAACACCAGCGAATGGCACGACCATCGTCGCCGTCTTCCCTGCTACTTCCTCTCACCGCCTGCCTCGCTGTCCTCGCCGCTGCCCTCCTCTTCCAGACTCCATCTCTGCAACATCTAGCAACTCCAAAGGTGGACCGCCTTCGATCTCTCCTCTCGCACTTTCGACCGGCTTCCACCATGTCCGTTGACCCTACCAAGGTTGACTACCCGGAGTTCCGTCTCCCCCGCACTGTGATCCCTTCTCACTATGACCTCCTGATCCAGTCGGACCTCAAGGCGCTCCACTTCGCCGGAGTCGTCACTGCTTCCTTCAAAGTCGTCGACCCTAATGGAATATCCGAGCTCATCTTCAACGCCGGACCTAAGATGAAGTTCGGCAAGGCCCTCGTTGTATGCGAGCAGCTCAAGACTGAGTCAACGCAGACCATCGACTCGGTCCACCTCGATGCCAAGCGCGAGGTAGCGAAGATCAAGCTCGCAACGGCACTGCCAGCTGGTGCAGAGGGAAAGATGACCATCGCCTTCGAATCTGAGCTCGACAACAGCATGATGGTGAGCTAGAGGTGCAGTCACGGCATCTACGTCATTGCGCGGCCTGCTAACCAACTTTGCTCACGATGTTCGCGCTGGCGCAGGGCTACTACCACTCTACATCCGAGCACAATGGCAAGAAGATCATCTCTGCTCTCACTCAATTCGAAGCTACTGCTCAACGTCGAGCCTTCCCCGGCTGGGATGAGCCTGATCTCAAGACGACCGTCTCATTCCGCATGCTGCACCGCAAGGAGAACACGGCCCTGGCCAACATGCCTGTCACTAAGGCCAGTGATGTCTCTGGCGCCGACATTGACAAGCTCCTTCGCACTAGCGAGTTCGGCGTCCCCGCCACCTACAACAGCTCCAACCTCGTCAAGACTGAGGGCAAGTCCGAAATGACTTCCACGGCTGACGAGGCTTCCGACTCGTGGGTCCTCACCGAATTCGACACGACTCCCAAGCTCTCGACGTACCTCATCGCCTGGGCGGAGGGGCCATTTAAGCGTCTTTCATCCAGCTTCAAGAGCCCCAAGTCAGGCCGCGAAGTCGCAGTCAACGTCTACGCTACCGAGGACTTCATTGACCAAGCGCAGTACACCGTCGATGTCACCAAGAAGGTCGTGCCCATCTACGAACAGGTCTTCGACCTTGAGTACCCGCTTCCCAAAGTCGACACCCTCGTCGCGGCTGACTTTGACGCTGGAGCCATGGAGAACTGGGGCCTCATCACTGGGCGTACCTCCGTTTACCTCTACGACCCCGTCAAGTCTGGCATCGCCGGGCAGAAGAGGTGCGCCGGTGTGCAGAGCCACGAAGTTGCGCACCAGTGGTTCGGGAACCTTGTCACCATGCGCTTCTGGGACAACCTCTGGCTCAACGAGGCCTTCGCCACACTCATGGGCGAGGTCATCATCCTCGACAAGGCCTACCCTGAGTGGGACTCGGCCAGTGAGTTCATCGCCACCCACCTTGAGCGTGCTCTTGACCTCGACTCGAAGCGCTCTTCTCACGCCATTGAGGTCAAATTGCGCTCCAACGGTGAGCCGGACGTGGCTGCCGTCATCTCCGAAATCTTCGACGCAATCAGCTACAGCAAGGGTGCGAGCGTGCTGCGCATGCTTTCGAACCTTGTGGGCGAGGAGAAGTTCCTGCAAGGAGTCAGCATCTACCTAAAGAAGCTCGCCTACGGCAATTCGGTCACTGCTGATCTGTGGAACGGTATCAGCGAGGCGTCGGGCAAGGATGTGCCGCGCATTATGAAAAACTGGGTTCTCGAGCAGGGCTTCCCGGTCATTACTGTCGAAGAAGAGGCCGACGCAATCAAGGTGCGACAGAATCGCTTCCTGACCACGGGCGACGTCAAGCCCGAGGAGGACAAGACCCTCTGGCACGTTCCTCTTGCCATCAAGACGTCGGTTGGCATTGACCAGGAAGCTATCCTCCAGGAGGAGCGTGAAGCTTCAATCCCGCTCAAGGATGCCAAGAACGCTCAGTGGAAGCTCAACGCCAACACAGTGGGCGTGTACCGCGTCGCCTACTCGCCGGAGCGTCTCGCCAAGCTGGGCAAGGAAGCCGCCAATAAGGACGGCATGTTCTCGCTTGAGGACCGAGTTGGTCTTATCTCGGACGCCTTCACGCTGGGCCGAGCTGGCTACGCGAAGACGTCAGGCGGACTTGACCTGCTCAAGGGCTTCAACCTGAGCGAGGACCGCTATCTTGCCAACCTGGGCGCATCGACGCACCTGGGCTCCTTGGCCAGCGTATGGTGGGAGCAGCCTCAGGAAGTGCGGGATGCCATTGACGCGTTCCGTGCGGATCTCTTCCGTCCAGCCGTACAGAAGTTGGGCTTCGACTTCGGTGCGGACGATTCGCCCGACCTCCGTCAGCTGCGTGCGACCGTTATCGGCGCCGCAGCCGCAGCCAGCGACCCTTACACGATCAAGGAGATTCAACGCCGCATGGGCCCCGTCATCGAGAAGGGAGACGAGTCTCTTATCCACCCCGACATCTTCCGCACTTGCATCGTCCAATCCGTCAAGCACGGTGGCGCCAAGGAATGGGAGACGGCCCTGCGCATGTACCGCAAGCCTCCCACGCCCACTCACAAGATTGCCGCCCTCATGGCACTGGGCTCGACGAGGGAGCCAGAGCTGATCAAGAAGGCCTTTGACTTTGCGTTCGAGGGCAATGAGGTCAAGACGCAAGACTTCATGTACCCGGTGCTGGCTTTCAGCATGAATGCGGCTACGAGGAGGCAGCTGAGAGATGCGATGCAGGAGAGGCACGAGGCGCTTGTCAAGCGTTTCGAGGGAAGTGAGTGCGCGCGTGGCGATGAGATAATTGGTATTGCTTCTGACGGTCCTCTCCTCCCTTTCCTTACTCTCCTTCCCGCCCTCTGTCTTCCATCACTCGTCGCGCCCGATAAGACTTCTCCCTCGGCCGCATTATCCAGTACTCGATCAGCTCCTTCTCTTCTCCGGAGGACCTCCAACAGATCGAGTCATTCTTCTCCAAGCACGACAACGACAAGTACAAGTCTGGCCTCGAGCAGGGCTTGGACGAGGTGCGCGCCAACATTGGTTGGGTCAAAAGGTCGACGGAGGATGTGCGCGGGTGGCTGCAGTCGAATGGGTACCTCAAGGCGTAGAGGGACCATGTGCTCGGAAGGGTATGACTGTTTTGTGGTTACGAATGGAGCAATTGTCCAATCTCTAATCGTGTGACGCTTGAGTGCGGCCAATCTTACTCATCGGCGGATCCGCTCAGCTCCAGTCGAGGTCGTCATCGATTGCTGCAAAGTTGCTCGCCCCACCAGCTCCATGATTGGCAGAAGCGGCGGCCAACAGGCTAGCATCGAGAATGTCCTGCCTCCTCTCCTCATTGATCTTCCCCTGCTCGACGGCGCCCTGCAGTCCGCCGACATCGATGCGGTCTCCTCCCTCGGTAGCATTGTGCGCCGCAGCTCGGAAGTCTCTTCGAGGGTCATAGCGTTGTCGCGGGTCCAGCGCCTGGTAGATGGACGAGTCCTCTCTCGCATCGGGCACCTCCATTCCCTCCTCCCCTGCTGCAGCCGCAGCCTCCCTTGCTGCCCTCGCGTCGCTGCCTGTCCTTGCGTCAATGACGTAGCAATTATCGCAGTGTGGACAATAGTCATCGCTGCCCTGCTCAAAGCGCTCCAAGTCACGGCGGAATGCCCTGCGGCACTTCTTGCATACAAAGGCCAGCTCCGTAGTCTTGGCGAGCGGGTGGTCGGAGGATTCGGCGTGACATTGTGGACAGTCGAAGAAGCGTTGGCAGCAGGGTGCACGGACTGTCACTTGGGCATTGAGGATGTGTTTGCACATGTTGGTGCAAAGTGAAGCAGTGATGAGGTCTGCGAAGGTGAACAAGTCGGAAGAAAGAGAGGCAAAGCAGGGCCTGGCGCTCCTCGGCGAAAGCCTTTCCTTTGTCCCGCTCACGTGGTCGAATCCAACACTCGCCTCTGCCTCTGCGCCACGCGTCGAGCAGGCATCGCGGGAAGAGGGCGCGAGGCGGTCGGTGTTGGTTGAGTGGGAATCCACTCGCGACTCCACAAAAGCATCAAAGGCGTCTTGCTCCTAATCATCCCTCCTCTCGCATCCATTCGAGTAGCCATCCGATCACCTTCCTTCCTCGCATCCACACCTGCCAACATGGCAAAGGCAAAGGCCAAAGCAAAGGTCAAATCGGCGCCCTCGTCGCCAGCCAAGACGACCGCCGCCAAGATGGTTACAAAAGCGACGCCGCTGCGAGTCTCGCCTTCGATGATCGAGGCCGACGAGTCTGCTGTCGCCGATGAATCCATTGCCAACACCACACGCAATGACGACGACGAAGAAAATGACGGCATGGCCACGCCGACGGGCAACGACACTCTTCTTGGCCTCGACGACGACGACGACGACGACGAGGAAGCCGGCCCATCTGCGGCAGCCAGCAACGTAGTTGTATGCGTCCGTGTTCGCCCTGCTCCAGCTGCGGCATCTTCCTCAGACGGAGACTCATGGAAGCTGACCGACTCCACCTCAACCATCGAAGCCACTCCTGATCACCCCTCCATCGCCAAGCGCGGCGGCTCCTCCTCTGCACCGGGCGTAGCCCCGTCAGCCTCTTCCAGCTTCATCTCTGAGGCTGCGCCCCCAAAGAGCTCAGACAAAGACACGTACAAATTCACGTTCGACTCGATCCTTCCTCCCTCCACCTCTTCTCTTGAATCACTTTACACCGGCCATATCTCGCCCGTAGTCAAGGGAGCTGTGCAAGGCTACAATGGCACGGTCTTCGCCTACGGCCAGACCGGCTCGGGAAAGACGTTCACCATGTCAGGCGGAGGAGGCGACAAGGGTGTCATCGGCCGCGCGATCGATGAGGTCTTCGATTGCGTTGGCAAAGAAGCCGACCGCGAATTCTTGCTCCGCGTATCGTACCTCGAGATCTACAATGAGAGCTTGCGAGACCTTCTCGTCGGGCTGCCCAGCTCGGCTAGTATGGCGTCGGTATCCGCCACTACTGCTACCAATCGCCCTGCATCCCCCACGAAAGGAGGCTACGCACACCGGGCGGATGGAGGTACAACGCTGCGCATTCAGGAGCACCCTTCCTCTGGCCGGGTCACTATTGCAGGGCTGCGCGAGGAGCTCGTCACCTCGCCCGCGGACATCCTCTCCCTTCTCGAGCGCGGCCAAGCGGCACGTCATCAAGCGGCTACGGACTGGAATGAGCGCTCCTCGCGAAGTCACTGCGTTGCTACAGTCACAATCGAGAGCCGAAGCAAGGAAGGCGGGGACGGCGTACGGGTCAGTGCGCTCAACCTCATTGATCTGGCTGGCAGTGAGCGCGCCGCAACGGAGAAGGAGCGCCGCAAAGAGGGTGCCTTCATCAACAAATCACTTCTTACTCTGGGATCGGTCATCTCAAAACTCTCAGCCTCCGCCGCCAATCCAGCCGCGGCGGCGCACATCCCCTATCGCGACTCGAAGCTCACGCGTCTTCTCCAGACTTCACTGTCGGGCAATGCGCGTGTGGCTGTGCTTCTCACCATGTCACCCCTCGCTCAGCATGCGGTGGAAGGATTGAGCACGCTCAAGTTTGGGAGGAGGTGCAAGATGATCAAGTTGCACGCCAAGAAGGGAGAGATTGGCGAGGGAGACGGGGCGAGTGAGGCGTTGCTGAGAAGGTACAAGCGGGAAGTTGAGAAGCTGAGGGCAAGGCTAGAGGAGCCTGCTGCTATCCCGAGGAGTAGCAGCGGCGGCAGCGACGACTCCTCGCTGCGTGACGTGGAGGCGCGTCGTCGAGCCGCGGAGGAGGAAGTAGTGGACATGACGAGGCAAAAGTCAGAGCTCCGCGCGCAAATGGAGCATCTCACGAAGCTGATTCTCACCGGCAAATCCGTGGGCGACAATGCTGGCAAAACGATGCCGCCAAGCACGCCACCTCGACCCCGTGGACGTGTTTCCGAATTCGGCACACCCGGTACCCCCTCACGTCCAAGCTCACCACACAAACGAATGTGCGCAGCCTCAAAGTTGCAGCGCAGTACGAGCGACTCGCTCGAAGAGGAACCTTCCGTATCATCATCGTCCCGCCCCAAGCCGTTCGCTCTCGAGGCAGAGCTAGCGAGCCTTCGTCGCAACCTTGCACAGGCCCTCGAGTCCAAGGCCCGTTCCGAGGAGGCGCTAGAGAAGGAGGTCGAGGCGTGGCAGGCCCGTGTGGCGGAGGTGAAGACGACGCTTCAGGAGAGGGAGAAGCACTTTGAAGCGGCAGAGTCAGAGAGAAAGGCGGCTGAGGAGAAGCTGCGGGCAGAGGTGGAGCGGTTGGGCCGTGAAGGTCAAGAGGCTGTGGATGCAGGCAAGGGCAGGGATGCAGAGATGGAGGAGCTGCGCACTGAGCTTCGCATGCTGAAGGAGGAGCTCAGGGAGAGCTCGAATCGCCTCGCCACAGCCATAGCCGACTTGAGCACGGAGCGACGTAAGGGCGGCGAAGAGCTTGCGTCTCAACAGGCAAGCCACGATGCTGAGCTCAAGAAGCTGCAGACTCAGCGGCGCGCCCTGGAAGAGGATCTGGGCTCGCGTACCACCCGTTTGGCCAGCACAGCCGCGGAGCTGGAGGAGGAGCGCCGCAAGCTTTCAGAGGCGGAACTCAAGCTGTCTAAGCGTCCTGAGTCGGACGAAGAGGTTGTGCAGAACGAGTTTGATGAGCTGGTGCGCGAGGCGAGGGCAAAAGAGCAGGCCGGGCTCAAGTCGCCCAACATGGCAGCAGGCAAGAAGCTTTCACCTGATGGCGATAGGGAGGGCAGGCTCAAAGAGAGGGAGGAGCGGGCAAAGCAGCGTGAGGCCGAGGCCGAAGCTCGCGCTGAAGAGATGGACCGGCTACAGCGAGATCTTGCGAAAAGGGAGAAGCTGATCAAGGACAGGGAAGCTGCGCCAATGCCAGCGCCTCCATCGTGCGACCACGCTGCACGGATCGCGACGCTGGAGCAGCAGCTACGAGAAGCTCGCGTCACCGTTCCATCAAGCCCAAGCCGTTTGCGGGAGGCTCTGGCTACGACGCCAACCAAGGCAGCTTCCTCTGTACCCTTCTCTCTGCAACGTGGCGGCTCTCTCCGGGAATATCGACGCTACACTCGTCCTGGACTTCCTTCACCACCCTCCTCTTCAGCAAACGCAACTCTTCCCGCCCTCGCCCTCGCCTCGCCTTCCAATGCCACCTCCTCCACCTCTTCCTCAGCAGCAGCCTCATCCGATCCTCTTCTGGAAGCTGCACTGCGCAACGAGCGCGAAGAGGTGGCTCGCCTCAACTCCGTCATCCAAGCGCAACGCAACATGATGGGCGACTTGGAGGCCAGTGTGGCGCAATGGCAGGCAAAGATGGGCGAACAACAGGAAATCATCAGGATGCTGATGGAAGAGAACAACGCGGTCGCCACGGGCAAAGAGCTGCCTACCCCTCCGATGGGCGAGGCAGATCTGGAGAACAAGACCCCCGCTCAGCTTGCGATCAAATCGAAGGCGACGAGGGGTCTCCGTGGCTCTACCCCACTCCATAGCAGCAGTGGCCGTGCCTCGAATGGAGCAACGCCTCCTCGGCACTCGGCTGCCTCCGCGTCCCAACAAGCCCCTGCCTCCCTCCCGCGCAGCGCCGCAATGAAGAATGACGACTTCCTCAAGCGACGCAGCGCTTTCCTAGTCGACTCGCCCTCGCAATCGAAGGATGCCAAGCCCCGCGCTGGCAGCATGATGCCAATCGGTTCTGCACCGTACTACGGAGCGCACACGTTCAATCGTCCTCCGGGCAGCTCGAGCTCCAACGCCGGGCTAGGCTTGACTGCCCCTTCTTCCCCCACCAAGGGCTCAGGGCTGTGGGGGAATGTTCAGCCGGACCCTCTACCCGTGCCCGAAGGCAGCATGAACACCACGCCGCGCAAGCAGCGCCCCCGTGTCACGATCGAGCATGAGCTGGAACGTCTCAAGAGCGGTGCGAGCCCGAGGGTCGATGAGAGGACTAGGGAGCTTTTGGAGAGCCCGAAGCGCGCTCATGGGGCGAGTCGTTTTGCCGGTCAGGAGGGGGAGAGGGCGAGTAGGGATTGGTACATCTGACCGGGGGCGTCTGCACAAGGACTTTCAACTGAGATCTCTCTTCGACTTCTGTATCCATAGGCGCTGGCGTCGCTTTCTTGACTTGTTTTGCTCTTCTTCACCCACTCGTATCTGCAATGCGCGTAGTTGTCAATGCCTCGCAATGGAAGCTCTGTGTTCCGATGTGACTCGGGCGAGACCGTCTCTCCTGCCTTGTTCCACAAGCTGATGGTGGTCGCCGTGTCGAGATAGCATCCAGGGTCGCCCATCTTCGTAGTAGCTGCTACCGGCCTCGCCGCGTCGTGATCGTCATTGACCATCGGTGGCTGTGCCTCTTCTGGCCTGCTTTCTCCTCGCTGGCTGTCTTGGCTCTGGCTCCCTGAGCGTGACCACCTGGCCCTGGTGATGCGCCGCCTGTCCCGCCTCTCCGCCTCTCCGCCTCTCCGCCTCGGCGCCTCGCGTCTCGAGCAGGAGCAAAGGCGAAGGGGCGCGGCGCGCGTGGATGGATTGGAGAGCGGAGCGGGCGGGTGCCGGCCTGGTTGCGTCGATGCACGCACTTGCACTCGCTCCTTCCTTCTCATCCACCCACTACAATCAACCACTCCACAATCTGATCTCGAGTTCACGTCGCGTCGAAGCAAGCTGGTTGCTCCTGATAGGCCAAGCAGCAAGTCTTTCGCATCCCCCCGGCTCGGTCCGCTCATTCATCCAAGGCAGACCAATCGCAATCTTCGAAGGAAGAGATTGCCATATCCGCTTCCAGAAAAGGGACCCTCCGCACCACCTCTAGCCTTCCTACCACTCAATCGCCTTTCGTCATGGCAGGCGGCTCATCGTCCAAGGGCTCCTCCAACAACCATCACCAGTTGTGAGCTGATTTGCGCGCTCCTAAGGATGCTGAGCCGCGCCCAGGCTGACCCGCGTCCTACCTTTGCTCCCTTCGCGTGCGCTCTTCAGCAAGGTCGGCGACGTAGTTTTGGCCAAGATCAGGGGATTCCCAGCATGGCCTGGCGTGGTCAGTATCGCTGCGCGTGCGGATGCAGGCCTCAAAGCACGCCATGCTGACTTCGTGCCTCATCCTCCCCCTTGCTCAGCTCGTCGGTGGTGAACAGGTGCCGCGAGATGTCCAACGCGAGAAGCCCAAGGACAAATTCATCATTCGCTTCTTCCCTAAAGCAGACTAGTGAGCACCCAGCGCGTGTTCCAAACATCGGGCGCGTGCATCATCGCTCACCTCCTTCCTCTCCCCTTGTCCGCCTACTCCCAGCCACTTCCCCGGACATCGCGACCTCACTCTTCTTACTCGCGACGAATGTCGCGCCTACGCCGAAGACTCTCACCGCAAAGATGGCGAGCTCAAGGAAGCTTACAAGATCGGCTCAGCTCCAGAGGAGTGGATCAAGGAGACGGATGCAGTCGTTCTCGAGGCGGAGCGAGCGAGGGAAGAGGCAGAGATGGAGGCGCAAGAGAACCAGGATCAGCTCGAGGATGATGACGAGTTGAAGCCCGAGAAGCCAGCTTCTGGCGCATCCAAGAAGAAGAGGGCAGCTCCTGCCAAGCCGTCTACGGCTAGCAAGAGTAAGAAGGCAAAGACGGAGCCGGCAAGTGGAAGCAGCAAGGCTGCGGCTCCCGTCTCAGGCGGTGCAGCGCGCAAGTCGGCAGGCGCTGCTGGTGAGGATGACGGGGAGGCCGGAGAGCTCGATGAGGACACCAAGAAGGTGCGCAACTGGCGTCACTCCCTGCAACGCGCCTTCTTGCCAAAGGATCGAGCCGCCAACGAGGAGGACGTGAAGGACCAGTGAGTAGCGGCGATGAGTCATAAGAAGCTTGCGTCTTCGTCCTTTGAGACTCACGTCGCCCTTCTTACCCTTGCTCCCTCACAGGCACACTATCTTCAGCACGGTTGAGTCAGCAGATATCACCTCCGAGCAACTCAAAGCCACCAAGATCGGCAAGGTCATGCGCAAGATCATTGGCCTCTCCTCCGTTCCCCTCGACGAGGTTCACCACTTCAAGCAGAGGGCAGAGGCGCTCGTCAACAAATGGAATGCCGTGCAGGCTGGTGGATCAGCTGCGTCTCCCGCCATTGGGGAGACAAAGGCTGCAGAGGCGAAGACGGAGGGTACGAATGGGAACGGGAGTCAGAGCGCAGCATCCGCGCCAGCACCAGCGGACGCGAGCGCGAGCGCGGATGTCGGCGATTTGACGGAGCTCAAGGACGATGAGCCAACACAGCTCCACTCGACCGCCGACTCCGCACCTGCTCCTGATACTGCTGCGCCTGTGGTCGAGTCCGCGCCGGTCAATGGGTCGGCGTGAGGCTCGGGGAGGGAGAGAAAGCAAAGGTAGAGGGAAGCCAGCCATAATGCCAGGCAGTGTGGGCGACGGAGGGTCAGGCAAGGGACAGGAATTAAGAGCGCGGGCATCAGACTCATCTATACGATTCGACTCGACCGACTCAACGCGACGCGGCAGGCGATTTTGCGCTGCGTCCTTCTCTTTCGTAAATCAAGGCGTCAATGATGCGCCTGCTCGTGAGGTCAATGACATCAGCGTCTTCCGACTCTCGCGCTGGTGAGAAAGAGAGGAGGTTCTGACTGAATCAGAGCAGATGTAGGGCAAAGAGCAAGCAAGATGGCATTTAGACTTCAATCGACCCCTTGCTTGGCTGCCCATCAGCCTCGCGCCCCTCTTTCCCCTCTCTATCTGCATCCGCAGGTGGTTGACCACCATTGTCCTGCGCAGCCTCCCCGGTCACTACTTTCTTGCCCGTCCCTCTGTGCTCCCCCTTCAATCCCTGCCCCTGCCCCACCAAGACGAATAGTCTGACACCTTCCTGTGGCCAAAGGCTGTACGGCAGTGCTTGCAGGAGGTAGACTGCTCCCCAGATATAGCTCCTGAGCCAGACGCTGACGGCAGGAGTCCAGCGGAAGGGTCTACGCACGGGCTGCGGAGCCTCTGTAGTCCCTCCACCCAGCCCACGGAGCGCAATCCCCCTCACGTCAGCCTGGTCGCTCTTGAGCCAGCGAACCGCTTCTGCTGCACCGCCCTGCTTGCTCCTTTCTTCGATCCCGGCTCGGAGCGTCGCATCGTCGTGCAGGGCAGCCAGCGGGCCCAGGGGAAGATGCGGGGCCCAGCTTTCTACCCAGGCTTCTGTGGGGGTGAAGCCTGTGCGTGGATTGGAGAGGGAGAGAGATGAGCAGAGGGCGGCCAGGTCCTGAGAGGAGAGGTGGGACAGTGGCTCGGTGCTCTGGACTGCGGTGGAGTCTTGTGAAGACGATCCTGCCGCTGTTGCTCCACCGACTTGTGGCACCGTTGCGCCTTCGCCGTCAACCTCCGCGCTCCTAGCTTTACCCAGCGCCTTCTCGCTCGGTGCCGATGGAGCGGCCTCAGCCTCGGCCTCACCCGTCTGCCCTATCACAGGCTGTACCTCTTGTGCCTTGAGCCTCGCCTTCTCCTCCTCCGCCGAGAGCGGCTGCGGCGTCCCTCCTCCCTCGCCGATGGCGCTGTCCGTGCCCAACCCACCGCGACTCTCCTGAATCTCCGCCAAACCCTTGCGCAGGGAAAAGCCACGCAGCCTTGCTACCTCTCTCTGCCTCCCCAGCAAGCTATACACCACATTGGCATTTCCTTTGACTTTGTTTTCGTCCTCGTTGACCAATATCGCGTTGCACGCCTCGAGCACAAAGAAGGCTAAGCGCGGGTGACCCTCGTCTGCCAGCAGGAATGCGGGGCGAGAGACATGCGCGAGGAGGAGGCCGAGCTTGGCTGCACTTGCCACGCTCAGCGAGGTCAGAGACGGAGCTATGTTGGCTAGTGCGATGAGCACCGAGGGGGCCAACGCAAGGCCTGAGGAGCCCATGCCCCTCGTCGCGACCAAGGCGTGGCACGCTGAGACTAGTACGTCTCCCGCGGATCGGGCACTTTGCAGTCCACCAGCTCCACCCGCGAGCAAAGGATTGGCGCCCACCACCTTCCCTGGCAATTGGCAATGTTGCTGCGATCCAGCCTTTGCTATTTGCTCCCCAAATCCTGGATGTGAGGAAATGTCTTGTAGACTGAACAGGCTCAGCCGTACCATGCCGTGCGAAGGTGGGGAGTCTTTCCCCAGCAGGGCGTGGGAGAGGAGGATACCGAGCAGGGTAGGGGCTCGCAAGGGGTCGGTGAGGACGTGAGTTCGGAATTTAGGGGTGTGCATGAGGAGACGCCACAGGACCGTGAGCGCCTCGGGTGAATGGTGGTAGATGCCATGTGTCGAGTTGATACCACTTCCGCCGGTCACAAAGGCTGCTGCACTGCTGGAGGCTGCGGTGATGACGCCGGGAAGGTTGAAGGCGGAACCTCCAGAGCCGGAGGCCGAGGCAGAGCTGGCGGCTGGGCGCAAAAGGGTAAAGAGTCGCGAGGAGAGGAGGGACAGGTCTGCTGGCCGGTGAATCTTGGAGAGCCAGTAGGTAAATTGATTTGCTCCCAGAGAGGACGAGGAAGAAGTAGTGCCCGCTCCGGCTGGCGCGACGGTCGAGGAGGATGACGCGGTGGAGACTGTACGGCTCAGGTCGGGACGGACGTTGAGGGTGTCCGATGTAGCATCCCCATCTGTCTGCTGAGAGGACACATCGAGACTGTTCCCCTCCTTAGCGGAGAGCTGCGGCTGCCAGTCAAGCAGGACGGCCAAAAGTTGCAGTGATAGAGCTCTGAGCATCTCCTTGCCGCCCTCTGCCTCATGAGAGCCAGGTGATCCCCCTGCCGCGAAGCCAGGCAACAGACTCCATCCCCCCGCATTCCCAGTATCCGCACAAGCAGCGTTCAGCAACGAGCAGAGCAGCGGTAAGCTGATCGTTCTACTCAGACTCGTGCACGCAAACTCCAACGCGCGGTCCCTGAACCCCTCTTGGGCTGGCGGGGGCACATAGACCGCTTTGCTCAGTAGCACGAGGAGCAGTCGCAGGAAGTCAATGCGATGCGCAACATGTTGTCTTGTGGTGCCGGGGAGGTCGACTGATGATCCGACTCCTTTGCTCCAGATGGTGGGATGGACGCGTGACCCGTCTGGCGAATCTTCTTCTTCGTCCTGGGACAGGTGAGGGAGGGTGAAGCCGGGGAAGAAGAGGAAGTCGAGGCTGAGGTGGATTAGGCGTTCGGCAAGAGGCTCTTGGAGGGGCGCTTCTGCTGGTTGTACTTCTGAGGATGAGGGGCCAGCCTGGGAAGTGAGGGGGTCTTTCGAAGCATCGGCCTCCTCCTCGTCGTCGTCGATGACAAATTGATCCTGCGTTTGATCAGCGAGCTGGGCGACCGCAGCAGCCGCTGGGTCTTCATCTTGCTGCTCGGCGACTCTGTGTCTCGTCCACAGCACGTCCTCTTCAAGTATTGATGTGAATCTCTCATCCTTGACGGCGCCTGGCCCACCAGCATCCTCCATGAGCACAGGAAGCAGCCTCGCGAGGAGCCTGGCACAATTGAGGGCCTCTTTTGTACGATTGCGGGGCTGTACTCGACTTGAGCCGGCTGCTGCCCCTCCGAAGGGCACCGAGGCCCACTTGCCTAGCCCAGCCGTAAAGCCAGCTACCATCCCCCCCTCTTCTCCATCAAGTTCACCAGCAGCTGCCGCCGCCGTCGCAGCCGCTGTACCCGGTCTGGGCACAAACCTCTCATCCCGCTTCAAGCTCTCAAGGTGCAGAGTCAACAGTATCAAGAGCGTCCTGAAGTTCTCCGGCTGTCGATCCCTAATCTGTCGAGCATCCTTGACCGAGAAAGTATCAAAGGCATGTGACGTGGAGTGGAAATGCGTGAGGATCGAAGAGTAGAAGCGATGCTCCGAAGCAGGGACTTGTTCGCTGTACAGGCGGGCGATGCCATTGACCCGATCTGTCTTGAAGCGGATTGAGTCTACTGAAGGGCCTCCTGAAGGATTAAGAATGCCTCCCAGGGAGGGAAGGGAGAACATGATATGGTGACGTTAGGTTGAGTCTCAAGAAGATACGAAAGGAAACGCGAGTCGAGCCTTGACTGGGCGACTCCACTTTCCAAGACTGGGCGGAGAGAGAGGACCTGAGCAACCAACACTTGCAAGACCGCATACAAGCAGGCAACTCAGCATCTCGTCAATCTCCCTCATCAAGCCGATAAGATGCTCAGATCAATGTACAAGTCCGGACAGCCAGACTCACGCCCCTCGCCTCTGGCGAAACAAGTCGACATGAGCACCGCGGACGAAGAAGAGGAAGAGGAAGAAGAGGCAGCAGACGGCATCGGCGCGTTGCCATCCTCGTCCACTTCCTCCTCGATGCCTCCCCCACCTCCCCTTTCCAAGCGTCGCCAACCTTCCCAAGACAGTGCAACTACGCCTAGCAGCAGTAGTCGAGACGCCTTCTCTCCTCTCTCGTCGGACGACTGCTTCGCAGAAGCATTGGAGGTCGACGTGCCCGAACGAGGAGTCTTTAGGGTCTACTACACGCCGCCTCGTCCCAAACAAGCCAAGAGGCAGCAGCGGCAGCAACAGCAGCAACAAGCAGCGACAGCTAGTCGGACAGGGCCAGGTATTTCGCCACGACTGCCAGGAGATACATTCCTCTCTGCATCTGCGACCGCAGGCGCGCCGATGCCGTCAGATCCAGCCTTGGCTGCCCTACAACTGCCGGACATGGATGACGACGACGACGAAGAAGGAGAAGAAGCAGGCAAGCCTTCAAGCCCAGGTACTCTCATCTTCTTGCACCACGGTGCCGGCTTTTCTGGCCTCTCCTTTGCCCTGACTGCTCGCGCGATTACTCACTCCACGAACGGTGAAGTCGGGGTTCTCGCCCTAGACTGCCGTGGACATGGTAGGACGGAATGCCCCGCACCAGAGGAGATGTCGCTGGAGACTTTGACAGGTGACAGCTTTGCTTTGCTTCAGACGCTCTTCCCCGATCCGGCTCGAACCCCGACTTTACTCCTCGTAGGACACTCGATGGGAGGGGGCGTCGTCGTCTCTCTCTGCCCCGCCGTGCAGAATTGGAGCGCTCGAGTCGCAGGGGTAGCAGTACTCGACGTGGTCGAGGGAACGGCCGTTGAGGCCCTGTCTTCTATGGAGGGCATTGTGGCTATGCAGCCAAAAGGGTTCGACAGTATGGAGGAAGCGATCAGGTGGCACGTGGAAAGGGGCAGTGCGGCGGCTATCAGGAATAAAGAGAGCGCGAGGAGGAGTGTACCCGGAGTATTGAAGGTGAACCCTAACTTCACAGAGGAACTCAAACAGTCATTAGAAGAAGACTGGGACGAGCACGAGGCGATGGAGGAACTCAAGGACGAACACGACACTACACATGCCCTCGAGAGCGCCTCACGCGAACCGCGTCTCATCTTCCGGCACAATCTCTCCCTCACCACTCCACACTGGCGCTCCTGGTTCGTAGGTCTCTCGCAGCGCTTCCTCGGCGTTCGTACAGCGCGCCTTCTCATGCTAGCGGGGACCGATCGCCTTGACAAGGACTTGATGGTAGGCCAGATGCAGGGCAAGTACCAGCTGCAGGTCTTGCCTGAAGCGGGACACTGCCTGATGGAGGACGAGCCGGAGAAGGTAGCCAAGCTTTTGGTCGACTTTTGGAGGAGAAATGAGGCTGTGAATCTGCCTGTTGGGAAAGGGGTGCAGCTGAGGAAGGTGGGACAGTGAGTCGAGTGACGAGGACCTATATAAACACATGCTTTGCAATCATGCAAGCCGAGCGAGCATGCTGGTTATCGTGGTTTTTCATTCGAGCCTGACAGAGCCCTCACTTATCTCTCTTCTCGCCCTTTCCTCCATCTGACTTGCCCTCCTTACCGCCTGCCTTCATCTCGTCCTCTCCTGCCTTTTCTCCATTGACCGTCTTGTCCCCCATATCCTTGCCATTTGCGCTCGCCTCTTGCGCCTCCCCTGTCTCCTCTGCGTTTGCCTTGCGGTTGTCCACCAGCGCATGCAACGCGACTACTCCCCTGATCAAGCTCGACAAGTACACCACCAGGCTCTGATCGTTCTGCGCATGACTCATTGCCCGCTTCATTTCCTCCCCCTCCAAGTCCGGCAGTAGGTTGAAGCAGTCCTGCAGTTTGTACACAATTTGGTGGTTGAGCGGCAGCTTGCCCGCAATGACGTCGTCCAGATACGAGGCGATCTCTCCCAGCCTCGAGTGCAATCCCTTGAGCGAGTCAACCTGGTTGCCCACTCGCTCTGACAATGTGCCTACTTGCGTTGTATCGCGGATGTCGCGAAGGAGGTGTTCGACACCGATCTCTTCTGCCTCCTCTGCTTCAATGCTCGAGGGTACGTGAGTGAACGTCTTCTCAGCTGCGGTACCGTCGTCCTTGATCTCCTCAACCGCGATGTATGCGTCAGTGGGAATGCCAGTGTCCCTCTGACGCGGGTCGACGATGACCATGCAGGGTCGCGGGATGAAGCGCTTGAATACCTCGTTGATCTCCAGGTCTGACGACCTCAGTCTCGGCCCTGTATGGTACCATCCGACGATCTTCTCCGAAGCATTGACCTTTTTGAACATGGCGACCATGAACTCAATGTAGTCGGCATCGAGGAACCACGTCTTGCTGTCCTTCTCATCCTCCTCGAAGGGGACGGCAAAGGAGTTCGCTACATTGACTTTGTCGCCGAGATCTTGACCGAGAAGCACACCTACGACGCGTTTGCGAGTGCCAGAGGCGGAACGTGATGCATGGTCTGTTACTGAGAGTAGGACGAGCGGGTGGACGATCACCTGCGTTTGCGCGAGAGCTAGCGTCTGAGCGCGGGGGAGGGAGAAGGAACATGATAAGCTTCAATGACAGAAAAGGTGAGGCTGCATCTTCTGCAATGTGTGGCTCACCTCCGCCGTAGTTGATGGCATGGCTGCTACTGCTGCCGCTACTGTATGCTGATGATGGCGGGAAGGACGAGATCAACAGTAGCCAACCTGCGAAGCCTGAGTCGCTCCACACGAGATGGCCGCGTCAGTCCAATCTGCCGTTCCGGTCCGTTTGATGCAGTGGCCCGCCTGTCTTGGCCCGCGGCTCCGCTCCCAGTCTTTCTCTTCAGTCGCGACGACAATCATCCTTCCTACCTTTTCTCACCATCACACACTTCTCAACGTCACCAGCGGGCCTACGATGCTGCAATCAAGATCTACGTCACCATCGCCCGCGTGAATGCGTGGCTTTGCTAGACTAACCTGTTCCCCTCCCAGACGCCCAAAGCGCGCACTCAGCGCAGTATTCTCTGCGTCCTTTCCCTTCTCCTTCCCCCTACTCTGCCTCCTCCCTTCATCGACACATCACCACGTCCTCTCCTCGCACTCACGCCCGCACACGCACGCGCTATATGTCAATGAGAGAGAAACACATACACAATAGAGTCAAGCACGTAGTCGCACCCTGCCGTCTCAGTACGGGTGGGTCGGCACTGGCGAGAAAGTTTATTCAAACTACCGAGACATTCAGCGTAGCATAGCGTGTGCGTAAGTGCGTGCGGGAGGCTGACGGTGGTGATAATTGTGGGCAAGGTGAAGGCGAAGATAAGGTCTCGCTGGCTTCAAGGCTGCGCGTTGCCTATCGCCGGTCTTACGCTTATATCTATCGCTTGCCTCTCCCCTTCATTCTGTCGCTGCTAGCTTATCCAACGAAATCTAGTATATCAATGCGATGCCTCTCGGCCGTGATGTTACGTCCGCTACACATCCCCACTCATCCATGCAAACACCAGGAATCCCACGCCGTACGGGCTCGCCAACCGACGTAGCGCCCACGCCGCTCTCCCCGATCCCCAGCTTCTTGCCTGACCGATCGTCCCCAATGACCCAGGAGCCTCGCGAGGTCGCCGGGGGAAAAGGTAGGAGAGGGGTAGCCGCGCGCGAGATGCGCCTGACGAGGTTGAGGAAGGAGGCGAGTAAGAAGGGGAGGCGAGAGAAGTAGAGGGAAACAGGGAAGTCGAGGAAACAGGATTGCTGTTCGTCCACCGGCGAAGCAGTTTGGCTGCTGAGCGAGTAGTGGGCGAGGCTGTGCGTGTGCGCTCGCCCAGCACCGTTGTGCTGTTCTCGCCTTTCACCGCTTCCGTCCCAGCAGCAGCCGCTCTTGCCAATCCGCTGCTACTACTACTACCACCACTGTTGTAGGAGGTGACTTCGCTCGTCGCAAGATACGGGGCCACGAAGTAGGTATGCAGCAGCAAGACAGACGACGGCACCGCTGTGCGAAATTTGCGACTCGACGAGGTGTAGGCTAGGGTAGAGGTGCGTTCCGCGTGCGCCAGAAGGAGGGAGAGGGCTCCCGGTGGATATGGAGAGACCTGTGCATGTTGCTTCGCAGCTCCTGCGCCAGCCTTTGCAGCGGCGGAGGTCTTTGCGCCTCTCCTGCTCCTCTTCTCCGCAGTAGCCACATCCGCAATCCTCTTGCCTGTCTTCCTGAGCGGGTGCGGCGGATGACTCTGGCTGAGCACAGCCTGCAATCTGCTAATTCTGCTCCCCGCGGAGTTGGCTACACGCAGCGTCAACAGACTCTCCAGCCTGCTCGAGCTGCTATTCGCAGACAGTAGAGCTGTCTGTCCTCTCCTATTTGAAGCCCTCAATCGGGCCTTCCTCAAACTTCTTCCACCCCCTGCCCGTCTCTTTGCCCTCTCCGCCTCCCTCGCCTTCTGCCACTGCTGTCTCCCTTGCCAGATAATGAGCCGCATCAGCTCGAAGGGACGCCCGAGCGCTTCGTAGGCGAAGGCGCCCACTGCTCCGCCCACGATGAGGACGAAAGCGGCTACTACTCTGCCGGTCTTCGTTCTACTGGCGTTGTAGCTCTGGTCTGCTCGGAGCGATTGAGTATGGTAGAAGTCGTCGTCGTCGTCTTGATCGTCGTCGCGCTTCTCGGATGAGACGGCAGACTGGCCTCGTACCGCGTCGTAGGCCTGAGCGGGAAGCGTGGCAGAAGTTGACCACCAGGCGATGCTCCTATCGATGGTCGTCGAGGAAGAGTGGGCGGCGCGCCTCGACACCTCAAAGAGGAGGAAGAAGCTCGAGAATCCGATTGCGTCACGGAAGAGTGACATGACCAGCCCTGCACCATGCACTGAGCCCCCGAGCCTCTTGAGCCTCTGCTGCCAGAGTCGGCGCTGCTCCTTGTTGAAGTACTGCGCTGCCTTTGAGGCCGCGTCGGTGCTGGGGGGTCTCAGCTCGTTCTTTGCATGCCGAACTGCCTTGACGAGCTTGTTGCGTGTCTGCTCAGGCGCGAAGGGGAGGAGGGCCGCTCGAAAGATTGAGCGCCAGGAGATGTGGGCGGGATGGCGAGCTGCCGAGCTGCTACCAGTGCCATGACGCCCATGCCTGCTTCTCCTACTACCTTGCTGCGGTTGCTTGTGCGAGGTGAGGACCAGCCTGACATTGTCCAGGGGAGCGGAGAGGATGCATTGGGCCGCTCCTGCTGCAGCTCCTGCTACTGTGACGATCCAGAGCGGGGTCCATGTCGTTTTCTTGGCGGCAGCGCCTAGCATGCGATCTCCTTGGTCCCCCTCGTCTCCTTCATTGCCTTGAATCAAGTCTGGTCTATGTCTCCTCAACAATCTCGCCTCGGTAATCGAGTAGCTCTCGAAAAGCGTGAATCCTATGAGGGTATTGAACAGTATCGGTGGGCCCAGAAGGTGGAAGATGAAGTAATTGTTCTCTCTCCTCAGGAGCCGTAGCACGTAGCCGAAGGAGAGTGCCTTCTGTTCTCGTTTGGCAAAGGACTCGAGAACCGTCCATGATGAGAGCTTGACGGGTCGAAAGAGTCGGATTGGGAGGCGAAAGAAGAAGGCTAGGGAGCCGAGAGTTGCACGCGCAAGAGCACCACCTAGAGACTCTTTGCGGCTGGTCGAAGAGTCTGCTCCATCTTTGGAGGAGGAGGAGGAGGAGCGACTGTGCGCTCGATTGCAGCGCCTGGCTGCTGAGACGGGTGGTTGAGAAGACGTAGAGGACGAGGGCTCAGCCTCGACCACAGCTGGTGCGGCAGCCGCCTCCATCACTAGGGTGTTGCAGCCAGCGTGATCATTTCAGCTGAGCGCCGGAAATGCGTGAATGAGGAGGAGCAGCAAGAAGAAAGCGCAGCGGCCTCGGCGGTGTTGGTTTCGCTACGTTGGCTTCGGGTCTGAGTGGAGCTCACCGGCCTCTTTGTCTCTCCGCCCGAAGTCAAGTCGAGATGAGCGGGCAGACGTCGCTCTCTCTCTCAGGGCAGCGGGGCGGCTCGCACATCGCGTCACTTTGCGGCCGGTGGATTCCTCGCAGCTCCATTTTTCATCTTCTTCTCCTCTCGATATCCATCACGCAACTCTCGACGAATCTCGACTCAGCTCTTTTCACTCACGAAGAGCAGAGTCACATCGTCGTTGCATCGTAGTCGTAGCCCAACATGGCGACGCCACAAGCAGCAGCGGCCTCGAACCATCGTCCAGAGCCAGCTGATTTCCAATCCCTCAACGAGCTACTCGCTCAACGAAAGGGCGAGCAACTTCCTGATGACGCTGCGGAGCTTGCTCGCGCCCTCGCATCCCGATGGCTCACCAAGGCCGTCGTCAAGCCAGTCACCGTCGACTTGGTCACTTCATTCGCTGTGCAAGAGCTTGTAGCAGTTGATGGAGACGCTCTCCTCTCCCTCTGCTTCGACTACGCAGCCAGCCTCACCGGCACAGACAGCCACAAGCAGTTGGGCAGCCACCCAATCACCCTCATCTTCATCCTCGAGCAAGTCCTCGCGAGACTGCGCGGCGCTCACCTCTTTTTCAAGATCGTATGGTTCCAAGACCGAGCCTCCGTTGGCACCGCAGCATCCTCCAGCTCGTCAGCCTGCGAAACCGCCTCTCGCCGCTTCATCCGCTCAGCGGTACGAGCCCATCTCGACAGCCTTGATCTTGTGCAGGACACTTTCCCTAGCATTGACAGCGATGAGTGGCGATCATGGCTCAACCTCGAGCGACCCTACGCTATCCTCACGACCGACGGCTCGCAAGGCGGCAGCGGCCTGCGCGAGGCCAGAGATACCCTTGCTTTGGCTCAGCATCTCGGTGGCGGGTTCAAGGGAGACTCATACGCCGTATCTGTCGTGCTGATGGACAAGGCTATGTTTCACGACCACAAGATATTTGCCTTCCTCATCGAGACTGGGCCCCTTATCTCGCACGCGGTCAAGCTGCAGAGCGAGCACTACCAGACACTGGCATTCAAGCTGGCTGAGGAGCAGCCCAAGGGGGCAGAGACTGCGTCATTGCCTGCGCCCCCATCAGGCATTGCCGATTTGACCCTCGCAGAGCAAGTCGCTCTCGCTACCAGCCAGAACTCGCAGGCTGAGCAGTCTCATCGCATTGCCCTCATTCTGGCTGCGGTCCTCATCGCACGCATCCCTCTCTCACAGCGCGCTCTCAAGCTCGACGCCACCTCAGTGCCGGACGCTGCGTCGCACTTCCTTGCAGCAGCCTACGATGCAGGCGTACAGCTCCTTGCCACCTTCAAAGGTGCTGCAGCAAGCGTCGACATCATTGACCCTCGCCTCTTTGCCTTCCTGGCGACCAACCTCGGCTCTGTGGCCTCCGATCTTCCCAATGATGTTCTGAGCCGTGCCCAGGAGCTGGCACAGAAAGTCGGCATCAGCGGCGTGCCCTCGGGCGGCAAAGAAAGCAGCAGCGACGCTCAGCCTACTGCGACCGGCAGCCAAGCCAAGCTACTGCCGTACAACCCCTCGGCGAAGCTTGACCTGCCACAACTACCCACCTCACCCAATGCTGCCGCTATCTCTGAGCAATCGACATTCATTCCCTACGTCACTGCCGCCATCGAGCGAGCGCAGCTGGCTCTGTCGAGCACCTTCAGTCAATACAAGCGCTCGTCAAAGGAAAAGGTCGCTCGCGACGCACACGGCCGCATCATCAACAAGCTGGCCTCGCGTCGCTTCAAGGCCGACCAGCGATACGCCAACACCATTACTTTGTACGCGCAGAGCTTGCTGGGATCGGCGGGTCTCATTCGTCAGGTCATCACCGAGGGCGTGCAGAACGCTTCTGTCGTGGTCGACAAGAAGCAGCTCGCTGCCGGCAATGGCAAGGAGCAGAGTGGCAAAGACAAGAAGGCGGGCAAGGCAGCTGATACTGGTAAGAAGTTAAGCAAGAAGGAGCAGATCATTGCCCAGAATCAAGCGCGCAAGTCGGACAAGGCTTCCGCATCTGTTGAGAGGAAGCTCACTTACCTTCTCGAGGAGCTTGAGATTGGGCCTGCTGTTAGCAAGTTCGACAGCGCCGATTCAGAGCTTCTCGCAGAGCGACGACGCCTCTTGCCTGCTCTTCAGCCGTACATCGCAGGCGCTGCGTCAGCAGAGGCTGCCCGTGACCTTCGCCTCCTCAAGGTCAGACTCGCACTGGAAGGCTGGGTCTGCGCATGCACCATCGAAAAGAAGGACGACGCCTTCGATCTCGCCGTCACTGCTTTCACGGAAGTCGGCCAGATCCTCTCCATTACCCCTGCCTCAGGCTTCAGCACCCATGAGCGTGCCCTCTTGACTTCTTGCGGACAGGCTTTGCGCGTCCTCGGCTTGCAGGGCGTATACGGTCCTAGTCATGCCGGTCTTGAGGCTGTATGGGACGAGGTCGAGGAGAAGAAGGGCAAGCCCGCCAAGAAGGGAGAGTTTCCATTTGACGTCAACTGGCCTCGTGCCTCGAAGAAGTACACCGTCGGCGATCCCATCGACTTCCAGCTGTCGCACTGCGGCGACGTCATGGAGAGGCAGCTCGACTCCAAGGCTGACCGTCGTGTGGCCACCTTCAAGCCTGACGGATGGCAGCGTAAAGTCCTCGACGCTGTCGACGCGCGTGACAGTCTGTTGGTCGTGGCGCCCACCAGTGCTGGTAAGACGTTCATTGCCTTCTACGTCATTGAGAAAGCCTTGCGCGAGAGCAGCGATGCTGTCGTCGTCTACGTGGCACCGTCGAAGGCCCTGGTCAACCAGATCGCCGCAGAACTCGAGGCTCGCTATTCAAAGAACTACGGCGCGCTCGAGAGGAGCATCTGGTGCATCTCGACCGGGGAATTCGATGTGCACAATCCACTCAAGGCGCAAGTCCTTGTTGCCGACCCCTCAGTGCTCCACAAGATGTGCCTCTCGAGCGATGTGGCCGGCTCGTGGCTTCCTCGCGTCAAAGCCGTCATCGTCGACGAAGTGCACACTCTCACGGACAAGGAGCACGGACCCACACAGCAGCAGCTCCTTGCCCTCGTCCCTGCTCCCATCATCGCTCTCTCGGCTACAGTGGGCAACGTCGGCGAGTTCGGTGACTGGATGGGCAAGATCCGCGCTCGTCATGGCCAAAAGCTGAGCGTCATCGAGCACCCAACACGATACAGCGACTTGAAGAAGCATGTATTCCTTCCGCCCAAGAGCGAGGGAACGAGCGAGAGCTTCAAGGGCGTGACGAAGCCCCTCGACACAAAGTCAATGTTCCGCCACCTGCACCCCTTCTCCGCTCTGCGACCCCTGGGCGCATCTCTTCCCTCTGATCTCGAGATGACCCCAGCCGAGCAGCTCCAGCTGGTGCGCAAGATGCAAAAGTACGCCAACCCCGAGGCAGGCTACGCAATCGGCGAGGATTTGGACCCGCAGACCTTCTTCGGCGACATCGTTGGCCCGCTTGCCCGCTCGCACACGCTTAAATACCAGGCAGAGCTGCGCAAGGTCACGCTGAGCTGGATGTCACAGCCGAACAGCCGCGCCCCCGGCTCGCCTTTCATCAAGGTCATTGACGCCCTCGAGGGCAACTTGACCTCCAAGCTGGACGCAGCGGATTCAGCACGCGTGGGGGGCATCTCTCACCTCGACTTCCACAAGGAACACCTTCTGCCCCTTCTTGCCGGCCTGCATCAATCCGTAGGTCTGCCAGCCATTTGCTTCAACTTCGACCGTGACATCGTGGAGACGCTCGGTCGTCACGTCATCGAGACCCTGACCAGCGGCGAGGCGCACTTCAAGGGCACCAACAAGACATGGCTCGCGAAAGTGGCAGAGTGGAACGCGTGGCAGGACGATGAGCCCGCCAGGAAGAAGGCGGATGAGAAGCGACTCAAGGCCATCAAGGGGCGCGAGGAGGCCGAGGCGCTCAAGAAAGATGCGCAGAAAAGTGACGCCGGATGGCAGGCCAGCTTTGATCCCGAGGCCCCGCTGCCGGACTACACTTTTGCAAACGAGAAGTGCGGTCTCGCCCTCGAGGACGTTGGACCTGAGGCCAACTCGCTTCCAAACGTCGAGCAATACCTCAAGGACGGTCTGATCCGCGGTGTGGCGATCCATCACTCAGGTATGCCCCTCCGATATCGTCAGACCGTAGAGCGCTGGTTCCGCAAGGGCTGGCTGCGCGTTGTCATCTCGACAGGCACGCTGGCATTGGGTATCAACATGCCGGCCAAGACCTCCGTCTTCGTCGGCGACCACGTCGAGCTGAATGCCCTGCAATATCGCCAAGCCGCAGGTCGAGCAGGTCGTCGTGGTATGGACCTGGCGGGAAATGTCTTCTTCTACGGCATTCCTATGAAGAAGATCCAGCGTCTCCTCACCTCGCGTCTCCCCTCGCTGGACTGTGACTTCCCCTCTTCTGCCACGCTCAACTTGCGATTGCACTCCCTCCTCTCCGGCGGAGAGGCAGGCTCAAAGCAGGTGGGCGAGAAGATGCTCAGCAGCGTTCTTGGACTGGAAGTTCCGCCCACCCGAGAGCAGGAGATGCCCCTTGTCCACCAATTCAGGGCTTCAGTCGAGTTTCTCCGCCGTTTCGGGCTTATGTCCTCCGCTGGCGAGCCTTTGGCCCTCTCCGGCCTTGCTGGGCATCTGGCGACCGAAGAGCCTGCGAACTTGGCCTTCCTGGAGCTGCTCCGCAGCGGGTGCTTGTACAATATCGCCATGTCCGCTGAGGCGGACAGGCCGGCTGCGGTGGATGAGTTCGTAACGGTGTTGAGCCACCTCTTCGCGAGCCGAGCGGTCAGCCCTACGAGCAGGTATGAGGGTGGAAAGGATGCGCTTCCGCCGCTGTCCGAGGAGCCGAGAAAGGTCATTGAGAAGCTGGCGCAACAGGCCAAGGCCGCATTCGTTGACTACGCTTCGAGCGTGGCGGGCGAGGATGCGGTGGAAGCGAAGAAGGATACCCTGCCCTACTCTCAGCGCACACTCGGCGGCAGCGACAAGTCAGCGGGCTCTGCTTTCTCCGGCTCTGCGCTGCCACACAACATCCGCTCCTCCTACCTTGCCCCCTCCGGGCTCAACGATTCCTTCACCTCATCCGGTCCTTCTCTCAGCGACGACGTCCTCTTCACCATCCGCTCGGGCTTGCGTCTGACTCCCGGTGTGGTTCCCGACTTCGGTCGCCTGCTGGACGATGCTCGTTCCCCTCGCAATTCGTACATCCTCGACTTCTTCAAGTGGGGCAGTCTGGAGGCCATGACAACCGTCAACGGTATCCCTGCAGGGGAGAGGTGGTACGTGCTGCGTGACTTCTGGCAGACTCTCACCTCGCTGCGTAGCTGCTTGGAGCTCATCCTCAAGACGGGAGCAAAGGCACAGGCTCAAGGCCTCACTGCAGCGAACAGCGGCGAGAAGGCCGGCAAGGCCGGTGCCGCAAAGAAGGGCGGCGCAAGCAATGGGGCCGCGTTGGACTCATGGGAGTTTGATCCGCCTGAGATCGAGACCTACCAAGGGTACGACGACGGCGAGGGCAACGACAAGGACGACATTGATGAGCGCAGTACGGCCTACGAGTACAAGACGGACTCGGGTGTGGCTGGTTCCCAGCTCAGCGGTGGCGGTGCCCGCGCCCTGTCTGGGCCGGCAGTGCACCGTGCTGGTCAGCTGAGGACGCGATCGGGCAAGGTGATGGAGCCGATCGCCCCACCCATCGAGCTTCCCGCTGAGCTCACCCACCCGCAGCTCTACGCGGTCTACAAGCTGTTGTGGGACGTCATGGACCGTTACTACTCGTTCTACGTGCCCACTTTCGCGTAGTACCGCTATGCTTCTGTCGTGTGTAGAAGCTGTGGTCTATCAATTTCCTTGTTTCCTCTTGTTTTCAGTAGATGTCTTTCTCAAAAGCGACTCGTTCAATCAAAACTCAAGCTTTCGGCAGCGTGATCCGTCCTCCCGGGACACAATCGGGACACCGCCTTGTACTTTGAAAGGAGCATCATTCCGGATTGCGGCAATGAAGAGCGGTCCTCTTCCATTCGTCGGTGCCCTGCTGCTCCCTCAAGCCTCAGGATCATATGCTTTCTTTGCTAGCAAGAAGCAAGACAAGCTTTAAATGAACGCAAAGCGTGGAGGACTGCGTGATTTGGCTTGGCCCGAGCGTGAGAAGAAAGCGGCCGCGAAGTGGATTTGAGACGGACCCTGATTGACGGGCGTGAAGACGGCCGCTGATCGACTTCTTCTTGCCTCAGCACCAGAATCGAGATCGCAAGCCCGCTGCCCTGGACCAGCAGCTTCGCAGGAGCAGTGTCACTCCCAATCGGACGACCAGGGTACTGAAGGAAGACGACAACTACCTGGGCCACCTTTCATCCTTGAAGTCGTGCACTATGCTGACCTGGGATCCGCGATCCTTCCTGCTCGCGGGAACGGAGATGGCCCCGCCCGTCTCGTCAGGGCCAGATGCATCAACCTCTCAATATGCTCTCATCTTGCTCAATCAGCCGATCGTACAACATCAGCGTCGCCTCTTCTCGCGGCTTTGGAGAAATGGTGGGTAGCCGCGCAAAGATAACAGCGTCTGCTTTTGCTACTCGAGCTAATTCGTCCCTTCTCTCCACCACCACATCACTCAGCCACCCTACGCGTATGCGCAGACGGCGGTGCCAATCGACTTCGCAAAGCCTTTCACTCCCACTCTTCCTCTTCTTCTCCTTCTTCCTCGTCAACTGACTCTGTCCCTCTCCCCCACGTAATCGTCGGCGATCTAGACTCCCTCACCCCCTCAACGCGCTCCTTTTACTCGTCAAGAGGTGTAGAAATCTCCGAGAGACCAAGCCAGTATGCCACTGATTTGCAGAAAGCAATACAGTACGTCGAGGACTGGGAGCACGAAGAATGGGAGGCTCGGAGATCAGAACTTCAAGCTCAGGGTGGACAGGAGGGGAAGCCGGAGGGGCCGACGTCGCTAACCCTAGTCATCTTCGGCGGCCTCTCGGGTCGACTCGATCAGACGGTCCATACGTTGCACGTTCTCTGGCAGCTCGCGCCGGGGTGTGATTCTCATGGAGGGTATGAGGATCCAGATGAGGTTGAAGCGGTGGGCACCGGCAATGGCAATGAGCAGGGCCAGCGCCCTCGCGGTGGTCGGCCAGAGAAGCGACAGCATAGCTATGTTGTGGGGGATGGGAGCCTCGTTTGGCTCTTGGCCGAGGGCAGCCACAAGCTGGTGTTGCCAGTCATCGGGCCTGCTGCTCCTGAGACGAGCGCACCAGGGAAGCGCAAGCGCAGTCTCACTGCCCCGCTTTTAGGCAAAGCCTGTGGTGTCCTCCCGCTTGGTGTTGAGGGTGGGGCCCAGAGCAAGGGGGCGGCACGAGTCAGCACAAAGGGACTGCAGTGGGATCTTTCCGCAGAGGATCCGCAGAGTATAGGTGGATTCCTCTCGACGTCCAACTATCTGCTGCCGCCGCGAGAAGATGGAGAGGAGGGAGTAAGCATGGTTGAGCTCACGACGGACAAGCCGATCTACTGGAGTGTGGAGATTGCGGAGGAAGAGGAGGTGGAGGAGGGGGATGATGGAGAGGGCGAAGGAAAGTGAGATGGGGGCTGAGGAGACGTCGGGCGTTACTGACAGATTATTGTAGATGATGAAACAATCTTGCTAGATGCATTATCCGATACGAGCGTACACAAACGAATCCGAAGCAAGTGGGACCTGGAGCAGGCCTGATATCGCTTCTCAAGCCCTCAAACTATCTTCTCCTGCTCTTGAGGCGACACCTGCACCTGCTGCTGTTGCTGCGGCCTAGCACTTGCGCTCAGTCCCCTCTGCAGATCCTTCTCCGTCAATCCCCTCCTCGCGACCTCGAGAGCCAAGTCCAAGTTGACCGGCCCGCGGTAGTGCTTCCTGCCGTGGAAGATCCAGCTCAGAGCCGCCAAGATGAGCACAACAGCTACAGCAACGACGGTGTAGTTCATGTTCGTGCCCGTTACTGGTCTCTCGGGCGGGAAGAGGAAGAATACGTCGGTGAACAGGGCAAAGAAGACGGCCCATGCTCCGATTGGGTAGCCGAACTTGCCCAGATTGAAGTGGCGGGGCCCCTCGTGGAAGGCGACCTCGTCCAGGAGATGCCTGCCGCGCACCAGGAGCAGGAGAATGGGGATCGCATAGGCGAATTGGAGCAGGACGACTGAGGCTGACAGGATGGCGTTCAAAGCGCTCGAAGATCCTAGGTAGACACAGCCAAAGATGATGACCCAGACTGTGTTCATCGTAATGGCGGGCACAGGTACCTTGACCCATGGAGTCTCCGAAGCAAAGAAGCGCGGGAATGGCAAGCCGTTGTCCGCTGCCAAGGCTTGTGAGGTGCGGCTTGATGCAGTGAGGAGACCGACGGCCGTGAAGCACATGGAGATGACGGGGAACATGATCAAAGCGACGGAGCCGCCCATGTTTGCCGTGGCTTGGTATATAATGGCGAGCAAGGCGCCCGCGGAGGACTCGGTAACCGCATCGTAGTCACGGAGTGAGAAGAGGAGGGACATGAGTACAATCCAGGATGTGAGGGCTCCAATCGCAGGGGCGAGGAGCATAGCCCGGGGAGCGTTGACATGCGCGCGAGGCATCTCAGCCACCATGTGCGTGGCACCATCGACACCCACGAGGCCGAAGGTGGACTGAAGCAGGCCGAGCATGAAGGCGACAAAGTTTCCCCAGCCAGTCGTGTTGACGTAGGTGCCGAAGACGTCCTTGCCAGTGCGGAATGTTGGGGATGCCGTGGCAAGGCAGACGATGATTGTACAGAGGGCGCCGGTGAGAGACCAAAAGAGGGCAGCGCGATTGCACACGTCGAGGATCTTGGCGCCAAACACGTTGACTGCCCAGCCGCCCAAAGCGAAGGCAACGTAGAGGAGGAAAGTCTGGTACGGCTGAACTTCGAAAGTGGGATGCATCAAGGAGATGATGCCCGTGATGAAGCTGGCTCCCAGCGAGCTAGCGGTCGCGGTGAGGGCAACCCAGCCTCCCGCTGTGATCCAGCCCGCAAAGTAGGCGAGCCCGACCTGATGCTTCTTAGGGGCGAGGGCAAAGGCCCAGTGGTAAGGACCCCCCGTAGAGGGGAGGACGGCGCAGATCTCGGCCAACGAGGCGGCAATGGCCATGACTCCCAGTGCGGAGATGATCAAACCCCAGAGCACGGCGACCGGTCCTCCGGAAGGGAGAGCCAGGTTCAGACTGGCGGACATTGCTACCCAGGAGTTGAGGATGGCGAATGCCAACCCCACAATGGCGATAAATGAGAAGCGTGACTGGTGGATGTGGGGGCCATCCACCGTTCCCAGGTCCTCAACGGCCACATCTGGCTTGGCCGCCGTCGTCGAGGTCGATGGAGCTGCTGTTGTAGCTGGTACGGAGCCTGCGGGGGCCGGGCCGGCCGCAGCCGTAGCCTCGCCGGAGGAAGAAGATGCGGACATTGCCGCGTTTGAGGGTATGAGATGGAATGAAGAGAAGAGGAGAAGTCAAGAGGCGAGCGACTCGAGGTGATAAGAAGAAACGCGGGGCAAAGACCGACGTTGCGAGCGCTGGCTGCTCTTTGTGGACGCTCGTACGGCACGGGACGTGGGCCTCCGCTGCTGCAGCACTGCGTCTGTCGAGCTACCTTGATGTTACCCGGCCCCAAGTCAGAGGAGCCGCTGCCTGTCCTACAGTAGCGTGGATGATAGGCCAAGGAATATGGGGAAACGAACAGGCACAGAAGGATGCTGCGCAGATGATTTTCATTTCAAGCTCTCGGCCTCTGCCTCGTGCTGCATACGGACGGCGACTTGAGCTCTTGAGTGACCCGCCGGCAGCCCAAGCTCTTTCTCCCACCTGTATGCAGCCAAGCCACGGTCACAGCCACGCGATCAAAGGCGCTTGCTTGGGCTCGACGTGGGTGCCTGAGGGGGGGACGGAAAGCCAAAGTCGAGCGACAACTTCTTGAGCCTCTGCATCCGCCATACGAAGACGCAAGAGAGACGAAGACGACGAGATGGCCAGCGTAGAGGCCAAGCAGAGGGTGCGCCGGGCGAGTCACGGATACCTCCTCATCCTTGACTGACCATCCATCCTCTTTACCCACGCGTGCAGGAGTCCAAGCTCCTCATCGAGTACGCCGCAAAGGCGGCTGAGCAATTCGTCTCCCTCTACTACTCAGCCTACGACTCACGCAATCGCGTAGGGCTCATCCCGACACTCTACTTGGGCACGTCGACAGTCCTTTGGAATGGTAACCCGATTCAGGGCAACGGCGGCGTGGGAGAGCTGATGGATTCATTGCCGGCTACTAAGCATGAAGTGCAGAGTATGGACGCTCATCCTGTTGGTGGAGGGTCGAACGAGGCTGGTGAGTGAGGCGCGAGGCGAGACTAGATCAGAGCACAAAGCAACAAAACCCCTCGAACATGGCCACATCTCCTGCAGAGGAGCGACACCTAGCGCAAGCTGGCTCTCCTCTACTACCCACGGGAGAGGGGGAGCAGGTCACGCTGCTTCTCATTTGATGGCCTCTCGCTCGGCGCGCGTGAAGTCTGCGAGCTTTACCTTTCGGGTCTATAGCCCGTAGGCATGACGTCTACGCCATTATGAGAGCAGAGCAGGGGAAGAGCAAAACAAGCGGCCTCTGGCAATGGCAGTTCGCTGTAACGACGAGGCTGCGCTCCAACAAAGGGTTCAGGGAGGCAAAGATTCAATGCTCCTTACGAGTAGTACAGGAGCAGACACGCGCGCGAGAGCGCAAGTCCTACGTATCAGCAGGTGGGCAAACCAGGTGGGCTGACCATCTGCATCGTACCCTTGCCCCTCGCCCTCACAACAGGCTTTGCCGCTCCCTCGATTTTGGTGACCGTATCAGGCGTCGTCACACACCACACACCCAACTCAGCATCAGCCCTTCCACCATCGAATGCACCCGAGTCGTCTTCAACACGGACCAAGGGCGGGCGCTACGACTCCTCCCTTCCCCTCGACTCCCTACCTCGCGCCTTCAGCCAGAATTTCGTTCTGGTCAATGATCCAGAGGGTAAAGGGGACGGAGGCGTGGTAGTCTCGTGGGACTCGAGCAATAGCGTCGCAGCAAATGGCGGCCCTGGTAGCGGAAGCGGCGGGGGCAAGAAGTCTGGGGGTGGTGGAGGAGGAAGCTCGGCGGACGTACTCAGGGCGGCGGCGCCTACCATTACGGGCCGCTTCTTTGTGCAGGCGGATCAATTGCGCTTTGTTGGATGAGCGCGAAAACGAGCAAGAAGTCACTTCATCATCTGTACCAGCATCAATCATACCACTTTGCCATCACCCTCTCCCTCTAGCTGTGCCATCGAATGCGGATTCCAGCATCGTGCTTAACCAACCAACAAACACACTCTCGCGCTCGTCCGTCGGGCGGCCGTGCGCTCTTTGGCTGCCGTCTGCGCGGCTGCACGCACGGGGTCAAAGTCAAGTCGCGACTTGAAGGCGGCCGGGCCAGCGAGCGAGTCGACGACGACGAGGAGGAACCTTAAGGCATTCCTCGAGGCGCGAAGCTTGTTTGCCTTGCCCATCGCTTCCCACCACTTGCCAACAAGCACGCACGCGCCAGAGCAGCGCAACCATCGACGTCTTCCCTCTTGTCCTCTTCATTCCTTCCCCTCTCGCCTCTTTCGGAATCATCCCCTTTGATCACTGCGCTGCGAGTCGCCCTCTGTGACGCCCGCTGATGCCGCCTCGTGCACATCTCCATCGCACCGCTTCCTCCTCGTCCATCTCGTCGATCCACAGCGCAGACGGATCCTCCTCTGCAAACACGACACACCAGCGTCGTCGCGATCCCCAGCAACAGCAGCAGCAACACACGGCGTACGACATTGAGGAGCCGTCCGACTACACACGCAAGTCGGCCCCGCGCGTCTCATCGTCGAGCTCGCTGCGCAACAACTACCACACGCACGCCAATCACCAGGCTTTCTCTTCTCCTCCTCGCACGGGACCCAGACGAAGCCTCGACAGGGACGACCAAGGAGACGACTCTGCAAACAACCTAGGCTCAAATCCTTACAAGGTCAAGCGAAACTACCGCGACGAGTCGGGTGATATCCTTCCCTCGCCCGCAACCAGCCCTGCAGCAGCATATCGCTCCAACCCCTTTGATTCGTGGGGAGCTCCTGCTAGCACGCACACATCTCCTCGTATTCCTACCTCTCCTGGAGGTGGTTTCGGCGCGTACAGCGGCACACGCCAGACTTCAGCCACCCACCAGCACTCCAAGCTTGCCAGCAGTTTCTTCGGCAACGAAGACGACGACGAGGGCGACTTTGAAGAGACGCCATTGAACGACGACGCAGAAGCATTTCGTAACGGCAGTCGAGCTTTCACGCTTGGATCAAGCAAGATGGAAGAAAAGATGAGGGCAAATGGCGCCAAGAGCGTCTATGGGAGGGCAGGATTGGCTCCGATTGAGAGTGCGGCCAACGGCAAGGGAGGCAATGGCACTGGTGTGATGGCGACAAATGACGCGGCAGCCAAGGGCAAGTACGCTAGTTTGCTGCCCGAGCAGGCTCCTCCTCAAAGTCCGGTGAGTAGCGGCGAGGGCAACTGATATTGCGATGTTCCTGGCGTCCATCTGACCCAGCCTATTCTCACTCCCTCCGCATGCGCAGCTCGACCGCATCTCCGCTCTTTTCGACAACGAACATTTCTGCACCGCCATGTACTTCGTACTGAGTCTCATCACTCGCTTGTACCGCATCGGCAAGTCCTCGACTGTCATCTGGGACGAGGCCCACTTCGGCAAGTTCGGCTCGCACTACCTGAAGCACGAGTTCTACTTCGACGTGCACCCGCCGCTGGGCAAGATGCTTGTAGGTCTCGCTGGAGCCATGTCCGGATACAATGGGAGCTTCGAGTTCAAGTCAGGGGAGTCCTACCCTGAGAAAAGCCAGTATTACGTTGGCATGCGAATCATCCTCGCTCTCTTCGGTGTGGTCATGGTCCCCGTGGCTTGGCGCTCCTCCTCTGCCCTCGGTTGGAACAAGCGCAGTCGCCACTTGCTCGCCCTCATGGTTCTCTGCGACAATGCCTGGCTGGTCATCTCGCGCTTCATCCTACTGGACTCGATGCTGCTCTGCTTTACCTTCACGACGGTGCACGGTCTCCTCATGTTCCACCAGCAGCAGAATCGCCCTTTCACGCAGAAATGGTGGTTCTGGCTCACCTTCACTGGCCTCTCCATCGGCTGCGTGATGAGTGTCAAGTGGGTCGGCTTCTTCGTCATGGCTCTGGTAGGCATTTACACGATCGAGGATCTGTGGGACAAGTTTGGTGACCTCAAGATGCCTGTGCGCACATACGCTCGTCACTGGTGCGCCCGTGGGTTGTGCCTCATTGCCATCCCTGCAGCGGTCTACCTCCTGTCATTCAAGCTGCACTTCCTCATCCTCTCTGGCTCAGGACCAGGAGATGCACAGATGTCCTCCCTCTTCCAAGCCCACCTGCGCGGCAACGACTTTGCTCAGAACCCCCTCGAGGCCGCCTTTGGAAGCAAGGTCACCTTCAAGAACATGGGCTACGGTGGTGGTCTGTTACACTCGCACATCCAGACGTACCCGGTGGGATCGCAGCAGCAACAAGTGACCTGCTATCACTACAAGGACACCAACAATGACTTTATCATCACGCCACGATGGGAGGACAAGCCTCTTCCCCCTGCCGAAGACACGACTACCCCGCTCCGCATGCTCACGAATGGAGACACGGTCCGTCTCGTCCACGCTGCGACTGGTCGCAACTTGCACTCTCACAAAGTGGCCGCGCCTGTCACCAAGGAGAATTACGAGGTCAGCGCGTACGGGAATGCCACGATCGGCGACTCTAACGACTACTGGGTCGTCGAGGTCGTTGATGACATGCATCTGGGCAAAGTGGCGCCCGGTACGACGATCAGAAGTTTGACAACGCGAATGCGATTCCGCCACCAGAACTTGGGATGCTACCTGCGTGCGGCAAATGCTGTTCTGCCGCAGTGGGGTTGGAAGCAGGTTGAAGTATCTTGTGACAAGGAGAATAATCCTCGCGACGATCACACGTACTGGTGAGCATTCGCGAAGGTGTACCGACGACGACGACGCCGACGACGAAGTCAACTCTGACCAATCCCTTTTTCTACCCTCTCTCACGCTCGCAGGAACATCGAATCACACTGGAACTCTCGTCTCCCTTCGGGCAACACGAAGCTGTACCGCTCTCCCTTCCTCCGCGACTTTATCCATCTTAACGTCGCCATGATGACGAGCAACAACGCTTTGATCCCCGACGCGGACAAGGAGGATATTCTCGCCTCGAAGCCCTACGACTGGCCTTTCCTCTGGAACGGGTTGCGCATGAACTCGTGGGCGGACAATGCCACATCTTACTATCTGATCGGCAATCCGGTCATCTGGTGGGGGTCGTCGATTTCCATCCTAGTCTTCCTGGGCACGCTCCTGTGGTACCTGGCAAGGATGCAGCGACGCTACGCCGACCTGTCCCCCTCGGACTTTAACCAATTTGTTTTCGTCGGCAAGATTGGATTCTTGGGCTGGTTCTTCCACTACCTCCCCTTCCTGATCATGGCGCGCGTATGCTACATCCACCACTACCTGCCGACGCTCTATTTTGCCACAATCCTTTATGCGCACGTACTGGACCACTTCTTCTTCAACGCTTCGACGGCGCGCTACAAGGTGCCCGGCTCGAGTCAGAGGAGGCCGCTCAGTGAGAGGACCAAGAATGTGGTGTTCTTGATCGCGGCGCTTGCCATTGTAGGGACGTTTGCGTGGTTCCACAAGACGGCCCTGGGGATCGACGGACCCGTGTGGAAGTACAAGGGAAGGAGGTGGAGGAAGAGTTGGAACATCTACGACTGAGGGGCTGGAGAGGACAAAGGGGAAGCCGCGAGTAGTTGAGGGCAACACGAAGATGAATGGATGAGAGGGAACAAAGGGCAACAGGCCCTGGAACAGCGTAGACGCGGCGGGACATAGCGCGAACATGGCTCCCGTTGCGGGATCAGGCCACGATGGACGACTCTCATTGCACATTGATGTATGATGCACTTATCCATGGAATTTGATTCTCGCATTGCTTGCAACTGACCCATGTTGCTCGCTGATCTTCTCACCATCTGCACGGGCCACGCGGAAGAAGCGGCCCAACTCGAGTTGGCAATCGGCGTCCCGCTGGCCGGCCGGCTACTCCGCGTCTGCACTCCACTCCGTTCTACCTTTCTCGCCTCGTCATCACATGCTTCGACATCAAGCACGAACAACCTCACTCTTCGCACGCACGCTCCTCAACACGAAAACAACCCCACTCCCTCGCACCTTCGCCCGCACCATGTCCTCTTTCTTCGACACCTCTCGCCTGCACGACAAAGTCGTCGTAATCACAGGCGCTTCCGGAGGAATCGGTCGCAGCACTGCTCTCCTCTTCTCACGCCTCGGCGCGAATGTCATTCTTGCCGCTCGTCGTCAGGACGCTCTAGAGTCTGCAGCCAAGGAGTGCGTGCAGGCGAACAAGGAAGGTGGTTCGGGTAAAGGAGGCAAGGTACACACTGCCGTTGTGGACGTGAGGAAGAGGGGCGATATCGAGGGACTCAAGGCTGGTCTACCTGACTGGGCCAAGAACGTGGACATCTTGGTCAACAATGCGGGGCTTGTGCTGGGAGTGGACAAGGTTGGAGAAATCGACGCTGATGAGATCGATGTGATGGTCCAGACCAACGTGGTGGTGAGCAGCACAACGAGGTGATCGAGTAACGCAGTGACGCCAGCGACTGACCATGCCCCGAGTCCTTCTCGCACACACGCAGGGGCTCATCCACCTCACACAAACATTCCTCCGCGACATGAAGGCCCGCAACAGTGGGCACATCATCATGCTCGGTTCCATTGCTGGTCGTGAGGGTTATGCAGGCGGGTCCATCTACACGTGCACAAAGGCGGCCGTCCGCTCCTTTACTCAAGCGATGCAGAAGGAGCTCGTCGAGACCAATGTGCGCGTCAGCGAGGTGCAGCCGGGTATGGTCGAGACGGACTTTTCCGTGACGAGGTTCAGGGGGGATGAGTCAAAGGCCAAAGACGTGTACAAGGGGATCCAGCCCTTGACGGGCGAGGACATCGCGGAGGATATTGTGTGGATTGCCAACAGGAAGCCGCACGTCAATGTTGCCGAGACGCTCATCTTCCCCGTGGGGCAGGCAAGTGCCTTTGTGCGCAAGGCCAAGTAGGCGAGCGTCGGCTTAATGCAATGCAAATGACACATTGATTCTCACCATCAGTCCCGTACTTATTCTTGCTTTCCCGGAGCTGGGGCCAGGGCGGCAAAAGAGGAGTGCGCTCGCGCGCACGTTGACAAGAATGGGATTCGAACCCATGCTCCGAAGAACTGCGAATCGTCGAGGATCGAAGAGATTCCTTAACACAGCGCCTTAGACCGCTCGGCCATCTTGCCGAAGAGAGGGACGATACCGCTTGGTTCCGTTCCGATGTCCCAGATTCCCGGAGTGTCCGTATATAATGCTTTCTACTCAAGCCTCGACACTAGTTCTGGGTGGAGATGTGGGGGAACGAGACTCGAGTCGAGGCAAGGGCCGATCTCGCAGCTTCCTTCCGTCTTTGCTCATCCCTCTGCGACTAACATGTGAGTACGGCGTGAGCTGATGGCGGCGGCGGCAGCGGGACCAAGCTACGAAAAGCCGTTCCTGCAGCGTCGAGCTACGCGTTGCCGTCCTGTCTCACCGTTCACTCACACCTTTTGCCCCTCCTCGTCCCCTGCCTACCGCTCTACCCTCACGGCGCAGGTCAGCGTCAACGTCGAATCTCCTCCCCAAGCGGGACTCACCCGCCCACAACTCCGTAGCCGACTTTGTGCGCTCCTCGAACCCGGCAGCACGCTTCACGCTCGAAGGCGAACCAGACGGTCAGGAGGCGCGATTGTGCAGAGTAGTGCCCCCACCGCCCGGTCAGGCGAGGGCAATGGGTGGGGCGCCGGGCATTGCAGGTATGCCGGCTCAGCCACCGCCGAATAGTGGCGACTGCATCAATGTGGCCATGGAAGGTGAGCAATGGACGAGGTGTGAAGGTGGTGCGACTGTGAGAGCTGACACGTGCCTCTCTTGCCCCATTGCCCGCCGCCAGTCAAGGACCTCTTCGCTACTATGCAAGGACTCGGCTTCTTCTGCCAGCTGCCGCATGATCCAAAAGCTACCCCGCACATTCGATGCGAGCGCATTCCGCAGTAGATAGTCCAAGCAACATGGCGAGAGGCTAGAGCTAAAGTAGGCAATGACGAGGCTTCCCGCGGCGGGGGCGGGGCCGGGCGAGCAGAACAGGGGCGAAGAGAGCGGCGACGACGGGAATGCGGCAGAGGGGCCATCTCTTTTGTCGGCATAGCGCAAGAAGTCAAAGTTGGGCAAAGAGAGGGCGAGGACGAGTGCACGGTCGATGTTGCCGCTTGCGTAGGCAGCCAGCCGCGGGCCTGCCTGCACCGCCGCACTCATACTCTCCGCGTCAAGCACACACAATTCAATCAACGTCAAGAGCATCTAGAGATTCAAATATGTACAAAGGCCGACTGGCTTGCGTGAAGGAGCGTGCGGTGGAGGGAGCAATGTACAAAGTGTGGAGGGGGAGCAACGGCAGAGCAAGCGAGAAGTTGCAAGCATTCGAGAAGGTTGGCGGGACAGTTTGCTAGCGTTGATAATTTGGTAGGCCGAGGATGCGCAAGGCGTCGGTAGACTCGATGCGTGTCCACTGCTTGTTGACTTGCTGTATGTCGAAGAACGGAAGCGCCTCTCTTACGCTCACCTGTTCGTCACCGCCCTGACCAGCACAGAGTTCAACGCGTCCATCTGCTCCTCCCTGTAGTCATCAATAATCGTATCTGTTCTTTCTCCATCATTGTAGCTCAACATCATCTTCCCCTTTGTGTCGTACTTGGGCCACACCGGCAGTCCTTTGCCGTTGGGGTCCAGATTGGTCGCAAAGCTCGCGTACTGGCCCGCCACGACTGCATTGAGCGTGCTGGGTCGGAAGCCAAAGGCAATGTCCAGGTCAGAGCTGTGTGGAACTCCCAAGTCAACAGCTGCATGCACGGGGCGATCCTGAAAGAGATACGTCCAAGCAGCTGGCGTCTTCTTGCTTTCCAATCCTTGCTGGAGGAGGAAGCGCCTGTTGCTGTGGTACCGCATGTCCCCGTAGAAGGATGCGCAGCGTTTATACTGATTATCCTCCCCCGGCCAGAAGCGATCCGATGCATTTCCATTTGCAGGGCTGTAGGGACTCCCCAAAGCGGGAACGTCGGAGTATGAGGCGGAGATCACTTCGTAGGCCATGTCTTGTGCCGTGACGTTGGAGGACTGGAAGTAGACTTCGCGCACCCAACGCTCGAATTGGGTAGGCGTGGTGAATTGGTGAGGGACAAAGATGGTGCCTTCATCTAGGTTGTTGCCTGTGATGATGGGTACCTGCGCAAAGTCGCCTTGCTGAAGAATCTGGCTTGCTGCTTGGTCAAAGAAGCCGCCCCGCCGAGCCCCGCCGTCAGCTACCGGAGACCATGGGTAGCCACCGAGCACGTAAGGTCCATCAGTGGCAAAGGATCCCGCGGCGGACAGAGCCAGACTCTCGTTACGGAGCGCCTGCCAGGGCACGTTGCGCACGCAATTGAGCCTTCCTTGGGCCCCACCTGCAGCGTCGCCGCACTTGAGATTCGTGAGCGTCTGCTGCCAGCTGAGGTCGCGGTCGGACGGGAGAGCGAGGGCGTATCCAGAGGGAGCGCCACTCTGGAAGATGGCGGCACGAAAGAGTGGGCGAGGCGGGTTGGAGGAAGACTGAGCTTGACCGCTCGCTAGAGGTCTGCCCGGTGAGCCCACCAGCTGCGCACCCACGCCGAAGGCGCCGGCTGATTGGCCCCAGATCGTAATCTTGGAAGGGTCCCCGCCAAATGAGTCGATGTTTGAGTAAGTCCAGTTGATGGCCTGTTGCACGCGCGGGATCAACAGTCAGCCCTGCACGCGGTCTTTCTCAGGCTTCTGCCTCGCTCACCATCTTCATGTCTTGGAAGCCGAGGTTCAGGCCGACTGGCTGCGACCCTGCGTCCTTCGCACTACATTTTGATCCTTTTCCTGTACACCCCGACGCATCAAGCCCCGCTAGTGTCGCGAGATCGCTCGAAGCAAAAAAGCCAAATCCGTTCAACCTGTAATTGAACGTGACGAACACGACGGGCAAGCTCTGCTTGACTGCCCCCTTCATAAACAGCGTGGGGTCGTAGTCTGACCCCGATCCAGTTTGGAAAGCTCCACCATGAATGAAGAGGATAACGGGAAGAGATGCATTGTTCGGCGCATCTAGCGGCCGGTAAACATTTGCATAGAGGCAGTCCTCACTCTGTTCGTCGATGTCCCCCGATTGAGCGCATTTGGGGCCAGGCTTGGTAGCTGCGATCGTGGAGGCAGCGCGTTTGCGAAGGGGCCGCGTGCCGTTGATGAATCCGCGAGCGTAATGCCACGAGTCGGTGAAGAAAGGCATGGGCCGCAAAGAAAGCGCAGCATTATCGTGGTGTTTGCCAGCCCCGCCATGTGCTTGGGGCGTCTTCTTCGACGGGGCGACTCCCGAGTTCTGCGTCGCTTTGTCGATTGGTTGGGGTGGTGCGAAGCGCAGCTTGCCCACAGGAGGTTGAGCGTAGCGTACGCCTGACGAACGGTACGGAGGGAGTGAGATTGGTGAGCATACATGCGGCGGATTTCCTCCTTTCTGTCGCGGCGTGCTCACCCTGCCAGCGGGCGATGTTGTTGCCCGTGTCAGCCGTGCCCGTGAGGATGGTGCCAACGTCCAGCGTAGCCTGTGGCGGCGGTATCTTTGCTGCGCATGCTACGGCGGCAGCCAGGACGAAGGACAAGAGGAGTTCAATGGCGTGTCGCTGCATGACTGCCATCGAGGTGGAGGGCTGCGTGGTATCTGGGATGCTGTGGCTACCTCTCCGTTGTTGATGTCGTCGATCGTCTTCGTCACACAATCCCCTCTTCTCGCTCGTCTATATGCTTGCTCGTTGGGGTATAAGATGGTCGGGCTGTGCAAGCTGGAAAAGGAACAGTGAATGGTGAAGAGCAAGAAAGTGAGGAGCAAAGAGACGCTAGGCTCTAGCGCCGCCGGGCGACTCCTTCGTTCCCAAACGTGGGCTTCGACGGAGCGGGCCAACAGGCCAGACCCAAAATTCTCTCCGACGTTGCAGCTGAGCTTCAGGGCGGAGAACGCGGAGCACGCCGCACCCAGGTAGGACGACATCTCGTGCCCATTCGTGACTCCTAAGTTCGTTGGCAGAGGAGAGGTAGCACAGATGACGGCAAGCTGGCTCGCTGCCCTAGCTTTGTGTGGATGCAGCAAATGAGACAAAGAAGAGGGGGAAATAAAATGGTGATTCAATGGCCGAGGCAATAAAGGCAGGCGTGCGCACATCAGGATCGTAATGATGCGGCCCGCGCCACCGATTGGACAAGATCAAGACGGCCATGTACCTTCGAAAGGTCATGGCGGGCAACTATGAAGACGAAGGGATCTGGTCTGAATGAAGAGGCGGGTTTCCGAGGGATTGAGGCGCGTGAGGATCTTGAAGTTGGTGACGGTGACATTTTGAGGTGTTGAGCGACGTCTCATAGCGTGTCGCTCTGCTCGTCCTTAAGCGGAGCTTCCGCCGGTCTGAGCGACGCGAGCGGCCGCAGCAGCCTCGTCGGACTGCTTGTAGAGGGTGAGGGCGTACCCACCACCGCACGTCTGGCCGTTCTTGCTCGTGCACTGGGTCCTGCACGTGCCCGTGTTCGTCGAGAAGGAGGCGAGAGTGTTGCCGCACCTGCACTCGTTGCCTGGGAGTCGAAGAATCGGAGTTTTTGGGTCAGTTCAGAGGCTCCACTTCTCCAAAACTCAGGGCGCACTCACCATTCTCGAGCCCAGCGTAAATGAAGTTGCCCGCCTTCTGGCAAGTCCTCAGGCAGCCCTCGACAGTGCGGGAGCTGCTGCTCGAGTAGTACTCGGTGAGAGCGCGACCAGAAGCGTCGGATCGGTCGGTGAAGCAGCCGGCGTAGAAGTACTCGACGCCGCCCGTCGAGTACGAAGCGGGGTTCTTGGCGGGGGCAGTGGGGCCAGTAGGGGTAGGGGAGGTGGTGGGGGTGGTCGTGGAGCTAGAAGTACCAGTGGGCGTGGTCGTGGGTGTGGTCGTGCCGGTGCCAGTGCCGCCGCCGTTGCTCACGCCGTCGACCTTAAAGATCGTCAGGCGATAGTTGCCGCCGCAGATCTGGTTCGAGTCACCGGAGCAGGCCTGGTTGCAGCCGGTCGTCTTCGCTGGAAGCTTGACTTTGGACGAAGATCCGCAGTAGCATTCATTCTGGTGTTCTGTTCCAGCCAAATCATAACCCAATTTCTTGCAGGCAGCCGTGCACTTCTGGTTGGTGTTGGCCATGTCCTGGTAAGCAGCCGTGACCGGAAGGAGGCGGTTGCTGCTGTCGGCGTAGCAGCCCTGGTAGGTAGCTCCCTCGATAGTGGGGACCGTGGGCGTGTTGCGCTTGTTGGACTTGTACACCTGGATGTGGTTGTCGCCACCGCAGGCCTGGTTGCCGTTGCCCTTGCAGCTGAGATTGCAGCCGTCATTGGCCTGCTGCCTGAGGTTGGCTCCGTTGGGCCCGTAGGCGCCGCCATTTTTCAGACCATCTGTAGAGCAGAAGCACTGATAGTTTGCTTCTAATCCGGCATAGACAGCCTGCTGCCCTTCACAGTACGCCAGACACCTGTCGATGGACATAGAGTCTCCGGACGTGTATCCGGCTCCCTCGAGGACACGAGCGTTGGGGTACTTGTCGGCCGAGCAGCCCTGAAGGGTCCAGTCAGCCGAGGGGGAGGCGTAGCGCGACGAGGCGGCGCGGTTCTGAAGCACCTCCGTGAGGGGGTTAGCAAAGGCCGTGGTGGCCAAGAGGAAGGCCATGAAGGTCTTGGTGTTGAGCATGATGGTCAAGGACTTGAGGGGTCTGAGGTAGAGAGAGGTAAGTCGCTGCAGTCAGAAACGGGAGGAGGAGTTGTGAGTGGGGAAAAAGAAGGACGAGGTTGAGGTCGACAAGACCGGCCTTTTATCTTTGTCCACCGGGCCTTCATTCCCCACCTCTCCCTCAAAGTCGTAGTCAAGGGAGCTGCCGAGCCCGGACTGGCTTGGTCGCAAAAGGCTCGTGCGCTGGGAGGCCAAAGCGGCAGAGCCTTAGTGCAAAGGCGAGGCGGTGACAGGAGGGTGCGAAGATCCCGTCTTGCAGCAAGCATGGCTATGCGGCAACTAGCTCCACTGAGCGTCATCTGACATTGACGAGCGAAAGCTTGTGGCCGTGCCAATCCAATGGAAGAAGACGGGACTGGTAGCTGTTCGCTAGACGTTGCGCTCAGGATAGGGTCCGAGACCGTCGACGGACTTGCACCGTTGCCGCGGGTAGCCTCTCTGGTCCACTGAACAGGATTTCCTCGCTACGATGACATCGCATCGCCTGACCGCGGAGAAGGGACCGACCATTCCCATCCGGCCAAAGATGGATGGTGCCGCGGGTCGGTTCAGTATCCAAAGAGGCCGACAAAGGCGGCGCTTCAAGCTGTCGAAGCAACCCGCGCTTCATGGAAACGAATCGATGACGGCAGGACGGCCCGCTTCGAAGCTTGCGTGGCTTGACAAGATGAATGAGCGAGCGCGCGAGATGGAATACGGTTGGGGAGCTTCTCCTCGCATCAAAGCGCGTGTGCAGCAGCAGCAGCAGCAGCGGGAACAAGCTAGCGTTCCTGTAACTGAATGGCCGCGACCAGGCGAATTAGTAGCGTCCAGTGCCAAGGTACCACGGCACGCTGTTTGTGGATCATTAAATGGCCAGCCACACCCCGGGCATCTCCATAGGCCTAGATCTGATGGGCCAGATGTGGGGGCTCCCGTGTCCCCCACGGGAAAGAAGGCAGGGAGGCAGCGAGAACTTGTCGCCTCACCCCGATCCCCGTCAGGCGCTTGGACGAAAACGACGTCCGTGCGCTGCATTCATTGCAAAGCCGCTGCAAACTTGCGGGGGAGGATGAGCGGAGCTGAGAATGAGGGTCGATGATCAGCAATAAGGTTGCGCACGAAAGACATCTTTTCTCCCTCCTCATCACCATGAAAGTGAGGGGGGCCATGTGTCTCAGTCGCTGCTCGCTACTGTCTTAGCATTCGCTGGTCCGACCTTGGCTCTTGCTGTCGCGGCACTCCGGAGTCGGAAGTCGAATGCGAACAATGACCGGCCGTGAGCCTGAGCGAGGTACAGAGCCGTGTCACATCGTCGCTGAAAGCCTATCGGGATGCTGCGCAGTCATGAGAAGATGCAAAAGACAGCAAGAGGGTGCAACAAGGTTCCCTCATGGCTTGCGCTCAGGCCAGCTTGCACGGACCATGGAGGTCAAGATGCATTGATGCTAGCACGTGCATTACTTTGCCAATCCCTGGCAGACGCAGAAGCTTCAACAAAGGCCTCATCGCTGTCCCGATGTTATCATAATCGCGCAGTTCAATGGCTTGATGGCATGTCTTGGCTGTCTCTCGCTCACAGTCAGGAACGTCGTCGATGATGGCCCCCGAGCTTGAGCGTATTGACGGCATGCGGGAAGAGAGCGGACCAGCGGACCTGAGAAAAGAGAGGGTTGCTGAGTGGTGGGGCACGAAAGGAACACAAGATGACGGTCGGCTAGAAGTCTTCGGACAGCAGCTTTCCATCGTTGTGATGATGGTCTAATCAACATAGCTTCGTGCGCTGAAAGAGGTATGGTGAGAGGCAAGGTACTGAGATGGAGAAGCCAAGAAGTGAAGGAAGGCGGTTGGGACGGACTCCTCCCACGCTCAACTCCACCCGGCGGCTGATCCGATTCAGGGCGGATACGAGCCCCAGACGGCGCGTCTGATTCATCTTCTCGACCACGGCTTCGTCCTCATCCAATATGGACGCAGAGAAGGCTCTGAAACAGGCAGAGCATGGCGACGGCAGCGACATTTCGGCCTCGCCATGGTACGCACGCAGGCGCGTCCAGACAGCTGCGTCCAAGCTGCAGGAAAGGCGATGGCGTCTCCTCCTCGCTCTCATCGCCGGCACAATCTGGTACATGATTGACGGGAGTGGCCCTCGTACCTGGTCCTCGCCCGCAGTCAGCGCCCCTTCTACTGCCGCTAGCGGTCCCTCAGCCCTTGCCGTATGCAAGCAATACCCATCTTGGTCACCGCCAAGTCAGTCGAACTTCTCTCTTCCCGCACCTCTCCCTGCCTCAACGTACGCCAAGCTCTTGTCAGGCGCAGTCCGGATAGACACGACAGTCCCTGACTCATGGGGTCCGCTCAATGCTCCTAACGTCAGCTCGACGGTTCGTGAGAATTATCGCAAAGCCTTTGCCCCCTTTGAAGCCTACCTTTCCCGCTCCTTTCCTCTTGTTCACTCCGTGCTCACCAAGGAGGTCGTTGACTCCCATGGACTCATCTTCACGTGGCGAGGGTCAGATGAGAGCCTCAAACCGCTGGTGCTGATGGCGCATCAGGATGTGGTACCGGTCGAGCCGAGTACGGTCGGACAGTGGGTGCACGACCCCTTCTCTGGATCGGTGGATGAAGAAAATGGGGTCGTGTGGGGAAGGGGCAGCTCGGATGACAAGGGTGAGCGGGCGCCACGGCCTGGTAGGGGAACGGCAGCTGACCTCCTTCTGTCCCTTACTGCACGCAGCTTCACTGATCTCAATCATGTCAGCGCTCGAGTCTCTGGCTTCGTCCACCTTTAAACCCAGTCGCACCATCGTAGCCTCCTTTGGCTTCGACGAGGAGTCCACGGGGTCCGCTGCGGCTGCCCTCGCATCCTTCCTCGTGGAGAGGTACGTTCCCACGGTAGGTGGAGCAGAGTTGATCGTAGACGAGGGCGGTGAAGTCCTTGGCGCCGACGTCTCCGAAGAGGAAGGAGGCATGGGAACCGCATACGCCGGCCCTGCGACGAGCGAGAAGGGCTACCTGGACGTGCGAGTCACCGTCAGAACGCCTGGAGGACATTCGAGCGTCCCGCCAAGACGGACAGGCATTGGACATCTCGCGCGCCTCGTGGCAAGCATTGAGGACAACGCTCCTCAGCCGAGGATCAGCGATGTGGACCATCCGGCACTCGCCCCCTTGTTGTGCTTGAGAGAGGCGCCTGCCATCAAGGAGGGGCGTCCACAGCTGTACAAGACGCTGCAGCACCTCGTCAAGCAACTCGAAGACGAGGAGAAGCCTCGAGCTCGCATCGGCTGCCCGGGCGCGCGACGTCGCCGTGACCAACAGCGCCGCCGAGAGTTGCTCAACTCCATCCTCCCTCAGCTTTCCGCCGAAGAGCAAGCCCTCTTCGGTACTACTCAAGCCGTGGACCTCATTTCTGGCGGAGTCAAGATCAATGCTCTTCCCGAGAAGAGCGAGGCGGTCGTCAATTATCGGATTGACGTGCGATCCAGCGTCGGTGAGGTGAAAGAATGGGTAGGGAAGGTGGTCCAGAAGAAGGCAAAGGAGCTCGGCTTGGACTTTATTGGATGGACGCACGAGGAGGTGGAAGCACTTGAGGCTGCAAAGTCAGCCAAGGGGACCGTTAGTCTCTCCGTAGCTTTCAATTCGGCGCTGGAGCCCACGCCATCCTCTCCGATTGTCGACGGTACGGAGTCATCCGCAGCAGCATGGCGTCTTCTGAGCAGCGTCATTCGCTCCACCTGGCGTGATCACGGCGAGATTCCCGTCATCCCAACCCTCATGGGTGGCAACACCGACACGAAGTCCTACCATGCGCTCTCGCGCAACATCTTCCGCTTCTCCGGTGGGACACTCAACCCACCACCGAAAGGGATGAAAGGGGCAGATGGGGGTATTCACACCGTGAATGAGTATGCGTCCATCGATGCGCTAGTGAAGGGGACGGAGTTTTACAGCAAGTTGATATGGGCTGTGCAGGTCATTGGATGACGGAGGAAAGGTGTCACGAGAATTCAATAGGCTGGAGATATCTAAGTGGGCTGAGCGAGATCAGAATCGTCATAGTACAAAGGGAAACATTGCCTCGCCTGTGACCACCGCACGCATACCACGCTGCATCCTGTGCGAAGGCTGCCCCTCCCTCAGATGCTCTGGCCCGTGGTGTCGGCCTAGACAGGCTGTCAAGGTTGACCATTGCGGCATTGGCACTGCTTCGCTCATGGAGATTCATGAGATATGGCCAAGCCCCGCGGCGCCAGCATCCCCGTCTCAATGCCCTCCTGGCTCTCCACGTGTTCCAACGGCCCGCCTTTGACCCACTGCCACTGCGAGAGATCTTCAGCAGACTTCTTCAAAGGTCTACGTTCTTTATCGCCTCGCAGCTCCGGCCCCAGCAGCTGTCGGGTCCACGCCCGTGGCCGATGCACCATTACCTGCTCCACCTGCGCTTGCTGAAGTTGCTGCCGCAGTTCCTGTAGCTCCACTAGCCGTCGCACCCTGCGCACCATGCGGCACGCTCATGACAGTGCTTGCGTACCTGCCCACGAGATCCATCAATGTCAGGTACCCCCTCCTGACAATCGGAGGGCACTCCGGCTTGCTCGTCCAGCTGTCGAGCACTCCACCCACGTGCTGCCATGATGTGCGCGTAAAAGAAGACATGTAGAAGCGCAGTCGGAGGAAGTGGGCGAAGATGAGGGGCGCCAGAAGAGAGTTACGCAGCAGGATAGCTCCAAGGAGGAGACGGAGGAAGATGAGCGTCTCGGACCATGCAACGAGCTTCATGCAGTGCTCGTAGTTGTTGCGAATCCAAAGCTGCATCTGTCTTGCCGCCTTTGCTGGGAGCGTTTGAGATGGTGCTGCTGCGCTCGCTGCGGATCCCTTTGCCGGTGATGTCGGCGGTGCGGCGCTTGGGAAGGCATAGGGGATGACGACCTTTGATACGAAGTTGAGGACGTGTACGAGGGAAAAGGTGACAAAGGGAACCAGGGTGACTGCGGACGAGTAAGCAAAAGGGAAGCCAAGGTGTCAGCGATGGCTCATCCCAACTGATTGGCATCTCCTCGCTATCACGCACGGAAGATTGGCCTGTTGATCCACCAGTAAAGTGCCAAGAACAAATACTGGACATTCTCCTCCATGACTGCTCGTTGCAGCCACGCCTTGCTAGGCTGCGGGACTCCGAAGCGATTGTACACGACGACGCCGTAGGACACCAGGGCTCCTAGGTAGGCGACGGTATACCATCTTGAGCTTGGCCCTCTGAAGAGGACTACGGAGACAAGGTAGCGCAGCCCGCAGACAAAAGTAAGGAAGTGACCGGCTGCCCAGATGAGGTGAGGGGTTGGGGCAATTTGGCGCGCCATGACGAGAGGGTGATGTGATGTAGGGTGTGGTGCTGCGATAAAGAAAGGAGGAAGAAAGGCCACGAGACGACGACGACGCCGTCCTTTGCTGCGAGATGGCGCATCCACCACGTCTCCGACTGAGCGACGCCAGCCTTGCTTGTCTGCCTTGTCTGTCTGCCTCAGCTCCACTTGTCAAATGGGACGAGCGAGGCACTCACCCGACAGAGGCGGATAGGCGCAGGAACACGCCGCCCGCCTTGCTGCCTCTCCTCCACGCTTGAGCAATCATCGACTTCTTCGTCTTCGGAACTCCTTAATCGAGGGCAAGCCGTCGTTCGGTACTCATGCATTTCGATTCAATGGCACCGAGTCATGGCTGCTTTTGCCATCGGCATATCATCATTCCTTGCCCCGACTGACTGGGTCGCGAACCTGCGGTAGACGAATGAATGTATGCACGTCGACGCTGAGACGCTGAGAGGTGTCACGCCAGCCCCGCCCCCGCATCGTTGGTGAGCGCGAGAGGTCGATGCAGACATTCTTGACATTCTTACCATCACTCTCAACTGCACTCCAGCATGTCCGCTACCATACGCAAGGCCACACTCGAGGACGCCATCCAGGGCTACAACCGCTCGAGGTACGTTCGCCTTTGACGATCAGGCCGCGCGAGAAGCAGGCGCCGGCTCACCTCCTCCTCTTCGCACATCAGTAAACTGGGTTGGCCTTTCACCCTTCCAGCATGGCAGTGGGTATTCACGGCGATCCCAATTGACAGTCCAGCCTGTTCATCTAATTCACCCCTTCACCGCCGTGCAGACAGCTCGTCACTTCGGAGCAAGTGTTCTTTCTCATTTCCCCAGAAGGCGACGTAGCCGGCACAAGTTGTATGTTCCCTCAAGGCAAAGTAGGCGCTATTGGCCCCACAATTGTCGACGATGCACATCGCCGCAAGGGCTATGCCGCTCAACTTATCCGCGAGAATATCGCCTACGCACAATCGCTGCCGCAGGAGAAGAGGCCCACGTCACTCTACCTCGCCGCGTCCGACATGGGCAGACCAGTCTATGCCAAGATTGGCTTTGAGGCCGTCACCACCGTGACATCGTATGGGCATGAGCTCAAGCCCACGGAAGAAATCCTGAAGACGAAGCCAGAGGAGCATCTCACCCAGTCAAGTATGGGTGCTGATCTTAGCATCGAGATGGGCGGCGAGACGATCAGCATCGATGACTGGTCACAGATCAGTACATTGTGCCAGACTGCATCTGGTCTGGAGGATCGACGCAAAGCTCTCGAGATGGTCTCGCTCGCCTATCCTCGCGCATCCTCGGGCTCAAAGGGCGTCACGCTGCAAGTCGGTACGAAGCACTGCTTCATCCGCCAAGGATCCCGCATTGTAGCCGTCGTCCTCGCTCGACTTCAGCGCAACGGCTACGAGATTGGGCCCATCATCGCTTCAGATCGCCATCAAGCGCGCGCTCTTCTTTCCTCTGTCTTCCTCGACATTTACCATAGCAAGCAAGCGGATAGCACTGCAGGAAAGGAGGTGGACGGCCAACCTTGGGGCAAAGTGGACGTGTCAATCGATGAAGCTACGGATGCGGACGGAGAGCTGAGTCGCTATTTCACAGAGAAGTGGGGCCTTGGAAGCTACATGAAGCAGCCACTGATGGAGTATCTGTTGGATCGCGATGCCGCCGAGAGGGGGGACAAGGGTCCGATGGGCAAAAGGGTCGAATTGGCCAAACGAGGAGCCCTCGAGGCTCCCCTTCAGTTTGCGGTGATCAATTTGGCTGTCATGTAGCGGTGAGATCGTGGTGTTGCGATGGTCTTGCACGGCCTTGGCTGAATTTAATCTCTATACATCGTCTAACAAGTGGTGCTCGCGCGAGCGGTTCATCCCTGCAACATGACGCTCAGACCTCGCAGTCAAGCCCTCATCGCCGCTGCTCCTTCTGCGGGCCTTGTTCCAAACGTTCGCTTTCCTCATCTTTCCATTCTATCGCTGCCTTCTGCCACCGAATGTCGGGCGTCTGGTACCACTTCGCGCTGGGAGGACGACAGCATCGCGTCCGCCTCTCTGATGAGCATCTCTTCGGTCAGGCTCGTCAATGCAGCCAGACGACCCTGATTAGCGAGCCACAACGCGTCCCGTCACCACCGCCTGAGGCATCGATCACTCTCCCTCCTGCTCCCACCGAGCATGGCGCTCGACCGGTTCAGCATCAAGCTTCTCAGAGCCAACTGAAGACTGAGCCACAGCCGACCTCCTCAAGTGCAGCATTAGAGCAGCCATGTGATGAGCTTCACTTCCGTACTTCGAATCAGGGCCAATCGTCTGTCCCCTCGAGTGGACAGGAGTCTGAGGTACACGAGGACGCAGTTGAAGGAAAGGAGCTCGATTACGACCACAACAATTTGAACCATGGACAGGGCACCGGCCGATCGCATCCTCAAGAAAATGCTGGGTCTGCTGGAGCCACTGTTGCCACCGAGAACTCCAGTCTTGCCCATTGGGAGACATTTTCATTTCCAAGTTGGATTCCGCAGGCAAAGGAGGGTGACATTGGTTGGCGCTTATTCGAAGGATATCCCTGCACCGTCATCGACAGCGATGTTCACCTCAAATTCGGACAGTGGCCATTCAGATTTCCTGCGTATGGCAAGAAAATCGCTAATGGCTCTGCCAAGCTGTTCTTACGCGACATTGAGTGGGATCCAGAAGTCGCCGTCCAGCCTCATGCCTGCAGCCCTGTCGCTTCGTGGATCTTGAATCATTGCCACATCGTCTTTGCCTCTGAAGCTCATCCGACTCAGTGGCAACCTTATCGACCTTGTACGAAGACACTGAACGAGGTGGAAGATCGTTTCTTCCACCTCATTGCTGAAGCGACCGGCCTCATCGGCGGATTGGAGAATATTTGGGACATAAAACAGCCCATTGCCCACTGCAACAAAGATGTGGCCATCTCTGCAAGCCTTAAGGGCCTCGCGGTTCGCCTAGCAGATGGAGGTGCCCGATTCGCCCTCGAATCGACCAACAACGACAGCATCAAAACCTTGATCTTGCCCGGCACGCAATCTGACCGCACCTTGCTCGGCAGAGTCCCTTCAAGGACTATCCTGCCCGACAAGCAACGGTTGAATATGGCGTCCTACGGCAGTCCTCAACATCTACTCCTGAAAGTGCAACGCAACGCACAAGGTGAATACGACCGGCTGCTGGCGGCTTACAGGCCTGGAGAGGGCACAGACTCTCTCAAACCCGTGCGTGAAGATGAGTGGCAACCTTTCCAGAGTCAAGACGGCTGGCGCAGCCTCTTCTTTATCAATCTCGTGCGCATTGTTGTTGGCCCTCCGGGCACTGGAATGCTGCCCGCGAAAGATACCAGTAAGGAAAAGGAAGCAGTCGTGGCCACGTCTCCTGCGGTTGTGGCCACTGCAAGCGCCACTGCAAATGCGGGCTCAAAAAGAAAGCACAGCGATGATCAAGGCGCAGAGAGCCAGGAGCAGAGGTCATCTTGGTGGTGAGCAAGCGAGCAAGCTGCAAGGTCTTGCACGCCATGACATTTTCGCCAAGCTCCATTCAGCGGGCCGAAGACCTCAATTGGGCTTAAGCGTGGCACGTATCACCTTCTCCCCAGTCGACCGAAAGCGCCTGTCTCGCGCCGCTGGCACACATCTCCAACATCGCGAGTCCACGTTCGATCGGTCACATCAGAGAGTTTCGTCGATGCCAGCGCAGCGCTCCCTCACTGTCATGAAGCGCCGATTGCGATGCAAACGAGGTGATTTCGTTGTGTTGACATTTGCCGCCAAGCCACTCTTTTCCACTCAAGCAGCCCCCGCTTCTCGCAGCGCTGCAGTCATTCGAGAGCTCGCCATGTCTGTCACCGCGTAAACAATGCCACCTCACTCTCGTCGCACGAGTGCCATGCAAGTGGAGCTTTCATGCAATTATTCTCGCTCACCGCACGCGTAGGGTCAGGCTATCCTCTCCGATGACACTACCTCGTCTGCAGCTGGCTGACCAACTTCTGCCTTTGACTCCTGTACTTCCTCTGCACCGTTCACTTGAATGCTCTCCTCGCTCTTCTCCACCGCCGCCGTCGGCGCAGGGAAGATCTCGTCCTTCAACCCTGGTAAGAAAGCGTCCAGCCGGTCGAAAGTTACAGCCCAGAACGCCGCCTGATCCGGAGATCGCGTGTCCGGCTTGCCTGGTGGCACAAGCACACCCGAGGCGTTCAGCACCAAGAGAACGTTCTTGACGTTCTCGGGGACGGCTTCTGCCATTCCTCCCGCTCCTTCTCCTCCGCCCTTGCCCTGACCAGTTCCCGTCGACCCGCGATAGAACCTCTCCATAAGGTCGAGCACCTGCAACCAAAGGTCCTGCAGCTCGGCTGCCGGCAAGCGCTCGTTGAGCGACCCTGCGGAGATGCAGTGCAGGAAGAAGCGACAAAGCAAGCCACAGCTGCGCACGCGTGTCTCGTAGAGACCGCCGGGGGCTGAAGGGTCTTGCTCGCGAGAGAAGAGGCCACCCTGCTTGCCGGGATCGTCGGCGAGCTGGTCGAGGACGGGGAAAAAAGTGGTGAGGAAGAGTTGCCTCAGTCCACTTGGTGGGGAGGTGGAAGGGTTCAGTTCCGATGAGAAGAGGACTCTCTGCAAGCTTGTAAGGGCAGCCTGCCGTGTGCCCTTGTGCGCATTGATGCACTGCGAAACCAGCGCCGATGTGAGAGTCAACCAGCACTGCGACCACGCCTTCTCATTGTGAGCCACAATAGCAGCCGCACTGCCCTTGGCTGCCTCGAGACGCGCAATGGCCATAGGCCCTCTTGCGCGACATGTTTCCACGTACTCTGTGAGCTCCTTCTTCTCCGTGAGCGTGAGACGATACCCCTGCTTCTCGCGCTTGTGAACGTCCCGTAGCATCGGCTCGGGGTCCGCCGCTTGAGCGACATCGCGCAGCAGCTGGATCGTGCTGACGAAATTGTTACTTGAGAGATGGAGCGTGGACACGGTAGAAATCAGGGAGTAGGCCAGATCGATGGACTTGGAAGTGCGGGTGGTGATCGAATCGGTGACGAGGGAGAGGAGAGGATCCCACTGCGCCGTCAGGGGGCGATCGCGGGGTTTAGAGAGGATGTGCCGCAGTCCGCCAATGATCGAGGGGCTCAGCGCTGGGCGCACGTCCGACGGGAGGGAGCGGAGGAGCTCAATCGCCGCGGAGGCTGAGGCAGGGTCGGCGCCAGAAGCCACGTCGACGAGTCGGAGCAGGCAGACGACGGCGCGCTCTAGTAGAGCGGGATGGAAGTTCTTGGGGCTCTGCAGCAGGCTGGAGAGATGCGCAATCGCTTCGGTGGATGCCTCACTAATGAAGGCAGAGGGTGCCGAGCAGGTAATGTTGGTGAGGAGTTCGAGGACAAAGACGATGCGCGGATCGTAGGGAAGCTGGTGCACGCCTCGCGAATTGGCAGCGGGGGCTCCCTGCTGCTGGTTGGGTGTGCCTGGTCGCACCCCTTCCTGTTGCTGATTTGCGGCAGCAGCTGCCAACTGGCCGAGGGTGAGGCGATCGGCGAGTTGACGCAGCGCTCGCACAGCAGAAAGCACACTCCCCCGCGACTTGAGGTTGAGAAGCTGCGCGTAGAGTTCGTCGAGGCGGCACGAGGCCACACAGTCTGCGGTGCACAGAGACGATTCCACGTCGTCAGGCGTGACCTCAGGCGCCACTGGATCGGCCGCATTCGAGTAGGGCGACAACAGATATGAGCTGAGGGTGCTGAAGAGCCCACCACCCTGCGCTCGTGGATCGGGCTGCGGGACGCCAGGCGTCTTCTTTGGCTTGAATGGAATTGGGACACGCGGGGTAGCCGTCGGCGTCTTGCTGCCATCCAAGTCTACTTCGCCCGTGACGTCGAGCATCTGTGCGAGATCTTCACCCAGTAGTCCGGCGGCAAAGAGGTTTTTGAAGATCTCGAAGACGGGCATCCATCCATCACGCATAGCCTCGCCGTTTCCATTCGCAATGGTGAAGAGGACTACGGCTGCCAGCTGACCCTTGAAGTCCATGCCGAAGCGGACACTGAGCGGCGAGACGGACACCTTGGATCCGTCGACCTCGATGCTGGCATTGTTGGGCGGGACCAAAGGTGCAGATGCGCTCGGCTCCAGTAGACCGGTGCTGCGGGCTAGCCCTTCAATCATGAAGTCGAACACCTCGTCCATGCCCCACTTGCTCGCTAGGATGGCGCACTGCCTGAAGCCGGCTATAGCTCGCTCCAGTAAGTGCTCGTCCCTGAAAGTTGAGAAAGCGTGTGCAATGCAGGCGACAAGCGGCTTCCAGCTGCTGACGAACATGTCTCGGTCAAAGTCCGCCGTACGCGGGCAGGAGAGTCGCGTGCTGTTTCTTGATTTACGCAGAAGCTCTTTCCACGCATAGTCGAAGCCCAGCTGCCCAACATGCTCCTCAGGCATGACAATCTCGCGCTTACGGATATTTTCGTAGATGCTTCCCAGGTACTCGGGATCAAAGTCTGAGCCGTCATTGACACCGCGCAGATTGCGGCGATAGTCCTCTACCTTCATCTTGCGCTTGTTTTGAGCATTGTGCAGGTCCGTATTGAGCATGATGACCGAGTACGCCAGCACGTAGATGGCGTCCTCGCTCTTGATGACCTCGCGGGGCGCAACGGCAAAATAGACCTTGGAGAAGGTCTCTGTGATCCGAGCAATTTGCTGCGACTCGCCGGGAAGACGGAACGACTCAAGCATCTCGCGCATGGCTTCGGAGAGAGGTTTGTCCTGGAAGTCGAACAGGCGCAGGAACGAATCAAGGACGCCTTCGTTGCCCGGGCGCGAGAGGTAGTCGCCAAGAAGCTTCTTGTCGAGGCGGGGACAATCCATGAGGAACTTGGCGATGGAGTGGTCGCGTGAGCCATCCTTCATTGAGATAAAGCCTTGCTGCTCAAAGTAGGCGAGGCCGTCCTTTGGCTTCTGGTTAAAGCGCCGAGCGCCTTCAAGCAGAGCGTCTTTGCGGCCGCGCGACTCCTTGAGGCTTTCTTGCGGCGGAAAGTCTTCGGGCCAGCGCGTCACCGTCGGCTGCTCCTGTCTCGCAGCGAGCCTCTCGACGAAGCCGAGGACGACGTCGAGAGCGAAGACTTGCAGACCATCCTGAGAAGGAGGTGCACCTGGCGGAGCCCCAGGCGGCGCTGCAAAGACGGCTCGACAGAGGAACCCGATCGTCTTGGAGTAAAGGTCTTCGCAGTCAACATCGCAGTCAAAGTTGAGGAAGAGCTCTAGCAATGGGTCGTCGCTCATGGCGCCCATCGGCTTGTAGACGCCGAGGAGAAGAGCGAGCGCCTCCAGTGTCAAGTCGCGGACGTCACCTTGAGCAGGTGCCTTGTCGCTTGAGCGGGGCATGGGTGGCGGCGGTGGGGCAGGTGGAGGTGCCGTGCCATCCGAAGAGCTACCTCTGCGCGAGCTGTCTGAGCTGTCCCTTGCACCCCCGGCGCTCGTCAACCGTCCGGGCACCGCAGTGGCCACGCGGCTCTCGTTCCACGGCTCTTGGCTCATGGGAAAAGTCGGCGAAAGACGATCGATGAAGAAGGTCAACAGCAGCTCGTACTGAAGCTTGAGGTCTGACTTCATCCCCTCGAACATGGTGCAGATGCAGCGGATAGCGTAGCTGCTGATGGCGAAGCTCTCGCTCCGAGCTAGTTGCAGGAGGTATTTGCAGGCTGTGTCTTGGATGAGCGCTCGCAACGAAGGGAAGCGGGCGATGTGCGCGCTGGACGTCTCGAACGCAGCCGTGAGGAGGTTGAGGCCAAGGAGTCGCATCGAGTCGGTGTGAGAGGTTACATGCGGGTCGAGGAGAGAGATGATGACTCGCAGAACTTCTTTGATGGCTGGCAGTGAGAACGGAGCAATCTCAGACCCCACCACCGGAGCGACTACTGTCTCCTCTTCTTGCGCTTCGGGGGCTTCCTCCTGTTGTGTAGTGCTGACGCTGAGGGCTTGCGCTTGAGCGTCGACATCAACGTCGGCTGGGTTGACTTGCAAGCCTCGAGGATCGGGCATAGTCATCCGTCGCAGCTTCTTTTCGTCGGCGTCTACGGTCGATTCGACATCGTCGGCGGCTAGGGAAGAGTGATCTGGTGTATGCTCTCCTTCGCCATCGTAGGCTTGGTCCGCGCTTAGAGGGATGAGTGGCAGGCGAGAGCAGAGATGCCTGACCATTGGTAACAGATTCTGCTCAGCAGTCTTGCGTAGCAAATCGCTTAGCCTCGTCTGACAGCACATGCTGAGTGCCGTCTCCATCATCTCGCAGATGCTCTCGTCTGGCAAAAAGTCTGCCAGCGTCAGCCCTTGGCCTTCGTCGTCGACCTGCTTCGTGCCGCAAACGAGCTCCTTCATGACTGCCAAGATACGCAAGAGGACAAGCTCATCGACTGATGGCTCAGAAGGCTCGAAGCGGCAGTGCGAGATGGCTCGAGCGAGGTCGATAACTGCAAGTCGGAGGCCAGGAGGTGACTCAGAGCGAGAGTTGAGCGATGTTGGAAGGGGCACAACTTGGTAGACAAGGAGGCGATTGATCGACTGGAGGGCAGCCGATGTTACTGGAGCTGACACTCTTGGGGAGAGGATGACGTGAAGAAAGGGCGCGAGGAGAAGGGGAAGAGGGAAGGTGCCGAGGTCGGGATGCTCCCTGAGCTGCGCTCTCAGTACTGTAAAGGCGTGAAGGAGTGCAGTCGGTTCTAGTCGAGGCCCAGAATTGTCGTCGGCGGTTGTGAGCTGCTGCGAATCCTTGGATCTCGCAAAGAGGGCCGACTGAGCAGATCGCAACCCGCTCTCTGCAGCACCATCGTCTGCTGGTGCTGAAATGCTGTGGTCTGCACCAAAGGAGGCCAACTTGCGGCGAGCATGGACGAGCGCTGCGCCGGTAAGAGATGCCGAGTGGGAGCCCAGAGGTACGTATTGATGCTGGGATGATGAAGAAGACGAGGAGGAAGAGGCTGCATTGGAGGACGATGCAAAAGTGAATGCCGATGATGACGACGAGGCATTCAGCCTCGTGTACTTTCGAATGGATGAGGTCACGGACAAAATCTCGCTGTGTATGAGGTGCGAGTGCTCGTGAATCATGCCATGGCCTCTGCCTTCACGATGGCCATGAGTGTGGGCCATTGTCGCTGGCATTCAAGTGGAAGTGATGGAATCCAAAGAAGACCTCGAGACGCCTGCCTGCCTGTTGCTTTCGTGTGCTTGCAAGCGTGCGGGCGTGTGTGGCCTGTGCACGCCACGTGGAAGAGGCACGGAAGAGGCACCCAGTCAACCTGGAAGACAATCGCGATGAGGAAGCCGGAATGAATCTTGACTTCCAATCAACGAATCCCATCCCAGCGGCCATGGCAGACGAGGCCGTTCCAGGCCCGTCGCGGTCGCCTCTTGCAGATGTCGTCAGCCAGCTGCCCCTGACTTGGCCAATCCCTAGCCCATCGACGGATGCCAGCCTCGTCCCATCGTCGGACATTGCTCTCGAGGAGGATCTGCTCCTCAACCAAGACTCACTTCGAGCATGGCGTGCATACATCGACCACATTGAGACGGCAAACTATCGAAAGCGTGCGCCACCCGACGTACGTTTCAGTCCCATCGAGGCTACACTTCTGGGTCCACTCGCCAGCAGCGACAATCGTACCGCTCTGCGCAGAATTGTCAGCATCTACGAGCGGGCATTGGCAAGGTTCCCAAACAGCTACGCCCTCCACCGTAACTATCTCTACGCGCGGGCAAGATACATCTTGGGAGAACCTCGCGGCGGTCTCGATGCCCTACATAAGCGCATCAATCAGTCATCCAAGCGCAACCTGGACGTCGGCCCTGGTCTCCTCGAAGAGGACAGTGACGACGAATGGCAATGGCAGTGGAAGCAAGGCGGCGCCTTGGACGGCCTTGTAGGCTACAAAGAGTGGACGGCCCTTGTCGGGGCCTGCGAGCGCTCGCTGCAGTGTATGCCTTCAATGCCTCGGCTCCACCTCTTTTACCTTTCCCTCTTTCTCCACCCACTCTGCCCTGCTCCCCTCTCCCTCACCCACGCAAGAAGGACATTCGATCGGTCGCTGCGCTTGCTGCCTCCTTCTCTACATCTGCGAGTATGGAAACTTTACTTGCGCTGGGCTGAACAGGTCGGCGGCGAGACGGGCCTTCGCGTCTGGCGACGATACCTTGCCGTCGATTCAAGCTTGACGGAACGTTACGCCAAGCTGCTGCTGCGACCGGAAAGCGGAGACGAAGACGAGGAGAGCGAATCAGCGCCGCCCGCTCCTCGCATATTGGAGGCTGCCAAGCTCCTTCTGCGCCTGGCTCTCGAGGCAGGAAAAGGCGATTACACATCCAATGAGGGCAAATCGCCCTATCAGCTGTTCAATGATTGGGTCGACCTCGTTGAACGATACCCAGAGGAGACCGGTATGGATGAAGACGAAGAGGAAGCATCGCAACCGCATAGCGTGGAAGTGAGGGATCTGGATCCGCGCCACTCTGCGCTGCTTCCTGTCCGCTCCATCATCCTCGCCAACATGCCACAGTTCCCCGATCAAGCGGGCAGATTGTGGGTGGGTTTGGCTACCTACCATCTCAAGCGAGGCGAGATAGACCTTGCGAAGAAGACATTTCAGCGGGGCTTGCGGGAAGTGATGACAGTGCGCGACTTCTCAGTCATCTTTGACGCCTTTGCAGAGTCGGAGGAAGGCGTCATCTCGTACCTCATGAATGAGCTCGAGGAAGGAGACGAAGAAGATGCCTCCGAGAACCGCGGTCAGCGTGAAGAGGAGCTCGACGAGCGAATGAAGGAATTCGAGGAGCTGATGGAGGCCCGCCCCTTCCTCGTCAACGACGTCATGCTCCGACGCAACCCGGATGATGTGCAGGAGTGGGAGAAGAGAGTGGCCCTCTTCGGCGAGCAGGATGACAAGATCATCGAGACGTACAAGAAGGCCATCGAGACCATCAACCCACGCAAAGCGACAGCAAATCACCACCAGCTCTTCCTGAATTTTGCGCGCTTCTACGAGGTCGGCGGGGTTGAAGGCCTCAAACTGATCGAGCAGATGCGCCGCGACGCCAGTATTACCCTGCCGTCGGACGAGGACCTTCCGATACCGGACCTCGAGTCCGCTCGCAAAATCTTCGAGCGAGCTGTAGCGGTACCCTACAAGCGAGTCGACGATCTGGCCGAAATTTGGATCTCCTGGGCAGAGATGGAGCTGCGGCACAGCAACTACGACGCGGCTCTCCGTGTTATGAGCCGCTCAGTGCAGCCGCCAAGACACACAAAAGGCGTCAGCTACCACGACGACACACTACCACCGCAGTCCCGTCTTTTCAAATCGCTCAAGCTCTGGACCTTCTACTCTGACCTCGAAGAGTCCATCGGCTCAACTGAGGGGGCCAAGGCAGTCTATGATCGCGTGCTAGAGCTGAAGATCGCAAATGCTCAGACGATCATCAACTATGCCGCCTTCCTCGAGGAGCGCTCCTATCACGAGGACGCGTTCAAGGTTTACGAGCGTGGAGTAGAGTCCTTTGGGTACCCAATCGCCTTTGAAATCTGGAATGTTTACCTTTCCAAGTTCATCAAGCGTTATGGCGGCTCCAAGATCGAACGGGCCCGCGACCTCTTTGAGCAAGCGCTGAGTGGCTGTCCACCCAAGTTCGCCAAGATATTGTTCCTGAAGTACGGCGCTCTGGAGGAGGAGCACGGCCTTGCTAAGCGGGCGATGAAGATCTATGAGCGTGCGACTCGCGAGGTGGGCGACGAGCAGCGCTTCGACATGTTCTCCTTTTACATCGCCAAAACGGCCGCCTCTTTCGGCCTCGCCGCCACACGCGCCATCTACGAGTCGGCAATCGAGGTCCTTCCCGACCGCCAGACGGCAGAGATGTGCCTCCGCTTTGCGGCATTGGAGCGCAAGTTGGGCGAGATTGACCGCGCAAGGGCGATCTACAAGTATGCGAGTCAATTCTGTGACCCAAGGACGCACAGGAACTTCTGGAAGGAGTGGAACACTTTTGAAATCGAGACGGGCAGCGAGGACTCTTTCAGAGATATGCTCAGGCTGAAGAGGAGCGTACAGGCTCAGTATAACACGGACCTATCATACATCTCTGCTGAGGCGCAGCAGGCTGCCAAGGGGGCGGCGACGGAGATGGCGACGGCCGCATCGATGGCGGCGGATCCTATGGCGCAGCTTGAGGCTGAACAGCAGCAGCAGCAGCAGCGTGGGGGCGTTGCATCTACCGGCATGTTCGTTAGTGCGAAGACGGAGCAGGGCAGTGGGAAGAAGGGCGAAGAAGAGAAAGAGGAAAAGGACGAGGATGATGGGGAGGACGAGATCGGAGGTGGCGCGAACCAGGAGAAGGTGGGCGGTGATGATGACGACGACGATCTACTGTAGCATCTTCCGCACTATCAAACGCGATGTCGGCGTCATAGTCTTTGCGGATACGAGTGCGGGATAGTGAGAGGGCGAGGGGAGGTGCCGTTGACGTGTTGGGGGGGACGCTTGAGCCCGCAGCCATGGGAAGCCTCGGCGAACGCGACGGAGAGTCTAATGGAACGTTCGTAAGGACAACAGGCCGCCATTTGTCGCCAGTGACTTCATGAGCACGGCGTACAATGACGTCGACGACTTCGTTCGCCCGCATCCGCAGCTCCTCCAGGCGTTGCGAACCGCCTCGCGATGGTGCCGGCTGTATCGTCGGGCCGGCCTTCGGTTTGTTCCTGACCCATGACGGAGCTTTACACAGAGACATTGCGGCCCGGTGTTCCGCACTTAAATTCATTGGCATTCCAAGCAGAGAGCTAGCACTGTCGCTTGCTGCTCGCTACTGTGAAATCTTCCTTTGGCCGCTGGTTGCTGCCCGCAGCGTTGCGAATGGGTTGAGCGGTGACGGCGAAGAGATAGGACGGCGAGACATTGCGGCTACGTGGGTCCGCCGAGAGGGAGGGGAGCGAAGGATTTATATACGGGAGCCCCTTCTTCTCCCTCAAAGCACAACCACCCCCTCCTCCAACTCTTCGCCTTCACCACAGAGCACCAGCAGACCTCTCCCCCGCCCCCCCACTGATCCCTTTAGTCATGCCTCGTCGCGCCACTTGGTCCGCCTCGGCTTCCTTCCGCAACCTCTTTCGCTGGCAGCGCCAGCACATCTCCTTCGTGGACCCCATCGACGGGATGCACGTCGACTGCTGGGAGCAGCGGCAGGCTTTGCGCTTCACGAATCCCTTGAGCTGCTGGGAGGGGATGACGACCCACAGCACCGCTGTGGCTGTTACAGCTTGGCTTGCGGCCTTCGTCGACTCCTTCGACTTGTGAGTGTTGGAGTGAGCCCCGACTGAGTCTGTGCCTGCCTTCTAACCCCCTCGCGTCTCATCTCTCTCGCACTATCGCTGGGTGTCCGGCATTGACTCTGGAAAGTCATGCGCTCGCTCTGCAGATCGTCAAGCTGGCTGCCTACTACGGGGTGTGAGCAAGGGGATCCCAACATCGGGCCGGCGGATTGAGGTCGCCCTCGGCCCGTGGGTGAAGACGGCAAATTACTGACGACGCCGTCCCGCCCCTCCTTGCCCGCCTTTCGCAGCTCCAAGGGTACCATGGCTAGCGCCATTACCCTCACGATGCTATTCCGCATGGTCGCGAGTATTGCAGTGGCTGCGCATCGTTGAAGCAAGTTGGGCGAAGGAGCTGACTAGTCTCGAGTTCGCCTGCCTCCCATCAGGGCGCCGCCATCTGGGGCATCGTAGCCGATGCCTTTGGGCGCCGTGCGGCCCTGACGACCAATCTGTGGTTTCTGGCTCTGATGCAGATTGCATCTATCTACGCTTCAACCTTCCCTGCTTTTCTTGCCACTAGAGCCTTCTTTGGTGAGTGGTGGAGGACGTGGCTGGCAAGATGATTCGCTGACCCGTCGATGGTGTCCGCTACGGCAGGCGTGGGTATGGGCGGAATTTTTGTGGGTAGGCCGAATCTCCACCTCTTCGCGATGACGACCAGATGCTAAGACTTTGCGACGCACTTTCTAGGGCTGCGGAGCCTCACGGGCCTTCGAGTCAATCCCAGTTCGGGCTCGCGGCGTCTACTCCGGCATCTTCCAATCGGCCTTCCCCATCAGCTACATCGTTGCCGCAGCCGCGAATCTCGCCATCGGCCCTGCACATTGGCCCACGCTCTTTGCCATCGGCGCCGGGTGAGCAGCAATCTGCTGTGACTCAAGTCACCGGCCGGCACTGACTCTCTGACCTTGATCGTTACAGTCTCTCCTTCGCCGTCGGCTGCTTCCGTGCCATCCTTCCTGAGGCGCCACGCTACCTCGAAGCCCGCAAGGCAGGGCACGCTACCAAGGCATTCTTCAGCAACTTTCGCAAGATGATGGTCGTCGACTGGCCGGTCATGTTGTACATCTCGGTGCTGGTCGCTTGGCTTCTGGTCCATGGGCACGCCTTGCAGGACTCTTATGTGGTGAGTGGGAATGAGGATAGCATCATGAGTCGGACGCCGCTCCTCTGACTACAGCCTTCTCCTGTACCGCGTTCAGACCTTCCTCGTCACATCCAAGGGCTTCAATAACTCGCAGGCCTCACGCAATGCCATCTATGCCAAGCTTGGGGCCACTTTTGGCAGTCTTGCGATCGCATACTTCTCGTGGGTATCATTGCTTTTTGCATTGCAGCTGGCGGCCGTTGCAACTGACCAATGCGTCGTTCCTACCAGCCAATCCCTTGGACGTCGTCGCACCATGATCGTCTGCCTCATCATCGCAGCCGCCGTGCTTCCTGCGGCTGTGATTCCCACGTCGGAGGGTGCCCTTGGCGCTGGCGCCTTCTGGCTTCAGGCTTGGGCTCAGAGCTGGTGTGAGTGGCATGCTTGCTGAGGCTTTTCAAGAAGCACTCATATTGATCTGAGGTGCTTCCACCCTTTCCCTCTCAGCCGTCATTCCCATCTACCTCTCCGAGATCTGCCACCCTTCCTGGCGCGCTCTGGTCGTTGGTCTCAGCTACCAAGTCGGTGCAGCTCTGTCCTCGCCCACGACGCAGGTAGTCAACATCCTTGCTGAGCGCTTTCACACCATCACACCCGAGGGGCGCCACGTTGAGGCCTATGGACCCGTGATGGCTATCGTGTCCTCGATTGCTGTGGTTGTCATCGTGGTCCTGCTGGCCTTTGGGCCTGAGCGATTGGGTACGCGATTCGAGGAAGCGCCCCTTGCAACTGAGGAGGATGAGGGGAAGCTGGCGGGCAAGAGTAAGGGTCATCATGCCGATGGTGAGGTCGAGTGTGAGGCCAGCACTGTGGACGAAGCTGGGCTGCGTGAGAAGAGCAGCGACAAGAGCTTGAAGAGCGCTGGGGGGTCCAGCGGAGGGAGCACCGTGTGAGTCGGTGGTCTTTGGGGAGGCGACAGTAGAGCAGGGCCTATTTAAGATCTCCTTTCAATCTCCTCATCTCGCCCCAAGTGGCGATCTCCATCTCTTCCTTCTTCCACTAAGAATACAAGATTTGCCTCATTTCATTCCTCGCCGAGACTCCCTCCTCTGCCCTCTTCATCATCGCTTTGCAGGCCGTCCCCGTTGGCATGTGCATCGCGCAGTCCCCCGTTGTTGTGCGATGAAAGTAATACGACGAGTAGCCCAGCATAGAGGTTGAGCTCTGGTTGACTACGGTAGGGCTCCGCTTGGATCACGAGCTCAATCTCGTCGAGGATCTCCTTCCATTTGCCCAAAGTCATCATTTCTTGAGCCCTCTGTGCTAGCAAGAGGGGACGCAAGCCTCGTCTTCGTATAGAGACTGCACGAAGAAAAGCGATGCGATGCTGCGTACTTTGCGCTGCGCTTTCGCGGTCGGTGTGAGTCTGTCGTCGAGGCTGTGTGTGACGTTGACGAATGTCAGAAAAAGTTGAGGATGCGTCTGATGAAGCGGATGAAGCGGCGGATGATGACGAAGAAGAGGATGAGGTGGATGCTGCTGAGTCTGATCTTTGCCTCCGTTTTGACCCGTCACCGTTCTGTGATGACGTTGACGTTGCTTCTAGGTGCCTCGTCTCATCTTGACTTGTATCTAGCGAACACCACTCCATCCCCAACCTCCAAAGCTCGCCATCCCTCCACTCCTGCACACTCCACAGCACCCTGATGATCCTTCCCACTCGATCAGCATTACGCTGCTTTGCCTCGCTTCCCTCTAGCGTAGGATGCCGTTGCAGCAAGGTGTAGAGGAGCGAGTGCAGATAGAGAAGGTGCGCCTGACGATGGGTTATGGTCCCCGTCGCTTGACCGCGTGATGGGACAGGATGGCCGTGTGAGTAGATACGACCATTTTTGGCGATTGGTGGGGGAGGCGAGAAAGGGAGCATGGACAAGAGAGGTGGCTCAGGTGGTAGCCTTCTTTGCACTATAGAGACGTCCCTGCCTCCACCAGAGGTGTGGTGGGATCCAAGGAGAAAAGGCAGCGGCCACTCGAACACGGAAGGAGATCAAGCGGATCAAACGAGGAGCAACCACCACGTGAGAGAGCATCTCTTGGTTGTATGCTGTTGATATCGTCAGAGGGAGGCCGTACACATGATACAAGGCCTTGCCAGGGAAGGCAGAGATCGCTACCAGCTTGCCTCCTCCCCTCATCTACCACTGTTCCTTCGTCACCTCCGCCCAATTGCACTCCTTGGCCCACTCAACGCTGCATCCCCTTCCAAATCGGATTCTTCTTTTCGTGAATCTGCTCTTTGCCTTCTGGTGTCCCCGGAATCTCCTTCTTCAGCTGCAGCTTGTCAAAGACGCATTGGTTGAACGTCCTCTCGGGCTTGCGGCACAAGTGAAGCTCGTGATTCTGACGCTCGAGGCATTGCCAATGGGCTTCCCACTCCTTGGCGCAGTTTTGGTTGAGTTTACGGATGCTGGCAAGGAAGAGCGGAAAAGATAGGCTATCAGTCGAGGCAGTCTTTCATGATAAGTCTGGCGAGCTCGCGCCAACTTACAGGTCCTGAGCGCATCGCGTCACCCTCCTCCCTTCCTTGAGGCAATGCTCTGGGTCCCTGTTCTCGCTCTTGCAAAGCATAAAGTCCTCGTTGTACTTTTGACAGTATGAGCCGAGGAAAAAGCTGGCCGACTTCAAGGGAGCAGAAGTGGCGCCTACCTCGTCTACGTGGGGGATTGATGAGGGGGAAGGCGAGGGGTCCACGTACGGAGTAGAGGGGAAATTGGCCTCTCGGTGCGTCGCCATGGCTGCGATCGATCTATGCGGGGAACGTCAGAAAAGGAGGGAGACGAGGGCGAAGAGGGCGATGCGGGCGCGAGATACTAGGTGACGGCGCGTCAACGTCGTCGCTCTCGTATTCTGGTGATCGATGGTGGTGATGATCAATGCGAAGGTCGACCGATGCCCCGGCATTCGACTGGCTCGCTCGCCCCGCCGCGCCCGTCCCGATTCCTGTTCGCTCCTTCCCCGCCCACGTGGCTGTTGCGTCTACTTCCTCACTTCTCCCTCGCACAGCGTTCACGACTGCAGCAATCGATCAAATTGGGTGACCAGCTCAGCAAGAGACAATACACGACGCGACAACAAGAGAAAAGAGGATTGACACGAGCTGGCCACTTTGAGAAAAGCACGCTCACAAGCCATTGGGCGCAGGCGCGAACCCATTCTCGGGCGGCATGTTCAACCTCGCCCCCTCAGTCGCATCTAGCGTCCTACCCGTGATGTCGTTCCCCCACCAGTGCAGGAAAATCTGGCCATCGCGCGGCAGCACCAGTGCCAAGAAGACTATGATGCTCGACAGGATGGTGCCCGTATCCATGGCCGCGCTGGTGATAAAGTTGTACCTTGACCACCAGCGGAAGGCCTTCTTGCGGATCACGTATTGGAAGACGAAGCCGACGGCAAACCACGAGGACACGACGATGCCCGCTGCCGGTGGAATCAGGCTCGTAGAGGTGAAAAAGAGCGGGACGTTGACGACCTTGAGGACGCTGTTGGGCCAGCGGCGGCTGGCAAAGAAGATGGGGATGGGAACCAAGGCGCCTACGAGAAGGGCCCAGTAGATGCTGCTGTAGTAGCCGCTGTTGAACATGCGACGAGGACCAATGACGCCCCAGATGATTGAAGACGTGTAGTAGACGCTTGCTTGAGGGCAGGTGAATTGATGGGCATTTTCAGCCGAGCCTGGCGCGAGGGAGGTTGAAACAGGAAGCTCGTCAATTCCTCTCTTCTCGATGGATACGTTTGGGCCATGCCGCACCTGACTCACATATCTCGTTAACGTGGGTGCGCATGAAGAGGTTGACAAAGACTTGCACCACCGAAGCCCAAACCGTACCGATGAGCATGACCCAAAAGGTCAGCCGCGGGCTGACCTTCATGTAATGGCCGAGCTTGAGATTCTGTGAGCACAAGAAGCCCTGCGTGAGGCCGACTTGCGAGTAGAGCTTGACCATCATGTTGGGCAGAGACTTGCTTGGTAGTGCGTAGCCTGCTACGAGCTCGGAGACTAGATTGACACCGATCTGCGTGCCGGTCAAGGCGTAGATGAAGCCAGAGGGCAGGTAATAGACGATCGGAATGATGAGGGCAATGAGGAGGGCCCAGACCGGGAGACCTGTGTCGTAGACTTCGGCGCAGATGATGGCGAGGACGATGGACAGGACGCCTACGATGCCGTACCACCAGTAGGGGGCTTCATTATAGCGCCGCATCATCTTGGCGTGAATGTCGTCCTGCATGAGGGGAAAACATCAGCTATCACGATACTGCTCCGTGCTCGTCGCTCGCACCCACCTCTTCCGTCTGCACGCCTCGCAGGCCGCGAAGAATGGCGCTACCATGATAGAGGGTCGTGTGCACGAGGACCGACGTCATCGTGGCCATGCCCGTCCAAAAGACGATGTAGTACGTGGTTCCCAGGTAGAGGCGCGAGTACGACTCGTAGGCAGTCATGTCGATGCCTCCCGTCACCGGATCGAAGACGCTCTTGACATTGTATGGCTCACCAAAGCGGTCAAAGGCTCTGCTCGAGTTGAAGGGTAGGTATGAGAAGTTGTACACCTGCGTGCGCGTGCCACGGGGAGATGGTCAATCAGTTGCACCCAGAGTGCTGTCCTTCTCCGGCCAACTCACGTTTGTCCAATAAAGGATCGGCGCAACGATCCAGAGGAACAAGACAAAGCCAATGAACAAGTTGCACTGCGCCCACCACGGCGTGACGAGCGGGCTGGTCTGATAGCTGATGAGCTGCCAGTCAAAGGTGAGGAAAGTCATTCCGAGACCCGACGTCGTACCGAAGAGGGTGTTGACGGTGTAAGAGTTGGGCCAGATCCAGCAGAGGAAACCAAAGGACGACAAAGCCGTGAAAAGCCATCCAGGTAAGAACCACCAGACAAAGGCAGCGAGGCTCAGCCCAACAAAGTACTTGAAGCGGCTGACGGAGCCGTCCTGCGCATCGTCCTCTGCGTGAAGCGTGTTGAAGACGGTACAGAAGACGAGAACTTGAGGCCAGATCATGGATCCAGGACGCACGAGGAATTTGCGCGTCAGTCCAGCGACGGCGACGGCGAAGAGCTGCGATGAGATGGTGAGGAGAAGTGAGAAGCCGATGGGCTTGGCAGCGCCGTAGTAGTAGGGCGAGTCGAGGGCGACGACGGCATTTAGGGCGTACATCTGTACCAATCCTACGTTGGCCATGATGACGATGGCCGTGTGCTCCTTGATGTTGAACATGCCCGGATTGAGGGACCAAGAGCCACCGCCGAGCCAGCGGGGCATATCAAAGGAGCGGTAGGGGAGGATAGCTGCGAAGAGCTTACCCAGAGGATAGGAAACGACTTGAACGATGAGCGGTGTGAGGGTTGGCGCTGGGTAGCGGAGGACGAGGATCTGGTTGATACCTCCACCGAGAGTGGTGAGTAGCAAAGCGATGATCCACATTCGCACCGTATTGGCTGGCATGTCGGTATCGTCTACATTGGACACTGATGCGCGCACCTCGGGGTAGGGCGAATCCTCGTCGCCCTCCATCTCCAATTCTACCATCTTGATGCCTCGTGGGCCCACCTCTGCCGTCTCGTAGTCTATGCCATGAGCGAGTCCCATTCCCATTCCCATGCTGTGAGAGTCGAGGTCCGACGAGTATCGCATGAGCTTATGCTGAGTCAGTGGGTCTGCATCGAGGTTGAACTTGAGCTCGCTGTCTGGGCTTAGTGGACCATCTGCTCCCATACTGAGGCGGTTGTTGCGCATTCGCACGTTTGGATCGTGAGGCGAGTAGGCAGAGTAGCTGGATGCGTGTGCCAAGGGCGCTGAGTAGCTCGATGTATCCGACGACTTGCGATCGTACGAGAGGCGTGGGTCTGCACGAGATGTCATGGCAGCATGGGGAGCTGTGGTATTGTTGGGCTGATTGTTGGCCGTGTTGGGTGCAGAATGGACGACTTCCATTGTGCCTACGCTGGTGGGTCGCTGTTGGAGCGTAGCTGGATCGACTGGTCGACCCTGTCCATCGTAGACTGTGCCCGTTGCTTCATCGAGGTAGTAGTCGCCGGACTGTGAGCCGCCTGGACCAGGCTGAGTAGCATCGGCATTGTTGCCAAAAGGCTGAGGGTCCTCCGAGACGACTACGGTAGGCGCAGGGCCGATGGAGGCTGAGTGAGGCATGAGGTGCGAGGCGCGAGGCGCGAGGCGTGAGAGTGAGCATGTCGTTGGGCCTCATCATTGCCGCACAGACTCACGAGGCAGGTAGGCAAAGACGTCTTCTTCATCACTCTCTTCATCCCACTGCTCCTGCAAGTCTTCCTCCTCGTCATATCTAGCATCTGCGCTCTCGCCCGCTGTCGTGCCCCTCGTCTGACCTCGCTGGGAGGCAGTGGGCGGTCGTTGTCGATTGCTACTCGTCGCAGGTCGATTTCGCGATGTGCCAGGGCGATGACCGCTCATGGCGGGCAACGTTGGCAACGTTGGCAGGGGACCAAGGTGACGATGAGGAGCAGGTTCCAAGGGGCCAGGTCGTGGGTGGTAGCGAGGGGACGGGGGGAGGCGGGCTGGCTGGCCGACTGGCAATTCGATTCGATTGCAGATTGGATTGGGCGCTCGCCTGCCGGTCGACTTGCAAGCAATTCCTCTCGCGGCTGCCCTGCCTGGGGTTTAAGACTCCGACCTGCGAGATCAGGAGTCGGCGGTTCAAGAGGCAAGGGGCGTGCGTGCTAGCGTGACTGACCACCTAAAGATCACAGGCAGGCGATGTGAGCTGAGCCAGTCTTCGTGAGAGCGTAGAGAAGGCGATGTTACAACACACCACGAGGTAATCAATGGCCAGTCGGAGTAACCGACATCGTTGAAGACGACGGAGTCAAGGCGGGCTGTGCCAATTGCAAAAGGTCAATCTCTCGACAGGCGGACACGACGTCAGGCGGACGAGGCAGGCGCGTGGGCGGACTGAGGTCACATTTCATGCCGGAACGGGACTCTGTTCGGGGGGCGGACTGGAATTTCAGTCCAAGGGCCAAAGTCGACGTTGTGAATGAATGCACTTGGCTCATTACTGCCACCATCACCTCGCCATCGCCCGCTACCATGCCATCCGTGGCCAAGTCTCGCCTGGTAGAGGTACACCCAGAGAGGGTCGGTGCCGTCTCTGCTCCACCGGATGCGCCCTTTGATATCCAAGACTTCGGCGCCAACCTGACTGTGCAGCCCACTCGCCTTTCCTCGGAGCGAATCGAGTTGGACTTGATTGGCGTCGATGCATCCATTGCCAATGCCCTCAGGCGCATCCTCATAGCAGAGGTGCCTACCGTAGCCATCGAGCATGTCTACATCTTCAACAATACCTCGATCATCCAGGACGAGGTGCTCGCACATCGCCTTGGCCTAGTCCCTATTCAAATCGACCCTGATCGCATCGTATACAAGAACCCGGGAGACGAGGCTACCGAGGACAACACCCTCGTCTTTACCCTCAATATCCAGTGTTCGCGTGTTCAGGGGGCAAAGAAAGACGAGAAGGACGAGGAAAAAAAGTACATCAACTCGAATGGTGAGGATCCTGCACGCGAGCCAGGCCAGCATGTGTGCAAAGCAACCTCAAGCTGACATGCTTCCTTTCTCTCACACCTCGCCCGCAGTCCTCTCTGGTGCCATGACTTGGGATCCCAAGGGCGATCAAGCCTCCATGTTCGGCGCAGACGACCCTCGCCCTGTGAATCCAGACATCCTCCTAGCCAAGCTGCGCCCAGGCCAAGAGCTGCGCATGGAGCTGCACTGCGAAAAGGGACAAGGAAAGGACCACGCCAAGTACAGCCCTGTGGCTGCAGCATCGTATCGACTCCTCCCGCACATCGACATCTCGCCGCAGGGAATCCCCAAGGAGCATCACAGGAAGTTCATCGAGTGCTTCCCCGAGGGAGTCATTGGATTGAGGAAGAGGACAAGCGACGGAGCAGAGGAGGTATATGTCAAGAATCCGAGGAAGGATACCGTCAGCAGGGAGGTCTTGAGGCACAAAGAATTTGAGGGCAAGGTCAAGCTCGGCAGGGTGCGCGATCATTTCCTCTTCTCCATCGAGTCGACGGGGCCGTATACACCACAGCGCTTGCTCCCGGCTGCCGTCAAGGTCATGAGGAACAAGATCGCCGACGCCCTCAAGGGGCTCGATGCGCTGGAGCAGGATCTTGGCATCTCATCATAGAGGGCGAATAGCATGCAGCAGACTGACTCTCAACTTGTACTATTAGATTTGAATGACAAAACCTTCACGCGCCACGCGCCTTACTCGCAGCTACTCCGTCGCAGTCGCAACGACGTTCATCATGTCTTCCTTCCACACCCGCAGCATCTCGTCAATCTCCGCTCGCGATGCCCCAGAGTCGCCCTCCGTCAAGCTCATGACCGTCTGTCCCTCCCACATCCAGGAGCGAAGCCAGCTGGGAAAGTCAGGGATGTGAATGTCAGCGTGTGAGCGAGGCCGGCGGAGGAGGAACGGCGAGGAACACTCAGCACACTCGAGCGCACTCACACGCTGCCTTTGCCGTTGTTTAGCAAATCGTAATCGCGAATCGTCATGATCAAGCCACCACCGACTTGTGGCTGGTTCTCCTCTCCGAGGGATGGCAATTCGACGGGACCATCAGAGAAGAGCCAAAACGGGAGCGCGTCGACCCTGAGAAGGAAGCAGGTTCGGTCATGGTCAGCTGAGAGCGTCAGTCGGGGCACACCGTCTTGCGCGTATTCACTGCAAGGTTCCGGCAGCCATTGCGCTAAGCACCTCGGCGATGGTCTGCTCTGTCCGGGCGCAAAGCTGAGCTCGGTGAGGCTCACGTCTAGTCCACTGATACTGCTCTGAGGCATGACGGGCCCCTTCGAGAATGGCGTTTCTGACCTGCTGCGGAGACGCAGCGCTTGGATTTTTGACGTCCTGGAAGAGGCTTCCCGTTCGGATCTCGCATGCCGTGTAGGCTGTGTACAAGCCAACGTTGCCACGCTCCGATTCGACCCATGCAGGACGTGAGTCTACGGGGAAGAGGCCTATGAATCGGTCTCCTGCGGGCAAAGGCCACTTCTCTGAGCGGAGAATCGTCTGGCGAACGACGGCCGTCGAGAGTAACAAGGCCGTGACAGTCACGTTATGCCGATGGCAGAAGTTGCGAGCCTGGCGCGTTTCGTCGCTTGACAATTTGAGTCGAGTAGTGAAAGTCTTCGCTGCGCTTAATTCGACCTCAGAGCCGCCAGAGAAGGGCTTCAAGGTAGAAAAGGCCTAGCAAGATGGTAGCAGGAGGAAGTCAGTGAAAGCTGCGAAGCCTGAGGAGACATTGCCGCTCACCTCTCGCGTGACGGCCGCGAACTGCTTCTGCGGATCGGCCTTGACGTCAAGCTTTTGATCGCGGTACTCGGGCTTGAGGAAGGGCAGTGCGGTCCCAGGAAGCAGACGAGAGCGTATACGCGCCTGCTCCGACTCGCTAGCCCAGTCGATCTCGAGGCTCTCTGGCGAAAGTGAGAGGTACTTGACTAGGTGCGCCAGCAGCCAACGGGACGAAGGGCCGTCCATCATGTTGTGATCAAGCCATAGCCTTAGCCAGGCTCGAGGGGCAGGCGAAGTTGCGATGAGGCATTCGATATGGTGGTCCACCGTCTTGGCTACGATAGGATCTTCGTGGTGACCCTCAAGGATGCGCACGTCGAGCGTACCGCTGGGGTCGTTGATGTGCTTGACGTGCACCGTCTGCTCTGCCCATTCGAAGGCTTGCTTTGTGCTGGTCAAATCTTCGTAGACCATGCAAGTGTCCTCACTGCCGGTCGACCCGTTGTTGGCATTGGCAACCTTGAATCCCAAAGAAGGACACTGAGCGCGCGTGTACAGCCAGGCCTTGTTGAGTCGACGGAGGAGGTCTTGGGCCTCGACGGGACTGTCAAAGTCGAGGAGCAGCGACGCACCGATTCTGAGAGAGTGGAGCGACAGGTGCGGAGGGAACTCTGCTGAGCTGTTACGTATGAGCATGCTGGGAGGAACTCACGAGGTCCTAGCGCCCGTCACTCGTTCCGATGTCAAGAAGAATCTCTCATTGTTGCTGATGGGCCGAAGCAGGGCATTAGGAAGGGTAGGGTGGGGCGTCCAGCCCGGCGGAGTGGTGAACTTGTTGTTGTCCTTGTTATCGCTGCTAGTCATTGCGATGGGATGGGAGATCGAGTACCGTGCCGCTTCGAATCAATCGTATCTGTATGGTAATGACCGCTTTGGCGCTGGTTCATGAGGGCTCAGACGCTGGTGCCTGCGCGCTCAGGTCCAATCAATCGCCTTCGGCTAACGTGAGATCACAAATAGATGAGAGGACGACGAGATCTGAGACGATGCTTTACATTTGGATGCCACGCTTAGGTATTCCCGGTCAGGTCCTTGACAACACCCTTGATCACCGCGCCCAGAGACTCGCGACTCTCCCACACAGGGTAAACGACGACAATGAAGGCTGTGACGAAGAGCCAGCCGATGATGATGCTGCCCCACGCCGCAAATCCAGCGTGTGAAAAGGTGCGCGGGATGCACGCCATGGCAGGAACGAGGATCAATAGAATGAAGCTAAGGAGGAGCGCAGTGCGCACAGCTAGGCGACGGGAGGCAACGAGCGCCTGTGGGTCGAGGCCGGCCGCACGCAAAGTAGCGAGGCGGTCGTATTCCAGGGTAGCGACCGCTGTGTCGTCGCCCCGCGGCATGCTGATCTTGTCCTTGTCACCGTCCCCAATCTTTTCAGACGACGAGGTCAAGGATGAAGGGGCTGCCTCATTCCTCCACGGAGCATTGATGCTTCGCGTGGCCTCCCAGTCATACGCCTCGGGCTTCCAAAGGCTCCACGGCACGATGATGAGAGCGGGAAGGAGGACAGCGACAAGGTTGCCTGCGACTAGTGGGTAATCGGCTGACGTGCTCGTGATGGTGACTTCGCCTTCGAGGCCTTTGGCAGAGCCCAGCCAGACGGCGATGGCGACGATCTCGGCCACGATCGGCGCAACAAAGCAAGAGGTGCGGTTGGCTTTCGACCAGGTCGTGCAGCAAAAGATGGAGACGACGCTGGGACCAACTAGGATGCCCATCGCCACGTAGAGCCATCCCATGGAGATGGTCGCGTAGTTGAAGATGGTACCAAAGGCGCTCATGGCCAGAGCCCATGCCACGATGCCCGCGTGCGAAACGAAGAAGAGCTGGCGGGAGGTTGCGGCGGGGTTGATGTAGGGCTGGTAGACGTCGTAAGAGAGGACGCTGCTCACCGCCACCAATTGGGCCGCTGAAGCAGAAGTGACTGCAAGGAAGAGCAAGACTAGCATCATGACGGCGCCGGACTTGCCCAGAAGAGCGGCCGCCGCAGCCGGTGCGGGCAGACCTTGGGATACCTGTTCAGCCGTCAGGACCGCCATCTCCGGGTCTTGGCCCGTCAGAGCCCTCGCTGCGAGTCCAAGACTGGTCGCAATGCCGAGCGGGATGGCTGTCCAGGCCAGTCCACCGAGAATGAAGCCTTTCGTTGCTTGGTCACCCTTCACTGCAATGGCCCGCTGCGCGTAGCTTTGGTCGCCGAAGACCGCTGCAAAGTTGCCGAGCACGTTGATGATTCCGAAAAGCAGGCCTGGCTTGGAGCGCATGGTCAGGTAGGAGCCCGCGGCGTTGCCATCTACTTTAGGTGCCAGCTCAAGGAGCTCAGCCATGCGGGAGAAAGAGCCGATCTTGGGCGAGGCGGCGTATACAGTGAATGCAAAAGCGAGGATGAGAGCGACGAGGACGGCCGTGTGTGTGTAGTCGGCGATGAGTGAGGAGCGCAGCCCGCCGATCAGAACGTAGCCTGCGATACCGATGGGCGTGAGCCAGACGGCAGCGAGGACTGGCATGCCCGTGAGCTGATTGACGGTTGATGAGCCTCCAAGGATGAGCATGGAGCTGACGAGGACATTTGTGGCCAGAGAGAAGGTGGTGAGGAGGATGTGAAGCGGCTTGCCCCATCGCACTCGGACGACTTGGAGGAACGTATTGACGAAGGGGGCATTGAGCTTGAGGTTCGATGCAATGACGGCGAAGAGGAGAACTTGAACTGTGGCGCCTGCTGCGTAGGCGAGAGGTCCAGCGATGCCGAACTGCGGTTTCGTGGCGTGTCAGTAAGGGCGCTGCGCTCGCCAGCATCTGGAGGACGGGCTCACCTTGTAACCCGTTGCCGCGCTCTGCAGCAATGTCGCACTCCACGTCCATGCTGACACGATGCCGGCTGCTACGAGTCCAGGCTTGACGGAGCGTGATGCGGAGGAGAACTCTTCATTGTCGTTGGTGAGACCACTGTAGCGGCGCTGCACGAAGATGATGGCAAGCATGAGGCCGGAGAATCCAACGGCGAGGGCGACGACGACGGCCCAGCCCGCGCCTGGGGGAAGGACTTGAGCAGGTGATGCTTGAGCCATGGGTCGTGTTGGTGGTGGTGATGTGAGTGAGACGATCAGAAGGACGAGTTGCAAGCGAGAAGAGGTCTTTCATATATCGTGC